>NC_086322.1:105396653-105710653 GCF_036172605.1 Pelobates fuscus
GAAAGGGCAAACCTGTTTCGCCACCATAAAAAGTAAAACATGTACAGTACATATTATACAATACAAATGTATAAGATAGTAAAGACAATTAACCAAGGATAATGTAATATACCTATAGTTAATTGGCCAGAAGTTATGTAAAAACAAAATGAACCAGTGGGTCTAAGCACGCGGTGTTCCCAGTGGTTGAGTAGAGTCTATGTAATTATGCAGAATATGTACAATATATACAATATGTTTTTAGAGATGCTTCCAACACTAGCGCCCCCCCCTAACACCATCAAGATTAATAAAAAGATATCTAAGTACAGAGGAGGAAGAGCAGGCAGAAGAATACAAAAGAGAAAGACTAGAGATAAAGTGAGCCCTCCAGATGAAAAATCACTAGGAATATTTAACTTGTCCCAGAAATTTTTATCCTCCACCCAAATCTCTGTTTTAAGCAAAGTCCTTAAATTTGCCTCTATTAACCCTTTCCAACACTTTCAATTTTTTTAGATGTCAACAAATTTGTTAGAAAAGCAACACTCAAAAGGTTCTTTTTAAACATATCCATGGCAAAAGATGCCTCACCCACTCCCAATCATCTATCTACAGAAGAATCCTATAGTCACTACCCATCTAAAAAAAAGCTCTAATTTCTACCCAGACAGTTTCAAATCTGGCCCACTTGAACTCTTTGAAAAATTAGTCCAAAAAGACCTCGATAAAATTATAACACAAAACCACCAACATCACAAACGAAGCCGCAGTGAACAATTAGCTCTTAAAGAACTTCAAAAAGATGGAAGCATTGTTATAAAAACAAAGGAGGTGTTTTAGTTATACTCTCCAAAATCATGTATATAGAAGAGGCTTGTTGTCATGATCTTGTTCAGGTCAGATAGGAGGCTTTGGCCAGAGTTAACTAAAGAGGCTTTATTGGTAAGTTGACATAACAGCAGGATAACTTATAGAATAAAATAATAAGGAGAAGAAAAGTGAGAGAAATAAACGTTATGGCAATATGCCCTATATAGATAATAAACAGTTTTGAAAATAATAAGAAAGCTAGAGATAAAAGTATAGGTAGAATAGTAAAACAGGTATAAAGAATTATACGATTTCAGGGTAAGAAAATAACACCTTGTAAATAAGAGTAAACAGCCATGTCCAGATAGGGTTATGCAGGTTTGTATAATTCAGGTAGGCAGGATCAGGGCTCGAGTCCTGCAGGAACGCGTGGGAACGGCGTTCCTGCACTTTTTTCACAGCAGGAACGCCGTTCCCCCTGCAGGCACTCAGGGGGCGGCAAAAAATGCCGCCCCCGAATGCCCTGTGTTCCCCCTGACATGGAGGGGGGCACCTGATTGCCTGCCCCTCCCTCCCCCCCCGGCGGGCTACTCTCTCCCTGTCACACGCGGCGAGGGAGCTGTGTCCTCTCTGCTCCCTCTCGCCGCGCGCCGTTTTCTGATGCAGGAAGCCGGAATATGACATCATATTCCGGCTCCCTGCATCAGCAGACAACCCACGCGGCGAGAGGGAGCAGAGAGGACACAGCTCCCTCGCCGCGTGTGACAGGGAGAGAGCAGCCCGCCTCACTGCAGCCCCACTGGACCCCAGGGACCCATCCATGCCAGCTTTCCTAAAAGGTAGGGAGGCTGGGTGGGTGGGCAATGTTAATTTGAATAATTTGTATATATGTATGTCTGTGTGTATGTCTGTTAGTATGTGTATGTATGTCTGTTAGTGTATGTGTATGTCTGTTAGTGTATGTGTATGTGTTTGTCTGTTAGTGTATGTGTGTATGTCTGTTAGTGTATGTCTGTTAGTCTATGTGTATGTCTGTTAGTGTATGTGTGTATGTCTGTTAGTCTATGTATGTGTGTGTGTGTCAGTTAGTGTATGTGTATGTATGTGTGTGTATGTCTGCTAGTGTATGTGTGTGTATGTCTGTTAGTGTATGTGTGTATGTCTGTTAGTGTATGTGTATGTACGTGTGTGTGCATGTCTGTTAGTCTATGTATGTGTGTATGTGTATGTCTGTTAGTGTATGTGTGTATGTCTGTTAGTGTATGTGTGTGTGTGTGTATGTCTGTTAGTGTGTGTGTGTGTGTGTGTGTATGTCTGTTAGTCTATGTATGTGTGCGTATGTTAGTTCATATCTGTTGGTGTATGTGTGTGTTTGTGTCAGTGTGTGTGTGTGTATGAGTGTATTTACGTCTGTTAGCGTATGCACGTGTGTGTATGAGTGTATGTGCTTCTGTTAGTGTATGCACGTGTGTGTGCGTATGATTGTATGTGCTTCTGTTAGTGTATGCACATGTTTGCGTGTATGTGCTTCTGTTAGTGTATGTTTGTAAGTGTCTGTCAAATCAGTGAGTCTGTTTGTCATTTAGTGTGTGTGTGACTATTAGTGTGTGTGTGTCAGTGTGTTTGTGTGTGTCTCTCTGTCAATGAATGAGTGTGTGTCAGTGAATGTGTGTGTGTCAAATCAGTGACGTCTGTGTGTTTGTCACGTAGTGTGTGTGTTACTGTCAGTGTGTATCTGCCAGTGTGGGTGTCTGTCAGAGAGTGTGCGTAGAGGGACACTATAGGCACCCAGACAACTTCAGCTCATTGAAGTGGTCTTAAACCTGCAAGTGTAATTATTGCGGTTTCTCAGAAACTGCAATAATTACCTTGAGGGGTAACTCCACCTCTAGTGGCTGTCTATCAGACAGGCACTATAGGGACCTTCGGGTGGTTAGGTGACCAAAAGTCGCCTAACTGATGCTGGACGTCCTCACCCTGTGCATGAGGACATCCAGCATCTGCTAAATACCCATAGGATTTTAACCCCATCAGTGTCGAGTGGGGGGGGGGGCATGAGGGAGGGGTGGCACTACAGGGAATTATAGTGCCATGAAAACAGCTTTGTTTTCCTGGCACTATAGTATTTCTTTAAAAGGAGCAGGAAAAGGTGGAGTCTAAAGAGGAAGGGGTGGGTTCTTAATCAGGAAGCGGTGCGCCCTTGACAGGAAGGGGTGGTAAATTTAGATAAGGGGGTGCTCAGGTATAGTCATATATATGCATATGAGTGGGGTTTTTTTTGGTGGGGGGGAGTTCCCACACTTTTTTCCCCAGGACTTGACCCCTGGGCAGGATAAAGTATAGTTGTAAGCAATACAGGTTGGTATGGACCAGTGTTAGATGTAAACCAGGTTGGAAGGATAAACAGGGTCGTAAGCAATCCAGGTTGGTATGGAGCAGGATTGGTAGTAAATCAGGTTTGGCAGGATAAAGCAGAGTTGTAAGTATCCAAGTTAGTATGGAGCAGGATTGGTAATAAATCAGGTTGGCAGGATGAAGCAGGGTTGTAAGCAATTCAGGTTGGTATGAAGCAGGGTAGGTAGTAAATCAGGTTGGAAGCAATAAAGGTAAGTCACAGGCTGTTTCACAGTGTCTTTCTGAAAGAACATCAACTTCAATGTAAAGGCCTCTGGTTTTCTCAGGTGTGGCCTTTAATAGCAGACTTGATTCATGCTATGCAGGTGAGAGACTCGGGTGACTAGTGGCTACGGAGGCCATTAGAGGCGAGAAACAGGAACTTGTTTTTAAAGGAACAGAAAAAAATGAACATAGAACTTTTCTTTCAGGATAGGATCCTGACACTTGTAAACAACTTAATGACCTCAATGTCCATGAAAAACTACCCCAAGATCCCATTGCTACACTTAAAAATACTTTAGATATATTTTTTTTAAAAGGTTGTGGTGCCAGGCGGTACATCACAATAGCTATTCGGCCATCTCCGTGACAACATCCTTCACCATGGAAACGACCTCTCATTTATATGCTAGCCACTACATTTCCCAGTATGATGTTCCTCTCACAGTCGTCACCATATATGGCAGCCGCCATCCCAAAAAGCCGGCGTACGTTTTCTAAGCGGCAGCCATTGCTGTATTTCAGACATGAGAGTCGACGTCACTTGCAGGCCCCAGAAACTACATTTCCCACAATCCCTCGCAACCGTCATCTAAGATAGCCGTCGTCATTCTAATTGTTTGATCGGACGTCATAGAAAATGGCGCCCGATCACATCACGAATTTAAACTTGTCTTAACCCACTAAGAAGCTTTGTTTTAATAATCAATTCTAATCAAAATATTAACTGACCCATAACTAACAAACAATGTTCGTTTTTTACGCTGAATCAACTAATCATTATTATGATAATGACATCATTTTGGCGCCATTTTTAAATAGCAAATCATTAATTTCCCTATAAAAACCCTAACTTGAAACTCCACTTGAAAAAGCCCTAGAGGTGAAACGCGTTGTGGTTACTATCTATACTGTTTTATACTGGGTTTTATTTTTTTAATAATAAAGGTACGTTGGCTTATTTTACACTTTATTAGAATGTGCCATCTTACTCTTTTTTCTACATTTTACCATCGCTGCTATTTTATTTTACCTCATACTGCCTGGCACCTGACTTTTATCTCCAGTGAGTACTACTCTCAAGACATTCTTGGTGGGGATTATACCACTCATGCCTGCTCTGGTAAATGTGAGTATGTTTCTTCCCATCCATACTCCTGGTATTTTATTCAGTGAGCACTAATGTTGTTTCTTTTTATATTTTATGGTCTACATACTACAATAGACCACCCTCACGTATCCTTGCAAGTGGGGATTATATTACTATATACCATTTACACTGGAGCTAGTTATAGCTCCATAAAACGTGAGTAGGACTATATCTTATTCCTTTTAGTTGTCCCCTGCAAGAACATACAACCCTATTATTCCTTTTCTGTTGTTTCATACGGATTCCACTGCTGATCTTATCCAGGTACCTCCATTGAAGAATTCCGCAGACACTTCTGCTGAAAAATACTCCTGGCAAGTGCATTTTCCACACCACTATCTTGGATGCTATAGATTATATACTGTATATTCCATTGTATTTATCCTTATTGTGGCGCTACCCTTATCTTTCTTCTTTTTCTGTGTTTTATTTCCATTAGTAGGATAAGAGGGATCCCTACTTTTTGGGGATAGCTGCCGCCTCTACACTCTCTCTAGTATATAAATTCTTACAAATAGCTCTTATATAAAAGTTTTTACTTCCATTTCCAAAAAATAACAATATATATAATTTGTTTACATATTAGCTGTTTAGTATAGTTTTATCTATTCATCGGCTATTTAAATATGCTGATTAAATAAATCTGTCTTTAAAAACTAAATAGAATTCTCTGTAGAATACATTCTCTATGGAAAAACTAAACTATACATCTAGCCCTTTAAGAGAGTTCTATTAAGAAGCAATCACTCTAAGAATGCTTTTTTGGAATAATTTGCTTTATATATAGTCCTTCTACATATTGTTATAAATTCCTATATATATATGTGTATTTGTATAACAAGGCACATATTTACCTTTATGGACCTCTTCACTATCGTTTGACCAAAATGTACATATTCAAGCAATGAGCCCAATAGGAAATAATTACAATGGGAATACAAAAAAAAAAATTCTGTCATGTATTTATTTGTACATTGAATATTTATTCACATTTGTTTCTTCTTCTTATATTTGGCTTGGAGTAAGTACAATATAGATTCACACATGGACTGTCTATTAATGGATTATAACCTTGCAATTTTTTTTTTTTTTTTTTGTAAATATATTCTTTATTTTGTTTTTCTTAGTTTAGGTAGTATTGAGACTCGCAGGTCTCCGCATAAACCAGTGTATGATATCAATTTAGTCCGGTAGGTACAGGTGTTATCGGGCTCGCAGGCCCACAGGAGTGCATTTGCCAGTGTATTAACTGACCTAGACACTCACGTGCCACCATACTAAAGCGTTTTGCGATTTGTTGAGTTCAGTTAGTCATATGCGTGGTTGGGCTCGCAGGCCCGCAATGTTGTCGGACGCGCAGGTCCCTTAAATTGCATGAGCATTCATCAGTGCGTACGACCCATGTGTTGTGTATAGGTTAGTTTCGGTTCATCATTGTGGTTGTGTTCCACATTACTTCTATCTCCGTGTGTGGAGTGGTGGGTTGATGAATTTTGTGTCACATTCCTGTTCGTGTGCTATTAACTGTGCATGCCTTATCAAATTGTAGTGTATGTCTGCTTCAGTAGGTGGTGTTGGTGTGTCAAGGTATCTACCGTGTTGGGTTTATGCAAGGGTTTGAGATGGTGTATATCATTTTGCTGGTTAGTAGTGTCTGTTTTTAGTTGCGCATTGGAGCGTCAAGGTGGCGTGATAGTGGGCTACTAGTCCCATGTCAATCACGTTCTCAGGTAGTGGTGGGAAGGGGGGGTTGGGGTCTGATAGTATCTCTGCCCTTGATCCTCTCTATGAAAATATCTTTGGCGGTCTCAAGTAGCCACAGTGTCCAAGTCTCTGCGTAAGTCTGGGGCGAGTCTGTGGCTGTCATGGTCAGGTCCTCTATTGCCCTGAGTTCTTCCATCTAAGCGAACCATGTGTCTAGCGGGGGTGCTGTCTTTTGCTTCCAGTATTTGGGGAGTACCTGTTTGGCTATGTTCAGTATCCTAATTGTCATGGATTTATTATATTTAGATCTAGATATTGTGGTGTGGTGGAGTAGCATTGCCGCTGGTTCCGGGGGGGGGGTGCATCTGAGAACATCCCCAATATTCCGTGTATGCCCTCCCAGTATGGTCTGATTACCTTGCATTCCCACCAAATGTGTAGTGCAGTTCCCATTTCCCTCTCGCACCTCCAGCATAGGTTAGTGTGTTCTGGGTCGATGTTGTGGAGGAGGTGTGGGGTGCGGTACCAGTTTGTCTCTTGGGTCTTGCTGTGCACCGAGCAGTGGTGGGTAAGGTAGCATATCTGCTCCCACTCTGTTTCGGTGAACGTTCTCTTTAGTGCCGTTTCCCATTTTCCCATAAAGAGGGGTTTATCAGTGGTGGTCTCTGTCTGCAGCATCATGTATAAGAAGGAGATTCCGTGTGGTAAAGGGTTGTTGCTTAGTGTCTCGAATGTCGTGCGGTCTCTGGTGAGTGCAGTTCCCTGTGGTAGCGTGCGCACGAAGGCGGAGAGTTGTGCATGTTTAAATCCGTGCAGGAATGTGGGTGTTGTGTCACCTAGCATGTCCGTCAGTGGTTTACACTTGCCGTTGGTGGTTATGTGGTGTAGTCTCGGGATCGGGTCTGGAGGATTTCCTGAAATGCCTTTGGGTCGAGGCCCAGCGTGAAGTCAGTGTTGTGTATCAGTGGTGTTAGGGGGAGGGGTAGGGCGCTAAGCTGTGTGTCTTCGACGCTCTGCACCATACGTCCAAGGTTTGTTTGGTGTACGGGGACATGGCTCGATTTCCAGGGTCTTTCCTGCCCCAGGGTATGGCTGCTAGCGGCACGGTTGCCTCTGACTCTTCTGCCACTTTCCATAGTTTATGAACCCAGCTCTTCGTCCACTCCATCACCCTTAGGAGATGTGTGGCTGTGTGGTACAAGCGAAAGTCTGGCAATGCCAGACCCCCCTTGTCTTTGGATTTCATGAGTGCGTTGGCTTTCATCCTAGGACGCCTTCCGTCCCAGATGTATGTGATCATGGCTGTTTGATAGGGATGGTTTGGAATAAGTATAGTAGTCGCAGGAGGAAATTCATCTTTATGACTTGGATCCTCCCGAGCCACGATATGTGTGGGTGTGCCTAGTCCCTCATGTCTTTTTGGAAGGTAGATAGTGTGGTGGTAAAGTTAGCTTGGAATAGGTCCCTGCTCTCTCTGGTTAGCCAGGTTCCCAGGTATCTGATCTTTTGGTCAGCCCATTGGAACGGGAAACTCTGGCGTAAAGGGTCAGCGTGCCTGCTTGGGACGCTGATGTTCAGGATATGGGATTTAGAGTAGTTTATTTTTAGGTTGGCGATCTCTCCAAACTCTTTAAAGGCGTGTTGGATGTTGGGAAGGGATATTTCTGAGTTGGTGACGAAGAACAGCAGGTCATCTGCGAAGGCGGCCACTTTGTGGTGGACTTCGCCCGTTGTGATTCCTGTGATATCTCTGTTATGTCTGATGTGTGTCAGGAATGGCTCCAGCGCTAGGACGAACAATAGGGGGGATAAAGGGCATCCCTGTCTTGTGCCGTTGTATATTGTGAGTTTGGTGGTCAGTGCCCCGTTGACAAGGACGTGTGCTGTTGGTGCTTGGCAGCACTCATCATGAGCGGCCCCAGTCCCGCGTGTTTCAGGGTGTGAAAGAGGTATGTCCAGCCCACTCTGTCGAAGGCCTTCTCCGTGTCCGTGGATAGCAGGAGAAGGCCCCCGGCTCCCACCCCCCTGCCGTGCATAAGGGTGAGTGCTCGGATAGTGTTGTCTCTAGCCTCGCTGCCCCCCACGAACCCCACCTGGTCTGGGTGGACCAGTTTGGGGATGTGCGGATGGAGCCGCGTTGCCAGGATCTTTGCGAGGAGTTTGACATCGCAGTTGATGAGGGAGATTGGTCTGTAGTTCCCACAATGTTCTCCGTCTTTACCGTCTTTGGGGATTATGGTAATGTGTGCCGTCAGGGCCTGTTTGGGAATGCATTGGCCTTCCCTCATCGCGTTGAAGGATTCCACCAGCGGTGGGTATAGACTGCCCGCAAAGGTTTTGTAATAGTTCAGTGGGAGGCCGTCGGGGGCCAGGGCTCTTGCCTGGTTTAGTTTGTTTTATCGCAAGTGTCAGTTCTTCTAGTGTTATTGGTTCATCTAGGAATGTTGATGTGTCTCCGTCTATAGTCGGGGACAGGTGTACGTTGAGGTATGTGCGTATTTGGTCTCGTAATCGTGCTTTCGCCATCTCCTTGTGTGGTTGCGGTAGGGAATACAGGTCGGCGTAGTATGTCCGTATTGCGGTCAGAATGTGGGTCAGGAGGCGGTGAAGTGTGCCACTTTTGTCCCTGATTTTGGCTATGTAAGTAAGCTGCCGTTGTTTAGCTAGCATCGTGGCTAAGAGTTTGCCGCTCTTGTTCCCGTGGAGGGAGAAGAAAGCTTTGTGTCTGATCACATCTCTGTGATACTTAGAATGAAGCAGTGAGGTTAATTCTCGCCTTAGCTGTAAGAGTCACGTCTGGTGGGTGTGGTGTGGCACGTTTTTGTTAAGGTCTTCCTCGTGTTGGATGTCTGTCAGTATCTTGGTTAGGCGGGCTTCGGATTGTTTCTTAAGTGTGGCTCCTTGTTGTAT
The DNA here is from genome assembly GCF_036172605.1 of Pelobates fuscus. NCBI lineage: Eukaryota > Metazoa > Chordata > Amphibia > Anura > Pelobatidae > Pelobates > Pelobates fuscus. Next base: position 105,405,826 of record NC_086322.1, read on the forward strand.
ACAGTGTCCCTGTATCACACTTTTGTGGGCTTCCCATCTGATCGTCGGGGTCGTCTGTTCTGGGGGATTGTCCAGGAAATAGTTTTTCCCCTATGTGTTTCGTTAGGTCGGTTCTGGCCAGGAGGTACTCGTTGAGTCTCCATTTAGTTATAGTGGGTCAGTATAGTGGGGATTTAAGGTGAAGGGTAATGGGTGCGTGGTCCGACCACGTCGCCACTCCTATTGTCACATCCACTACTAGGGGGAGAGCATGCTGTGTGGTGTAGAAGTGATCTATTCTAGTGTAGGTTTGGTGCAGATGAGAAAGTATGTGAAGTCCTTTTCATCTGGGTGGTGGGCTCTCCAGCAGTCGACCAGTCTGTGCTTTCGTAGGAGTGTCTTGAGGGAGTGTAGCTGTTGCGTCGGGGTGTGGGACGTGCCGGCAGAGCAGTCCCAAGTTGGGTCTAGTGTAATGTTAAAGTCCCCCCTGAGTATCAAGGTCCCTTCAGCAAAAGCGTGCAGTTTGCGTAGCGTTCGGAGGAGGAAGCGATATTGTTTCCTATTAGGGGCATATATGGTTGCGAATGTGTAAGATTGCCCAGCAATTTTGCCTTTGAGGAATAGAAATCTACCCTCCTCGTCTGTTAGGCATCCCCCCTTGGCCTTGCGGTCGGTCTCCGTTCATGAGGTGAAAAGCACAAAATACTCCAATATAATGGGCTCTGCCTGGGGTCGGATGATTCCCCTCGTTCGTGTGCATCTTTTCACCAAACGCCGTGGCGTTCGTATGTTTTCCCACGAACGGGTGGAAGTATGGAGGTCTCTGCGGTGTTCGCCTGGTCGAGTGTCCAATTTAGGTTCCAGACACTCAATGACCAAACACAGCTGGTGCGTTCGTATGGCAAGATGGCCGCCGCCACGTGTTCGTCTGTCGAACGGCAGCATCCCAGGGAATACCCATTGCGTTTGTGTAATTGTCAATTGAGATCAATTGAAATAACGATAGGGGAGGTCAATTAGTGCCACACTCCTCTCCGGGGTGGTCTGGTTGTTCGGTATTTTGTCAGTTTGTCGAATGATATAACTCCAGAAGGTTCACAGTAAATCCTTACCGAACAACCAGACGAATGACACAACATATAGAGTGTAACTGGGCTCTTTTTCCAGAGGACTGGGGAGAAGGGAATAAAAATATTTCACCAATTAGGGGTAGGTACAGCCAACAAGAATATGATGAGTAGCAACGTACAATCCGCTACAGTCCGCATAGGATATTTAAGGGCATGGCACAACAGCGTATCCTGGAATGGTCTCTGGAACAATTGGACAACACCATTCTGGGAAAACAGCAAGGAGAGGGGGAAGGAAAATAACTAACAAACAAATAAATTATATACACACTGTACCAATAATGGACACAGTGTGACTAAAACATAAAATTAATTTTGGGACCTACATGAAGTGTCCGTCTTCAGCTCCCAGTGATGGTGACTTTTGTCACGCAAATCATTCGAGCCTGCATTTCACTTGCTGATGAGAAATGTTAAGGGAGAAAGACCCATGAAAGAACAACAACTGAAGACTGTCAGGGCACCACGGGCGGCTGTAAGGGGAGGCTGCAATCCACGGTCTCCCCTTTCCCTACCTGTCAGCGAGTGGCATCCTCTCAGCTCCAGGCGCCACTCGCGTCCTCCTCCTTGCCTCCCAACGGCAGCATGTATAACGCTGCACGCTGGGAGCCCGCACGCTTTTACGAATGCCAGGGTCGGTCACGTGACCCGGCGTTAAAGTCACAGTACAATAATCACAGTGAGAGGTGTAAATATCTCCCACGTGTGATTGTTAATTCTGATTGGAAGTTATCCAATCAGAATTAACCATAGGATTTATATACTTACCTTTCCTGTCTCTCAGTGCCCTGTTGTGGTCTTGTGATACCTGTATTGCAGTCTGTTCGTGCGTCTCTCTCTGGTTACCGATTATTTGGCTTGTTATTCCGATTTTCCCGTATTCTCCATTCCTTTGACCTCGGCTTGTTTCTCGTTCTCCTGTTTTCTGGCTCCCTTTACTTGGCTTGTCTCCTGACTATTCTTAGTGTGCTTAACTCAGCCATTCTAAGGACCGGCATTGCACCCTTTACTTTCTGTGACCTGTTAGCGTGTTAGGTTCCCGAATCGTGACATTACAACAGGGCCACCATGGAACCTGCTGACATTCCACAGCTGTTAGTAAATCAGGAGGCTAGAATGGATGGTTTAGACCATCGTATGGATTAGTTTGCCCAGGCTTTACAAACCATACTGGCTCGTACTGCCCACTTGCAACCTGCCGTTCAAGAAGCTGTTGCTGCTGTGCCAGAACCCATTCCTGATCCAGTACCCGTCCCGGCTCACGTAGTTCACATGACACCACCACAGCGCTATAGCGGTGATCCAGCATTATGTCGTGGTTTCCTCAACCAAATTGATATTCATTTGGTGATGAATCCTCGTTCCTACCCCACTGATAGAACTAAAATTGCTTTTTTGATTAACCACCTGTCCGGGAGAGCTTTAGCATGGGCTAATCCCATGTGGGAAAATGCTTCCCCAATGTCCTTTGAAGACTTTTTGACTGCTTTCAAACGCACATTTGATCAACCCGGTAGGGTTGCTTCTGCTGGCAAAGCTCTGCTTAGGGTCCGACAGGGTAATAGATCAGTAGCGGATTGAATTCCGCACTCTAGAAGCTGAAGTGGTTTGGAATAACGACGCCCTCGTAACAGCCTTTCAGGAGGGTTTGGCCGCTTACATATTAGATGAGATAGCATCCAGGGAATTACCTGTGCTTCTGGATGATGTAATAGATTATGTCATTCTTATCGACAACCGTATTAGAGAGAGGCGTAGTCAAAGACGGATAAATACACCGTTTCTACCTGCTTTACCCAGTACCGCATTACTAGCCTTACCTCCTCCTAGATAACCATCTCCTGAACCCATGCAATTGGGTGCTATAGGGTTAACTGAAGCTGAAAGGGCATATCGCAGAAGGGAGGGATTATGCCTTTAAAAGGGGGCATCTCCGAAGAACCTGCCCTAATCTGCAGGTAAACTTTAGCACCTAAGGCCTAGAGAGGGGTCGGCCTCGGGTGTTATGACCTTTTCCCCTCATGTGTCCATCTCTAGACCGTTTATTACGGTTACTCTTTTGGTCAATCAAACCACTATAACAACCAAAGCCTTGATCGATTCAGGTGCTGCAGACAACCTTATGGATGAGATTTTTGCTAAAACCGCATCCTTGACTCTGATCCAAAAGGCCACACCCTTGGCCGTTGAGGCCATAGATGGTAGACCACTTAAAAAAAACCTGGTGACCCAGGAAACCCAAGAAATTGTTATGACCGTGGGTGCCTTGCACAGGGAAAGGTTAACCTTCCATATAATTGACTCCCCTACAGCTCCCATCGTTCTGGGTTTTCCCTGGTTGTCTAGATATACTCTCCTGGGGGGAATCTTGTCAACGAGACTCTATGGCCCGTGTGCGTTCTGTATGTCTACTTAATGTGCCCACTGCTAAACCACTTTCTGTTTTTGTCCCTCCTGTGTATGCAGACCACGCATTGGTTTTTGAAAAAAGTGAGGCTGATAAGCTACCTCCACACCGTGATTATTATTGTGCCATAAACCTGTTGCCAGGTACTATGCCCCCTAGGGGTAAGGTCTACCCGCTTTCTGAGAAAGAAACTCAGGTTATGGAGGAGTACATACGGGAATCCTTAAGTAAAGGTTTTATCTGAAGGACCTCCTCTCCTGCTGGTGCTGGTTTCTTTTTCGTTGCCAAGAAAGAGGGCGATTTGAGGCCTTGTATAGACTACAGGGGTCTGAACAATATAACGGTTAAAAACGCTTAGCCTATCCCTCTCATCACTGAGTTGTTTGATCGTGTTAAAGGTTCTAGATATTATACTAAACTAGACCTTAGGGGGGCTTATAATTTGGTTCATATAAAAGAGAATGATGAATGGAAAACAGCATTCAATACACGCAGTGGACATTACGAGTATTTAGTCATGCCTTTTGGACTGTGTAATGCTCCTGCTGTGTTTAAAGACCTCATAAATGATGTCCTTAGAGATCTACTGCATATCTGTGCCGTAGTCTATCTTGATGACATACTCGTATATTCTCCTGATTTGGAGTCACACCATAATCATGTGAGGATGGTGCTTAAGAGATTGTTGCAGAACGGTCTTTATTGCAAGTTAGAACAATTTTTATTTGACCAAAAATCTGTACAATTCCTAGGGTATGTCATTTCTGAACAGGGATTCAGCATGGATCCTTCTAAGTTAGAAACCATACTGTCTTGGCCTCTTCCCCAAGGACTTAAGGCAATCCAACGGTTTATAGGGTTTGCCAATTACTATCGGAGGTTTATTAAAACATTTTCGTCAGTTATTTCTCCGAATCACGAAGCTGACTAAAAAAGGTTTGCACCCCAGGGTTTGGACTCCTGAAGCCCTTGAGGCCTTCGAGACTCTCAAAAAGGCATTTGCCACTGCCCCTGTGCCACACCATCCTGATCCTTCCCTTCCCTTTGTTATGGAAGTTGACGCTTCTGAATCAGGTGTAGGAGCGGTGTTATCACAAAGACGATCGCATACTGAACCCCTCCATCCCTGTTGTTACTTTTCTAAAAGGCTGTCTGATTCTGAAAAGAATTACGACGTCGGGAACAGAGAACTATTGGCTATTGTGATGGCTTTTAAGGAATGGAGGTAATTATTAGAGGGATCCAGACACAAAATCCTGGTTATAACTGATCATAAGAATCTCTCCTATAAAGCTGATGCTAAAAGGTTGTCCTCTCGTCAGGCCAGATGGTCTTTATTACTTTCACGCTTTCAGTACATTATCACATATAGGCCGGGATACTGTAATAGCAAAGCTGATGCTATCTCCCCACAATACGAACCTTTGGAGTCGATTGCCCTCTCTCCTGAACCTATTGTGCCTACAAGATAATAGCTGCTACCCCTTTGGTTGTTTCGTCTCTTTTCCTTGATTGTATCAAGGCATATCAATCCCAAGCACCCTCTGAGACACCTGTAGGTAGATTATACGTGAAAGTGAATGACAGAAAGAAGCTGTTAGCTTTATTTCACACCGCTAAAACTGCTGGTCATCCAGGGGTTACCAAAACATACAAGGGTCTCCTTCAACAGTTTTGGTGGCCCTCACTTAAACAAGACATGGTGGATTATGTGCAGGCTTGTCGTGTTTGCACACAGTGTAAGTCCCCTAATGTTAAACCCCCGGGACTTCTAATGCCCCTATCTGTACCCAAGAAACCATGGACCCACTTATTCATGGACTTTATTGTGGATCTTCCTTCATCTGATGGACAGACAGTAATTTTTACTGTAACTGATAGGTTCTCTAAAATGGCCCACTTTATTCCACTTAAAAAACTACCTTCTGCGGTTCAGCTGGCTCAGGTGTTTGCCAAAGAGGTGTTCTGCTTGCATGGTATACCACAGGATATTGTATCCGACAGGGGTCCTCAATTTGTCTATCGGTTTTGGAGGGGCTTTTGTGCTGAGATGGGGGTCTCCTTGTCGTTCACTTCCTCCTATCATCCACAATCCAATGGGGCTGCTGAACGTGCAAATCAGTCTGTGGAGTTATATTTACGCTGCTTCACGAATGCACACCAGGACAACTGGTCTCATCTCCTTCCCTGGGCTGAATTCGCCAGGAATACCGAGACTCATTTGTCCACTGGCTTAAGTCCTTTTATGGTTGCTTATGGGTTCCAACCCTTGTCCTTCCTGGTGTATTCTCTGACAAGGGAATGCCCGCTTTGGACGAGCAACTCACCTCCTTACGGAGGATGTGGGATCAGGCCCATAGTGCTCTCTCTCGTGCGGCTGCTTCTCAGAAGAGATTTGCTGATCGTTGTAGGTGTGCGGCTCCTTCTTATGCTCCGGGTGATAGGGTTTGGTTGTCCTCTAAGAATCTCCGCCTCAGGGTTCCCTCGATGAAGTTCGCGCCCAAGTTCCTTGGCCCCTATAAGGTATTGCGTAGGGTAAATCCCGTGTCCTACTCCCTGGCCTTGCCTCCTTCCATGCGTATACCTAACACCTTTCCCACCTCCCTTTTGAAGCCCTTGCCCTGTAATCAGTTCTCTGATCCTCTCAGGCGTCCCGCTTCCCTCCGCGCGGTCTCCAGTGACGTGTACGAAGTAGCTGCTCTCCTTGATTCTCGTTTCTCTTGAGGTCGGTTGCAGTATCTGGTAGATTGGAAGGGTTACGGCCCTGAGGAGCGATCCTGGGTTTCTGTCTCTGATTTGAACGCGCCCTCCTTGATCCGCTCCTTTCATGCGTGGTTTCCTTTGAAGCCTTTGGCTTCCTGCCCTCTAGGCGGTCCTCGAGGGGGGGTTATGTCAGGGCACCCGCGGTCTCCCCTTCCCCTACCTGTCAGCGAGCGGCGTCCTCTCAGCTCCAGGCGCCACTCGCGTCCTCCTCCTCGCCTCCAAGTAGCAGCATGTATAACGCTGCACGCTGGGAGCCCGCACGCTTCTACGAATGCCAGGGTCGGTCACGTGACCCGGCGTTAAAGTCACAGTACAATAATCACAGTGGAAGGTGTAAATATCTCCCACGTGTGATTGTTAATTCTGATTGGAAGTTATCCAATCAGAATTAACCATAGGATTTATATACTTACGGTACCTTTCCTGTCGCTCAGTGCCCTGTTGTGGTCTTGTGATACCTGTATTGCAGTCTGTTCGTGCGTCTCTCTCTGGTTACCGATTATTTGGCTTGTTATTCCGATTTTCCCATATTCTTCATTCCTTTGACCTCGGCTTGTTTCTTGTTCTCCTGTTTTCTGGCTCCCTTTACTTGGCTTGTCTCCTGACTATTCTTAGAGTGCTTAACCCGGCCATTCTAAGGACCGGTATTGCACCGTTTACTTTCTGTGACCTGTTAGCGTGTTAGGTTCCCGAATCGTGACAAAGACAGCTGCAGTAAAGGCCTGGCAAAGCATCACAAAGGAGGAAACCCAGAATTTGGTGATGTATATAAGTTCTAGACTTCAAACAGTCATTGCTTGCAAAGGATTCTCGACAAAGTGTTTAAAACAATCATAAATAAAATGTTAATTTTTATGTGTCCAATTTGTCTGACTGTGTAAGAAAATGGTTGCAATAAACATTTCATACAATATTTCTGTTCGACCCTTTGATGTAAAGCTGAAAGTCTGAACATCAGTTGCATCAGTTTCATTTCAAATCCATTGTGATGAAAATTGTGTATGTGTCAAATATGTCCTGACCTAGCTGTATATATATACATATGCACACAGTTAGGTTAACTGTAGATTATAACAGAATGGCACAATCATAAAACAAAACTTGGCAATAAATAAATAAATGAAATTACCCCTGTTTAATAGTCTGCATACCCTTAGTTCTTAATACTGTGTATTTCCTCCTTTAGCAACAATGACAGTGTGCAGTCTTTTGTAATAGTTGCCTATGAGGCCCCTAATTCTTGCAGGTGGTATAGCTCAAAAATGGACTAACACAGTATCATGGGTTGGTACTAGGGTCATGCAGGCACCAAATCCACTACCGCTGGCTGTAGTAATTGATTACACTGCCCCTTTAAATCCTTACTAAGACCTTATATAGATTTATCTACAATTAAGTATTTAAGATAACAGACTCCTTAAGAGACACATTTTTAGACACTCTGTTTAAAAGGATCAGTCACATTAATAGCATTAGAGTATAGTGTGGGTAGTTAATTTGTGCATGTGGAAAGTGGATTTATAATTTATTGGTGTCTGTAGTGGGTTTGTGTGTAAACCCAAATGCAGATTATTATTTATAAGGGAATTGTGGGTATGTGAAATTGTGTGCAGAATTAGCTTCTGTAAAGTCAATATAGGCTGTATGGTGAGAATTTAGTTATTCATTAGTTAGAATGGCAGTGAAGTGAACATGTTAAGAATATAGTGTTACATTCACTTCTCTACAGTGTTCCTGAGCATCTCATTACACACACATTTGAGACACAAGGCAAGATGGGAGACAAACCATGAGACTTACAGAGATCAATAAAACAGTATTGTATGGGAAAATAAGTACAGTTTTCAAGTATGTACTTATGTTGTACTCCATGGTAGAGACTGCTGACCCACAAAACCTAACCCCTCCCTGATTACTGCAATATAGAGACAGAACCAACCTTAAATTGGATAGAGCTTGTTTTTTATTTGCATGACTTGCCAGCAAACCAAAACAAGTTATAACCTGCCAACTGGCGGGTGAGAGCTGAAAGACACATAGCCTTAACATTTCTTTAAGAATCCGGAGTGTCTTGGAAGACGGTGACTGTCCAAGCCCATAGGGAAAACATATTCTTCAATAAACTGCTATGCTAGCAAGGAGCACCACAATAATGGTCACAATTGATTCACCACTGTACCTCCCCACAGCTAGTGCAAGTTCAATACCAGGCTGCAACCCCAATTTAAAAATGTCCACAGCAATTCAATTTAAGTGAACAATTCCTGCCTCATAATATTGGAATTCTCTCCCACTAAATCCCTGTGGTGAATCACCTGATACCCAAATCTTCCTGATAAACCTCAAGATGGTCATATTACGTTGCACCTACTGCACACTAAAACCACCAGAAGGGAAAGAGTGCACCACCCTAAATGAGGAATGATCTCCAATGAGATAAGGGTCAAATCCTAAAGGAGCACATGATAATGTGCAAGATCATGCTTAATCGCATAAATGAGGAGCACATATATGATATGACCCAAGTTGTTACTTCCTGCATGGAGAATCAATATAAGGGAACAGGAACAAGACTTGCTCAACAACACACAATCTGGGTAAACCTGCTCCAAAAGCAAACCCTTCAGGTCCAGCCAATGTAACGGCACCAGATCAAAAAGAAAACTGAGATTCTACACATAGGAATACTGCTCAGCCCGATGAGCCACTCACTAAATAAACAAGTGGCAAATAATCCAAACAAAACAGTACACCTTTAAGAAAACAACGCACCTACAAGTGGAAGCTGATATATTCCCATCCACCCAAATGCGGCAATTCTAATAATGCTACCCTGCTCACCTGAGTGGTTTTGCCAGTACAAAACAAATGTGTAGAATACCAACAGGGTCAACTCCCCCCCAAAATTAAACATAATTAAAAAAATAAATAAAATAAATTATAATGTGTAAGGGGATTTGTCAAGTCAAGGGAACTTTAATCCTATTGGATTTAAAAAAAAAACTAAAGAACAAGTTCTGGACTCCCTTAAGCACCAAGCTAAAAAAAAAAAAAACTGGACAGAATTCCCCACCACTGGCACATATACGAGTAACAGCTCCCCATCCGCCATAGTCAAAATCCAGGAGATGAGACCGTATTAATAAATTTGACAACAGGAGCAGAGCTAATGAATGAGCATTAGGGGAAACCAATTCACTTTCCATAAAGCCCCATGAAACATAATAAAATGCAAACCAGAACAGCAAGCATTCATACTGCGACACATATGGTGATCAAAATGCATTTGAAGCAACTCTGTTGACACCAGCCTCTGTTTATCAGGACCCTTTCAAAGCATCCAGCTCTTCAACATACATTGAATTAAGTAGTCTTTTGAATGGTTCTGCCATTCAAATGACAAAAAAAGGAAATACATGGTTGATAAACTTCTCTCTACCAAGGAGACTCCTTGTCGTCTCAAACTTGAGAGATAGATCAACAAGTCCAATAGCCTTCCATGCTTTAAAGTGAGATTACCTTCTTCAATGCAATAGTCTAACTCCTGATACCATCTGGGACCATGTGAAGACCCTAACTGCTAATCTCTGCAGGAAAATCCTCAGAACCTTATCCAATCTCATTTCCTTAGTCTGGCTCCGTTCCTAATGCATCTTTTCAACCTCCCCTTGTATACTGGCATCTTACCCTCTTCTCTCAAACTTGCAACTGTTAATTCAATACTAAAAAAAGTAATCTCTTGACCCATCTAACTACCGTCCCATATCACTACTCTACTCCTCTTCACTTCTTGAGTGGTCTGTATTTACCTGTATAACTTATTTTCTCAGAAATAATTCTCTCCTTGCCCCTTTTTAATCTGACTTCTGCTCCCTCCATTCTACTGAAACTGCTCTTACCAAAGTGTCTAACTACTAAATCTAAACAGTGTTTTTTTATTTTTTTATTTGGGCAGTTGAGTGTCCCTTTAAAGATATATGGTTCCAATGAATTCAAGAAAAGAAACATTGGCACCAAAAAGATTGCTGTGATTACCCAAACAAATGTTACATACTCTCCCATCGGCAATAACACCATTTTCCACTTTACTTAATTCAATTCTACTTAGTCTAATATTGCTTTGATAAGTAGATTAAATATATAACACATAGGGGGATTGGATACATACATGTTGTAATATAATTTATCCCTAAACATGTTTCCATTTTTTCAATTTGAAGTTGGGATGATTATATTTCATTACTTAACTGTGTTAATATTTATCATTAATAATATTACCCTAAGGGCAATATTAATTTTATAGAGTATTACGTAGGTGTTAACTATAAGAAACACAATGCCCACTGAGAGTATCTTTGCTTGAGTTAAATCAAATTTCTTATGAATAACACTGATATACCTATGCAAATGTGTACCTTATTTTGACTACCATAAATACATTATACATAGTTGACATGATGAATTGTATAACTTGTAGAAAGGTCATTAAGTTCCATTGTCTCCTTATCATCTATTATAATTATAAAACATTTTACACGCATAACATACTCACTGTTTACACAGTTTATTTTTTATGCAGAAGGTAAAAATAAAGGATATTCTGCTAAAGTGCATATGAAGGCATCAGCCATACATTCTGACATTATGTTCTTTGTAAGTTATGTAACCACAGACAGCATTTCAGCAGTAACAGAAAATAACGTTATATTCTTATTATTTTATTCTTCACGGTTACTCAGCGTAGGAGTACTAAAAGTACTCTAAGTGCCCTTAAAGTACCGTATATACTCTAGTATAAGTCAAGTTTTTCTGCACATTTTTTGTGCTGAAAAACTCCAACTTGACTTATACTCGAGTCAATGTCTGTATTATGGCAATTTACATTGCCATAATACAGACAATGGGGCTGTGTAGGAGGGGGGGGCTGGCAGGAATCTCTTACTTACCTCTCCTGCAGCTCCTGTCAGCTCCCTTCTCCTCCGCGCCGGTCCGGTCAGCTCCCCTGTCAGCTCCCTCTGTCAGCTCCCAGAGTAAGTCTTGCAAGAGCCGCGGGGTCATAGCGCGGCTCTCACGAGACTTACACTGGGACTTGCAGAGGGAGCTGACCGGACCAGCGCGGAGGAGAAGGGAGCTGCAGGAGCTGCAGGAGAGGTAAGTAACAGCTCTCTGCCAGCCCCCCTCCACTGAACTGCCAATGCCACTGGACCACCAGGGAATGAGAGCCCCCTCCCTGCCATGTATCAAGCAGGGAGGGGGGACGAAAAAAATAATAATAATAAAATAATAATACTTAAAAAATAATAATAATAAAAAAAATATTAAAATAATTAAAAAAAAGTAATAATAATAATAATGCCCATCCCCCACCAAGGCTCTGCAACGTACACACACACACTGCACTCATATACACACACACTGCACTCATACAAACACACACTGCACTCATACACACTGCACTCATACACAGGGCCGGACTGGGAATTAAAAGCAGCCCTGGAAAAAAATATTTACCAGCCCCATAATGCGTCGCGCCAGCATAGTGTGCAGGTACAGAGTTAGAAAAGAGAACTTAAATTTAAAATGATTACTCCAACGTAAAAAAAAAGCACTCATAGGCTTCAAAATAAACAAAAGTGCTGATTTATTTTAAGCAGACGTGCCTTTGCATGTAATCAATGTTTCAGTCCAACTACCTTGACATATTAAGAAAAGCTTGGTAATGGGACTGAAATGGTGAATGTATGTAGGGCACAACTGTAAAAAATTGACGTTATCTTGTTTATTTTGGGTGCGCTCTTTACTTTAAATATGTTATTGTGCTGGAGTATGCACCTAGCAACAAGACTCGGACAATATCTGCTCATTACATATGGTACATATTAATGACATTTCTCGTATTATGCATATATAAATGTACATTAACATATGTGTAAATATAATAGGCATATATATATATATATATATATATATATATATAAAACACGAAAAGTACCGGCACTCAAGGATTTTCAGCAAATCAAATCTTCATTTATTTCGAAGAAAAGAATCGACGTTTCAGCTCCTCACAGGAGCTTTCATCAGGACAGCTTTCATCAGGACAGAGCTGAAGCGTCGATTCTTTTCTTCGAAATAAATGAAGATTTGATTTGCTGAAAATCCTTGAGTGCCGGTATTTTTCATGTTTTGTATTATTCAGCCACCAGAGCACCAGGTATTTTTTTCTTATTGTCATGGTTGGAGTGCAGGGGCTATCTAGATTTATATATATATATATATATATATATATATATATATATATATATATATAAATCTAGTATACATGTATAATATCTAATATACATGTCATATACCAGTGGCGGATCCAGAGCCTGATCCCGGGAGGGGCACTTGTAGATTATTTAAAGAAAAAATCCATACACAATAACCACTACTGCTCTGTGTAGTGGTTATGGTGCAAGGTGTGCCGGGGCCCCCTCACAGAGTAAGTAGTCAAACCGTTTGACAACTTACCTGGGGTCTGCTGGGATATGGGGCTGTATTAGGGTATAGGAGCAGTGGTGCAATGTGTGAGGGGTGCAGTGTGTGTGAAAGGTTCAGTGTATGTGTGTGTGGGGGGGTGTAGTGTGTGAATGCGTAGGGTGTGTGGGGAAATGTGTGTATGGGAGGGCTGTGAATGTGTGTGTGTGGGGGGGGAGGCAATGTGTGCATGGGGGCAGTGTGTGAATGTGTATGGTGTGTGTGTGGGGGAAGTGTGTCTATGGGGCTAGAGTTCACTCTCAACACTGCGACCACCAGGAATTCATGGTGGTCGCAGTGGTGAGATTGAACTCTAGCCCATAGCTCCAGGGCTAGAGTTCACTCTCGTGAGAGCCGGAGCATTGCCGTGGTAACCGCGGCAACGCTCTGTGCTCGTGCGAGAAGGACGCAGAGGAGCCGGCTGGCAGTGGAGAGCCTCATGGGGGGGGGAGTCTCCCCTCTCCTTCCCAGTCTCTCTCTTCCCCCTCTTTTTCTCCCCCTCCCCTTGTGTGTCTCTCTCCTTTCTCCCTCTGTCTCTTTCTCACCCATTTCCCTGTGTTTCTCTCTCCCCCACATCTCTCTTCCCTCTGTCTCTCTCTCCTCCACATCTCTCTTCCCTTCTGTCTCTTTCTCCCCCTTTCTCTGTGTGTCTCTCTCTCCCCCACATCTCTCTTCCCCTCTGTCTCTCTCCCCCCTTTCCCTGTGTTTCTCTGTCCCCCATATCTCTCTTCCCCTCTGTCTCTCTCTCCCCCTTCCTCTCTCTTCCCCTCTGTCTCTCTCTCCCCCTTCCTCTCTCTTCCCCTCTGTCTCTCTCTCTCCCCCTCTGTCTCTCTCTCTCCCCTTCCTCTCTCTTCCCCTGTCTCTTTCCCCCCCTTTCCCTGTGTGTGTCTCTCTCCCCCTTCCTCTCTCTCTCCCCCTCTGTCTCTTTCTCCCCCTTTCCCTGTGTGTCTCTCTTTCTCCCCCTTTCCCTGTGTGTCTCTCTCTCTCCCCCCTCCCTCCACCATCTTTCTATTGCCCCTTTTTTCCCTCTGTGTCTCTCTCTCCTTCCCCCATCCTTTCCCAGTGCCCCTCTGTTTTATTTCCCCCCTCCCCTCCCCTCCCATTTACCTGAGAGGAGTCAAGGACTCAAAGGGGCCAGCCGCACTCCACGCTGGAGCCGCCGGACCGGGTGGCAGCCTCGCCGGTCCGGCGGCACTCCTGTCAGGATGTCACTCAGGCAGACTCGCTGAAGGCTGTTGGAGGAGGGAGGAGCATGTCTCTGTACCATGCTCCCTCGCGGTTCCCACAATTCTCTGCACAGGAACCGCGAGGGAGCATGGTACAGAGACATGCTCCTCCCTCCTCCAACAGCCTTCAGCGAGTCTGCATTAGTGAAAGGAGTGCCGCCGGACCGGCGAGGCTGCCACCCGGTCCGGCGGCTCCAGCGCGGAATGCGGCCGCCGACCGGCCGGCCGGCCCCCTCAGAGTGTGTGCCACCGGACCGGCCACCCGGTGGCACATACTTGCTCAGAGCAGCCCCCAGGTGCCGCGGCCCACCGGGAAAATTCCCGGTATCCCGGTGGGCCAGTCCGGCCCTGCTCATACACACACTGCACTCATACACACACTGCATTCATACACACACTGCACTCATACACACACACTGCACTCATACACACACACACTGCACTCATACACACTGCACTCATACACACACTGCATTCATACACACATTGCACTCATACACACACTGCATTAATACACACACACTGCATTCATTATATACACACACTGTAAATAAATATTCAATGAATATAATTTTTTTAGGATCTAATTTTATTTAGAAATTTACCAGTAGCTGCTGAATTTCCCCTAGTCTTATACTCGAGTCAATAAGTTTTCCCAGTTTTGGGGGGTAAAATTAGGGTGTCTCGGCTTATATTCAGGTCGGCTTATACTCGAGTATATACGGTACCTAGGTCCTGTCCAGAAAATGTGATTTTAGTTGTGGGCAGGCTGAGATATTATGGAGCTGTATAGAATCTAGATATAGAACTTATGTCTGTATTTGTTTGGAAATATACTAAAGTGGAAATTTTATAAATATAGAAACAAAATAAGCATGCGTGGAATAGGCATAAGGCTATCCTAACTATAAGATAAGGCCAGGGACTAATGAAAGTATTTAGAAAATTGGGCAGACTAGATGGGCCCAATGGTTCTTATCTGCCGTCACATTCTATGTTTCTATGTTTCTTTTTAAAATTTTCCTATATGTTTTGTTTGTGAATTCTAAAAGTAATGCATGAAAATAATGGACACTGAAGGAGGCGATTATGGAAAAGCGGAATAGTTTGTTTATTAGTCTATCACTCTGGATATAACCACATGCAAATACACTCGGTGGCTCGAATGATTTTTGTACAAAATCTGTCCTGTTCTACCCAGCTGCGTGCTAATGGGAAGTGTGAGCAGTCTTCCCCAGCTGGTGGGGGTCTGCACAGAGCATTCATCCTCATATCAGAGAAGGATGTCAAAAAGCATTTTAGCTCAGGACACCATGCAACCTAGGTACACCTTCTGGTTATGCCATATTTATGACACTTAGAAGGTATACACTCATCACAAAAAAATAAATAAATAAGGAAACGAAGTTTGAAAAAAAAAAAGAAATTCCAGTTCAGTTGAAGTCGAGATTTTGTAGGCCACTGTAACTATCAATGATTGAATATCCCTTAACGCTGCATTACAGAGG
This sequence comes from Pelobates fuscus, assembly GCF_036172605.1. Classification (NCBI taxonomy): domain Eukaryota; kingdom Metazoa; phylum Chordata; class Amphibia; order Anura; family Pelobatidae; genus Pelobates; species Pelobates fuscus. The sequence continues at coordinate 105,421,355 of NC_086322.1, forward strand.
GTAGGCTATTCAGAATCAAAACAGGAACGGTGGTCACGGAAGACTATTTTGTTTAGTTTGATGCTTCTTTTACAGCAGTTGTAATTAAAGACATATACCATCACCTAACAACTAATAGTCTGTATTGTGTGGTCTCCCCGGTGCTTGCAAATGAAGCATGCATATCTGCAAGTGGAACTAGAATTTAGAGATTCTGCCGTCGGTATTAAAGTCGCATCCTTGTGTATAAAACCCACCTGCACAGATTCTGCAGCAGATGGTAAGTCTGCAGATGTGGATTGTTGCCAGGATAGGGAATCTGACTTTAACCTGATAATAAAATTCTCTTGGCCTAATACTTTTATATGCTTCCTTCAAAAATGCCACCCAGGCACTTAATGTTTCTTCTGGATTTTATTAAGCTCTTTGAAGATTGCAAAACCATGTTTGAACGGTGCAGGTTTGAAAAAAGTGATATTTACCAGGCCATTGTGAATCCTTTTAGCAGAGTCTTGAATTACTTTTTATTGGCCATACATGCAAATTGCTCTGCATACTTAGATGGTTTCTGCACTTCAAAAATATATATTTTTTTATTTTATTTTATGTCAGGGGATTTGCACGCTGTCCAGTAAAATGTTATTCAGGCTCTTCTGGCTCTGCATTGATTTAAAGTTGCAGTCCACTAAAAAGACATGTAGGCCTCATGTAAATAATACTTCAGTACAGAACACCTTGTGTTTGCTGAGTAATTAATATGGTATACTTCGGCGTAATACAAGTTATTCGTTTCTTACAAAATAAGTAAATGGTATTAAGTTACATTCTTATGCATCCTATTGAGACAATAGCCATGTCACTTCTTTTTTTTAGCTACCTGCTACTTACCTGTCTCTGTTGGCCACACTGGGTAAGTGTGCACACTTAGGTATATGTTTCTGTCCATTACCAGCAAGCTGCTAGCATGTTAGGTGTTGGTATATGTTGTATCAGCTGTTATTAGGGATAGAATACAAACATTTTCAAACAATGTTTTAAACCTGGTGGTAATATGTAGCCACTACAAGATCTACCGGCAACCAACAAAGTAAGTCACATTTCAAGTCACTCCAACCACAAGTAATAGCTGTAATGGGAAACTGCTATTATGTTTATTTAGAAAATGCAAAAACATAGTATAAAGCAATGTGGGGAGAGGAAAATAGACTAGTATCTTAAATTAATGTATCCCTATTTTACAATTGTAAAGCACTGCAAAATATGCTGGCACTATAGAAATTATTATTATAATAATAATATATTCACAATGTAGATTATTAAGGCTGAAAAATACATTCAGAAATATGTGTGTTAAGCACAAGGATTAGAAACATGTACAGCCAATTTGTTTCCTTGATAATTCTTTTGGAAACTACAGGAACGGACTGACAGGCTTTTGGGCCCCCCGGGCAAAATTAGATCCTAGGCCCTTTTAAGTTCAACAGATATGTATTAAGTAAATGTTATAAATAACTTTACAAATGTATGTTTTTATTTGAGTGTCAATGGACATATTTTGTTTTGCACATGATGCCAGTATGAATGTGTATGTGCATTTGTGGAATGTCAATGTGTGCGTCTCCATGGATATATTTGAATGTAGGTAAACTGTGTCGATGGAGGGATGCATTCTGTCTACTATAAGAATGCTAATGCAGTTTTGTTTTTACAGTTGAAATCAAAATTATTCAACCCCCCATTGAAAATCAGGTTTTACAGATGTTTACCTGCTTGCAATGAACAAATCAACATAAGCAATTGAATTAGCTCAATGCAATGAATACTACTAGGCAGTGGTTTCCTCAAATTCAAGTGAAAATGCAACTTAGATTTGAGCTCTGGATACTTGTTGCTTTTTTTCTCAGTCAGTTATTTCTTATCTATATTACATGTGTGTACTCCAGATGCACAATGGTAAGGAAATGTGACTAGTGTGTTCTATTCCTTAGTGTCACAAGCTTCATATAATCTGAAATCAAGGCAGTGGAATGAATGGCCAACATGAGCAGATGTATGGAGTCCCACAATATTGCAGTTCTTCTTCTCGGACCATAAAGGCCCAAAATGGCACCTGCTCAAGCCTGCAGATCCGACTCCAAGGATGACTGCTCTGTAAATACAATGGATCATGTTCCTGTGGAAAGTGATCCTAAAGCATCTCCCTTAAGTCGAGGTTAACAAAACCAAGCAAATAACGGGGGCATCAACATGCTATTACCAACATCAGGAAGCTCCTGGCCCACAAATGATCAGTGCTCAGAGAACACTCACATGTTTTATGGCTGGAATAAAGCAGTTGAAGAAATAGATGCACACCAATACTAATCATCACAAGCGACATACATATTAATCTGAGTGGATGAAAAACAAAAGCTGACTAAAGTCTCACAAAGTTTTAGTATACTTTTTATTCAAAATGTTTTGCTTTCCATGTCATATTTTCATTCATATTTTATTTAACGATACTTGGCCTTCTTCTATACTGCAAATTTACTTGTATTATACTTCAGATACACTCAGTAAAAAAAAAAAAAATCAATTAATCAAATTTACCTATCAGCTGAACTTGTTTATCTGACTACTTGTTTACCAGTTTTGTTGCTTAGGGCATGCAGCAAAGGGTGTGGTAGAGTGTTTTTCAGTAAACAGATTTGTATCAAGTGTAATAAATGTAATTAGCAAGATGTTTCCTGTAAGAAGAAAGACAAGGTGAAACACAATGAGTGGCTGGAGATTTGCTAAATGCTGCTACAGCACTAATGTTCATAATTTCAGAACATCATGCATCCAATGTTTTGTTCATAGTTACACTTCATGTCCTCCTACATTGAGAAAAGGGCAGTAAATACTCCCATTACCTGTTTTTAATGTTTCTATAACTAAGCTATTTCTAATTTTGCCATTCACTTTCAAATATAGCACAGGTTGTTGTTTAAAGAAACACTATAGCGTTACAAGTACAAACATGTACAGGGAGTGCAGAATTATTAGGCAAATTAGTATTTTGACCACATCATCCTCTTTATGCATGTTGTCTTACTCCAAGCTGTATGGGACACTAGGATGCAATAATTTGCTACACTTTAACCCCTTAAGACCGCAGGACGTACCATGCCGTCCTTATTTGGGCGGCTCTAAACGCCGCAGGACGGCATGGTACGTCCTGGGCAGTCTTACCCCCCACGTTGCCGGCGGAACATGGCCACTGCAGATCGCGGTCGGGGGGCTGGCCCCCCAGGCAGCCCCCCTGTGCCTGGGGACCGCGGTCTGCAGCTTCCGATCGCAGTGACAGGCTGTCACTGCGATCGGTATTTACCATGTGTCAGCCGATTTTAAAATCGGCTGACACATGGAGCCGGCCGCATTTTCACTCTGCAGATCGCGGTCGGGGGACATGCCTGGCCCCCCAGGCAGTCCCCCTGCGGTCAGTGACCGCGATCTGCAGAGTATGATCTCAGGGAGAGGCTGTCTCTGCGATCTGAATGCAGAGACAGCCTCTCCCTGCGATCTGATCGCAGTGACAGCCTGTCACTGCGATCAGAGTTACTATGTGTCAGCCTATTGGCTGACCCATAGTAACTGCAATCAGGATCCCCCTGCAGATCGCGGTGGGGGGTATGCCTGGCCACCCAGGCACTCCCCCTGTTGCCAATTACCGCGATCTGCAGGAGGTGATCACAGTGACAGCCAGTCACTGTGATCACTGATCCTGTGTGTCAGCCAGTGATGTAAAATCACTGGCTGACACTGTCTCTGCCCCTCTCCTCCCCTCTTAACCCCTTAAAGTAAAAAAAAAAAAAAATTAAAGTTAAAAATAAAATATACTTACATCATTTATATATATATTATATATATATATGATCTATATATATATATATATATATATATATATATATACGCACACATTTACACATACACTAAGTGTATTTTAATATTTATATATATATAATTATATATATATTAATATCAAAATACACGTAGAAGGATATTGATTAAATATATACATAATTATAATTATATATATATATATATATATATATATTATAATAAAAAATACACGTAGAACGAAATAATATAGATATGTATATACCCAAGTATATACGTATACATCACTATATGTATAACTATATATAAATAAAAATAATAGTAAAAAAATTATATACATATATATACATATATATATATATATACACACACGTGTATATATAATAATTTTACATATATATTTATGTAATAATTTTACATAATTAGGTCCTTTTATTAATTACAATTTGCAGGACCTGCCTAACAACCCAGGCCGAAAGTATAGGGAATTTAATTTGCTAGCACTATATTTAACCCTATAACTTTCCAAGACACTATAAAACCTGTACATGGGGGGTACTGTTTTACTTGGGAGACATCGCTGAATACAAATATTTGTGTTTCAAAACCGTAAAATTTCGTCAGGGAAAGTGAAATTTATTGCATTTTTTGCACACAAACGGCACTTACACTGACAATATTTTTGCTGTCATACTGTTTACTGTTTTGAAACACAAATATTTGTGTTCAGCAAAGTCTCTTGAGTATAACAGTACCCCTCATGTACAGGTTTTATGGTGTTTTCAAAAGTTACAGAGTCAAATATAAGGCTTGCGTTTCAGTTTTTTCACAATGAAATTCGCCAGATTGGTTACGTTGGCTTTGAGACCGTATAGTAGCCCAGAAATAAGAATTACCTCCATAATGGCATACCATTTGCAAAAGTAGACAACCCAAGGTATTGCAAATGGGGTATGTTCAGTCTTTTTTAATAGCCACTTAGTCACAAACACTGGCCAAAATTGGCTTTCAAATTAGTTTTTTGCATTTTTCACACACAAACAAATATTAACGTTAACTTTGGCTAGTGTTTGTGACCAAGTGGCTACTAAAAAAGACTGGACATACCCCATTTGCAATACCTTGGGTTGTCTACTTTTGCAAATGGTATGCCATCATGGGGGTAATTTTCATCCCTGGGCTACCATACAGTCTCAAAGGCAACGTAACCAAACTGGCAAATTTCAATGTGAAAAAACTGAAAAGTGTAACATGCTATATTTGACCCTGTAACTTCCCAAAACACCATAAAACCTGTACATAGGGGGTACTGTTTTACACGTGAGACATCGCTGAATACAAATATGTGTATTTTATTGCAGTAAAAGCAAACAGTATTATGACTTTCACAGTTAGAATGTCACATAGAACTAAGAAAATTTAAAAAAATCATATTTTCTCTAATTTTTTTATATTTTATTCATATTACGTTATGTTCCATACCTAAATATTTGATGTTAAATGAAAGCCCTGTTTCCCCTGAACAAAATGATATATAATAAGTGTGGGTGCATTTATTATGAAAGAGGTAAATTATTGTTGAACAGACATATAGTCAAAATCTGTGGTTTGTTTACTTTTTTTTGGTTCACAACTTGTACATTTGGCTGCGGTCTTAAGGGGTTAACAGACCAAGAGTTAGTGTGTACAGTAATAAGGAAGGAACTAGATAAAGGGTTTGTGTGTGGGGGGGGGGGATTGATCCCCCTCCGTTTTCACATTGGGGAGAACCAACCCCATGGGGTATCACAGGGAACACTTCACTTAAACCCAGACCAATCATAGACTTATCCACTGTTCCCAGCTTTATTCCCTCATGCCCTCCGATGAACTTTCCTCACATTATGCCACTATCACCTATGCCATTTGGGCCATCCTGGGGACTGGTACAGGCACATGGCTCTAGAAACTGATGTGATCAATGTATTAATTACTTCCCATTCACCCTTCACCATGGCATCTGCTCTGATTTTTAAGTGGCATGAGCTTCATTAGTTCTCACGGCTCACTTTTAGCGCCAGGAGCAGCCCAGAATCTCTGCTTCTTGGCTGATACTTTGTGTTGGTCATGGCTTAATATGTACAGATGTCCACCCGTTATTACTACCTGGACATTTTCCCCATGATTGAGAACAAGGCTCTCCCCCCTAGCAGCCTTACACACATATTGGCTTTTGAGTCCTGGCTACCCCAGTCTCCCCTCACGAGACTTTAGGTCCGGATAACAACACACAAATTTGGGGATAATTCTAGACTCAATACACATACAAGCTAGCCTTCTCCACGACATAGATTGAGCCCACCCTATCAAGCATGGAACACTACTTGCAACTAGATCTTGCAACCGCATGGAACGTCAATTACGGCTGGGGTCACTCAATTTTGCCATATGAATCGCACCTCATGGTAGATCCTATCTTTCCCGGTTACTACTCTTTATTCCCACGACTCACCACAGACGCGTCACGTATCACGTTAGGCAACCTCTGATTTGCTCATGTGGCGCTTTCCTAAATACTGGGAAGGTCGAGCCATTCCTCTCTGACTTTTCACCCATCCTTTGAACAGATGCTGAGGGAAACTTGGGTTTTGTGGCCATCGGAGGATATAAATGGCATTGGGGGTCATGACCTACAGATCTTAGGTTCCCAGCCCAGCGTCTCCTCTACTTCGGCTTTGTTCAAATTATATCCGGACATGACAGCTGACATTGCCTGGTGACCAATATGGTCCGGTCACTTGGTTAGGTGTTATTCAGATGAACCTAGCCACATTGTGCATATAGGCCATTCTTCATCTCTGGTCATCAGGAGACTGTTGAGGAAACTCACACGGGTAGCCACTTGCTAATCTTTTCACATGTATTCACGTGCCGGGTTTCACAAACATCTCAGCTGTCCACTTCCTTGGGTTTCATTTTCAGGCTTTCTTCCAGACACTACCCACCACTTCCAGGCTGGCAAACCTGCCCCGCCATTCCATGACATACTCATGGATTAAATGTCTGCACGTAACTTTTCTCACTTTACACTTCACTCAAAACTAGGGAATCATTCGATAGGGTGTTTCCAATTTTCAAGTCTTTGGTGGAGTTTCGAGTTCCTGACATAGTTGTTATGCAATCTATTTTGGGGTTCACTTCTTTTTGCCACCTTAACCTTAAATTATAATTTAAAACAATTAAACGGTACTGTGCGTATATCCAAAACCACATGCTCCTACGACACCCCAACAATATAGGATTCCTTTCATCTGATCTGATAAAGACATAGTGAAAGGAATTCAAAATTCAAGACACCCGTACCATCTCAAAGGCTACCCATTCACACGGCATATTTCATTCACTATACGACTTAGTAGTTTCTGCTCCTTTTGAACACATAACCCATACGACAATCAAAGGCCATACAACTAGCATGCTATGGGTTTTACATTAAACAAAATATATATACAAGCAAAAAAAAAGGCGCTAAGTGATATAAGTAATAATATAACAACTTTCAAATCAGTGAAACACTATGTATAACTAAAAAGCTGCACCTCAAAGTGAAAAATAGCTCAACATCACTGAACATACAATAGAAAAACGAATAAGGTGCGCTGTACCTTTAAAAATATAAATAAGTAGTGCATAAATAATTTAAAGTGCAAGTGCAATGTGCAACACGTGAGGGTACCTTCAATAAGGATAAAGCACACTTTCAAATGGCAACTGGAACATATACTTCAGTATGTCCCTCAGGGTAATATATAAAATAAACACAAAAAGAAAAACTCATAGGATAATATGTAGTACAAGATATAAAAGACTAGGATATAAAGGAGTAACACTCACAATGGTAGAGCAGTGAAAGTCTGCTCTAACTTAGTTGGCATGAGTCCTCTTTTCTCAGGACTTAGAGACCTTTAGGATCCATAAAGCAGCAGATTCAACCTTTAGAATTGGTTTATTGATAGATGCACATACAAAGGAAAATTCAGAGTGATATGCCTCTTACAGCCCGTACAGGAGATGTCCCCAAAATAAAGCGGTCACAGGAAACACAGTTCAAACTTGCCGGTTTTCTTGCTCGATCGCCGCATACACAATACGTCCGGGTTTCGGAGAAATCACGTGGTAACGTCGTGCGTGATGACGCGTTTCGCCCAATCGGCTTCCTCAGATCACGTTCTGGATACTGCTGCCATATCGTTCTTATAACAGCCTCTATGGGCGTGTTTTATTTAAAAGTCAACTTTTATTGGATACCATTTAAAACCTACTGATGGATCAAATCAGTTTAAAGTCCGATCTTAAAAAAGGGGTATATCACCTAAACATCGTTATCAAATATAGAAAAAAATAGAAAAAAATATTCTTTTATACACAAAACATTTTGCATCTTATCCATAGCTCTACTAAACAGATATTAAAAACATAACTCATGTGTTCTTCTGTTTTAAAAGCATATTCAAATATATTAGCACATAACTATAAAAATGTATCAAAGTAAATAACACTATATAACTATATAAATATGCTGGGCATCATTTTACCAGCTTTACTAATTCATTAAAATATAAATATATTGGGTATATGTTTCCTGGTTTTGATAACACCCAGTATACAAACTAACATCCTACCATAAAAAGAGAAATAGAACAGTTATTTCATAATCTTAATAACAATAAAAATTATGTATACAAGCCTCTATAAAAGATTATAAAAAATTTATAAAAAATTAAACAGGTCAAATTCAATATTAAGACCTTTTGGTTCTAAAGTGCTTAATTTGTGGACCCATTTCATTTCTTCTCTACCTATGTGCTGTATATGGTCTCCTCTACGCCATGATTTTTTCACTTCTTGTATCCCTACAAAGGTTAGTCCACTTGGATCTTTGTTGTGACACCTTTTAAAATGTGCGGAGACACTGTGTAATTCAAATCCCTTACGTATGTTATTAATATGCTCATAGATCCTCTTATGTAGTGGGCGTATCGTTCTACCTACATATTGCAGCCCGCATGGACATATTAGTAGATAAATTATGTTCTTACTAAAACACGTAATAAAGTCCTTAACACTGAATTCATAATCCGAATGTTTGCTTTTAAATTTATTGATGCCTTTGAGGGTCCTATTCTTACTGCACTTACATCCTACACATGTCCCACATGAATAAAAACCTTTCTTGTTAGTTGTTAAAAACGTGTCTAGCCTTTCCTTTTTAGGATGATTAAACGTTAGTATTTGTTTCAGATTGGTTGCACCTCTAAAGGTGATAAAAGGTTTTTGTGGAATAATGTTTCTCAGTTCTGTATCTTTTTTTAAAAGGTGCCAGTGCTTATTTATAATAGATTTAATTTTATGTGAATCTCTATTAAAATCTAAAACTAGGGGTTGGAGGGTTTGTCCTTGTCTTTTTCATTTCTGTTTTTAAAAAGTAACGTATCTTGATCCAATTTATTTACTTCCTCATAGGCTTTTAGCAACAATTCATTAGGGTATTCTTTTTGGGAAAACTTCTCCATTACAACCATAGCTTGTTCCTCAAATCTATCCCTATCGGTGCAGTTTCTTCTAATCCGTTGGAGTTGTCCTTTGGGGATATTATTAAGCCACGGGGTGTAGTGTCCACTGTTGTATAGGACGTAGCTGTTTGCATCCACTTTTTTAAAGAAATTTTTGGTTTTTAAAAGGCCATCCTCAACATAAATATCCAGATCCAAAAAATTTATATCAGACTTGCTAAAATTACTAGTCAACTGTATTTCCCAGGTATTAATATTTATATCTTTAAGAAACGTCTCCAAATCTCTTTGGGAGCCCCTCCATATGAAGAACAGATCGTCGATATACCTTCTGTATGAGACCAGGTTCATCCCCCATGCTTCATGACCATAGATGACTTCTTCTTCCCAACCTGACATGAATAAATTTGCATAACTGGGGGCGAACCTGGTCCCCATAGCCGTACCCTGTTGTTGTATATAAAATCTAGAATTAAACATAAAATAATTATTCTCTAAAATCCATTTAATACTATCTATGATAAAATCTATATGTTCGTTAGATAAAATGTTAGACTTTTGTAGACATTTTCGTACTGTATTGCAGCCTAATGTATGAGGGATAGATGTATAAAGAGCAGATACATCCGAGATAACTAAAAAATACCCTTCTGCCCAATGTATCTCTTTTAGGGCCTTTATCATATCTGTGGTGTCTTTTATATATGACGGCATATTTTTTACCATACTTTGTAACCATATATCTACATATTTCGACAAATTGCATGAAATCGAACCTATCCCGGACTCAATAGGTCTCCCAGGAGGGTGATTAAAATCCTTATGTACTTTCGGCAGTGTATAAAAGACCGGTGTTCTAGGGGACTCTATCTTAAGAAGTTTTCCCAAAAAGAATACCCTAATGAATTGTTTCTAGAAGCCTATGAGGAAGTAAATAAATTGGGTCAAGATACGTTACTTTTTAAAAACAGAAATGAAAAAGACAAGGACAAGACCCTCCAACCCCTAGTTTTAGATTTTAATAGAGATTCACATAAAATTAAATCTATTATAAATAAGCACTGGCACCTTTTAAAAAAAGATACAGAACTGAGAAACATTATTCCACAAAAACCTTTTATCACCTTTAGAGGTGCAACCAATCTGAAACAAATACTAACGTTTAATCATCCTAAAAAGGAAAGGCTAGACACGTTTTTAACAACTAACAAGAAAGGTTTTTATTCATGTGGGACATGTGTAGGATGTAAGTGCAGTAAGAATAGGACCCTCAAAGGCATCAATAAATTTAAAAGCAAACATTCGGATTATGAATTCAGTGTTAAGGACTTTATTACGTGTTTTAGTAAGAACATAATTTATCTACTAATATGTCCATGCGGGCTGCAATATGTATGTAGAACGATACGCCCACTACATAAGAGGATCTATGAGCACATTAATAACATACGTAAGGGATTTGAATTACACAGTGTCTCCGCACATTTTAAAAGGTGTCACAACAAAGATCCAAGTGGACTAACCTTTGTAGGGATACAAGAAGTGAAAAAATCATGGCGTGGAGGAGACCATATACAGCACATAGGTAGAGAAGAAATTAAATGGGTCCACAAATTAAGCACTTTAGAACCAAAAGGTCTTAATATTGAATTTGACCTGTTTAATTTTTTATAAATTTTTTATAATCTTTTATAGAGGCTTGTATACATAATTTTTATTGTTATTAAGATTATGAAATAACTGTTCTATTTCTCATTTTATGGTAGGATGTTAGTTTGTATACTGGGTGTTATCAAAACCAGGAAATATATACCCAATATATTTATATTTTAATGAATTAGTAAAGCTGGTAAAATGATGCCCAGCATATTTATATAGTTATATAGTGTTATTTACTTTGATACATTTTTATAGTTATGTGCTAATATATTTGAATATGCTATTAAAACAGAAGAACACATGAGTTATGTTTTTAATATCTGTTTAGTAGAGCTATGGATAAGATGCAAAATGTTTTGTGTATAAAAGAATATTTTTTTCTATTTTTTTCTATATTTGATAACGATGTTTAGGTGATATACCCCTTTTTTAAGATCGGACTTTAAACTGATTTGATCCATCAGTAGGTTTTAAATGGTATCCAATAAAAGTTGACTTTTAAATAAAACACGCCCATAGAAGCTGTTATAAGAACGATATGGCAGCAGTATCCAGAACGTGATCTGAGGAAGCCGATTGGGCGAAACGCGTCATCACGCACGACGTTACCACGTGATTTCTCCGAAACCCGGAAGTATTGTGTATGCGGCGATCGAGCAAGAAAACCGGCAAGTTTGAACTGTGTTTCCTGTGACCGCTTTATTTTGGGGACATCTCCTGTACGGGCTGTAAGAGGCATATCACTCTGAATTTTCCTTTGTATGTGCATCTATCAATAAACCAATTCTAAAGGTTGAATCTGCTGCTTTATGGATCCTAAAGGTCTCTAAGTCCTGAGAAAAGAGGACTCATGCCAACTAAGTTAGAGCAGACTTTCACTGCTCTACCATTGTGAGTGTTACTCCTTTATATCCTAGTCTTTTATATCTTGTACTACATATTATCCTATAAGTTTTTCTTTTTGTGTTTATTTTATATATTACCCTGAGGGACATACTGAAGTATATGTTCCAGTTGCCATTTGAAAGTGTGCTTTATCCTTATTGAAGGTACCCTCACGTGTTGCACATTGCACTTGCACTTTAAATTATTTATGCACTACTTATTTATATTTTTAAAGGTACAGCGCACCTTATTCGTTTTTCTATGGGTTTTACATCCCAATGAATTTACTGCCCGGAATATAACTGCCACTGAATAGCTGGGAATGACTAAGATCCAGACACCTTAGATCATTAGGTCCTATCTCTGCATCAGTCTATACCTATCCCCTATAGCACATAAGGCCCCAATACCTCTATCACCTACTCTAAACATTGGTGCCCTGTAAAGTTCGGGTTACTTATTGCACCACTTTCCAGATACAACCACTCCAACCATTATCAGAACTTCCATTCTTACAACATCTTAAGTCATGCTTCATGTTCATGTACTGTTAACTAGGAGCGGCCTACTACTAATCTTTCCTCAGGACACTACTTCCACATGGGGACAGCATCCTCAGCTTCCTCCAACCACATTCCAGCTTGTGTCATCGGGGCTATGGGACGCTGGAGATTCTCCGCCTGTACTCTTTACATTCCTGACCAGTTAAAGAGTTAATACAAGCTTTTTGACTTACCCGCATAAACAATTGTTGTTATATGATTAATTTGTATGGTATTCTTTTTGCCCACTTTTATTACAGGCCTACTGCTCTGTCGGTTCCAGCACACCACAATCGACTGGTGTCATTTGAATATGTCTATTGTTTATAATATGCTATGTTACACTATCATCACGGCTAGATTACCCCAACTACAAATGTAAGGCCTTGGCCTGTATTTCTGGGAGGGGCTTGAATTCCCTTTAAAAGGGCTGCCAAACATCTCCCACCTCACCGTGGATAGTCTGGCGAGTCACCCCTCCCACCGCTCCCTCTATTCATATTCATATCACCCTTTAAGTTGGGCCCAATTTTATTACAGGCCTACTGCTCTGTCGGTTCCGGCACACCACAACCGACTTTGAATATGTCATTTGAATATGTCTATTGTTTAATAATATGCTATGTTACACTATCATCACGGCTAGATTGCCCCTCTTATAAATGTAAGAGAATGCCAATATTCTTAAATTTAAGATTTTACTACTTGTTTCCTATTTATTGCACATATTACACATATATCACATCATAAATAAATTCATATGAACATAAGAAATGTGTGCCAAAGTCCCAATTAAGAATTGATAAAACTTTCAATTCAGAATCTATTAACTGATTAATAGGATGATTACTATTTTATTCCCTTTCAATATATTTGGAATCAGATTTATTTTTAGTCACAGCAGATGTGAATTATCGATATACAATTATAATACCCAAAAAGGGCTGTGAGGCCACAAATGTCTTTTTATCTGAATCTAAAAGATATCCACCTGCACAAAAAGATTTTATAATGCAGGGAATAAGGCTAATTCTAACAAATAAATAATTTTGGTTTCATGATTTCTTTTTTCTTCAAATCTGTTGAACGGTGATGGGGACCAGATTTGCACCCTGGTATGTCAATCTTTTTATGGCGTTTTGGGAACATTCTTTTATTTACAACAATAATAGCTGGAATGCAAATATGGACTCCTATAGGATATTTATTGATTATTTATTTTTGTTATTTGGAAGGGGAGTAAAGACAATTTTAATTCTATATTTTAACATTTAAAGAATTAATTAATTGGGGCATAGTTTTTTTAACCACAGATATTTGTATCTATAATAAAGATGGCTCTATATGAACACAAACCTTTATCAAAACAGTTAATGTTAATAATTATATTCATTTAAAGAGCTGTCACTCTTCACCTTGGTTGAATGTGCCAAAGTCACGGTTCCTCAGAATTCAGAGGAACTGTTCAGACCTTGACATATTCCACACCCAGGTGAATGAAAAAAAAATGCAATTTGTGGGAAAAGGTTATTATAGGGCAATGTTGGAAGTTACAGTTAAATACATAAGGAAGGTTTTTTTCAAATGTGGATTATGTCTAGCATGCAGAAAAACAAAAAGTACGAAAAAACCTATTAAAACATTTAAAGATCCACAAAAAAAAAACAACATAAAGAATATGATCACTTGCTCCCCTTACAAATAAGGATTAATGAATATATAAGAAATAAAAAATCGTTATGAAAAACATAGCGTTTCAAATCATTTCAAAATGATACATAATAGCCAAATACATAATTGGCTAAACAAAAAAAGAAAAAGGAGCTAATTGGAGAGCAGATATATATTATATTATAGGAATATTAGGGAAAGGGTAAATAGGATAGATTTATAATCTAAATACCTAAAGTCCATTGGGTTTCAATGAGGATTTTGACTTTATGCAATTAAAGTTCTAATAATATTACTAAATTGAGAATTGAGAGGAAATAAAATATTCATAATTTAATATATCCTTAATTGAAGGTTTTATCAATTATTAATTTGGAGTTTTGCACACATTTCCTATTATGTTCATACATATTTATTTATAGTGTCATATATGGGTAATATGTGCAATAAACAGTCAGTTCTGGATTGATACTTATTAAGCCAAGCAGGCCTAACAATAACAATTATTTTCTTAGTGCCTTATGTAAACTACTAACCCTTAGATTTAAACATAGATCATCCCATTGGCTCTTGGCACTCTTTATCCACCAGATATTCACCATAATGTATATTTGACCTGCTAATAACGTTAACATGTTATTCTTGTATATGTTAAAAGTCTCCCCACCTTCTTTCACACCATGTGAGGGGGATAAGCAGAGATCGATTAGTGGCCAGTAAATGAAAATGTGTCATTGGCTGGAAGTAATATCATGACCAGGTAGAGAGGTTTAGCAAGTGGCCTCTGCTGTTTTTATCACACCTTGCAGAGTGGAAAGTTATAAAATAAAGGATCAAACAATGCCTAGCTAGATGACCAGAGTACAGAGTATACGTATTTTCTCTATTTAGTTATCTAAACCTCATTCCTTTCATTTGAAAAAAAAATCATTTTTGGAAACCTCTAGCCACCAAACCCTGACAATAGAACGTACCTTACACACCTCATCTCTATAATAGTATTTGAGGGGTGTAAACCTAATTAAATAAATGTTATGTTTAGTGCTTACCTTTCAAAGTCTTTCATAAAGATCAAATTTCTTCAGTCATAAATAATGTGTAAAAATCAGTATCATAACCTGACATAATGTGGCATATATTATAACACTTGCCAGGACAAAAATACATATATATATATATTATTTAAAGGAACACCATAGTCACCTAAATTACTTTAGCTAAATAAAGCAGTTTTAGTGTATAGATCATTCCCCTGAAATTTCACTGCTCAATTTACTGTCATTTAGGAGTTAAATCATTTTGTTTCTGTTTATGCAGCCCTAGCCACATCTCCCCTGGCTATGATTGACAGAGCCTGCATGAAAAAAAAAAACTGTTTTCACTTTCAAACAGATGTAATTTACCTTAAATAACTGTATCCCAATCTCTAAATTGAACTTTAATCACCCATAGGAGGCTCTTGCAGGGTCTACCAAGCTATTAACATAACACGGGATAAGAAAATCTTAATTAAACAGAACTTGCAATAAAGAAAGCCTAAATAGGGCTCTCTTTACAGGAAGTGTTTATGGAAGGCTGTGCAAGTCACATGCAGGGAGGTGTGACTAGGGTTCATAAACAAAGGGATTTAACTCCTAAATGGCAGAGGATTGAGCAGTGAGGCTGCATGGGGCTATACACCAAAACTGCTTCATTAAGCTACAGTTGTTCAGGTGACTATAGTGTCCCTTTAAGTGTTTTATATATATATATATATATATATATATATATATATATATATCACCCACATAATAAAAATTAGGAGATTGTGAGAGATAATAGTTTTATTTTATAATAATTCATTATAATTCAGATACTTAATGTCCAGTTAATGATGCCATATCCCTAAGCTTGACAGCCATAAAAACATGCATATACATTATAAAAAAAACCATACATTATTATTATTTTTTTAACTACATACATTATTTATTTATTTTTAATTGGCAGAACAATGTTTGCTCTAGAAACACTGTACTGAAAAGATATCTACGTATAGCGGCTAAGATTTGCATCCACAATGTCTCTTGGATTTGCATGTGTAATAATTCCTGCTAGCTATTTCACAGCACATATCATACATTGGGATATTAGGTTTGGTGTTTATTCAGAGCAGTTCCACAGGCTTTCAAATGGTTTTATAGAAAGTCAATTTCCCGTATCTAAGTATTTTTTTATTGCTTTGCAAAGGACATAGTAAAATGCAAGTCCCCTCATTGTTTTTTTTTTAATTTTCACAACAAATCCAGCTAGGTTAACAATTTACCCCAAACGTAAAATCTCTCAATGCATTAAATTAATTGTTTGTCAACTATTGAATATCCTATGAAGATAGTAATTCCAGTTCTGGATTGGGAAATGGAAATTAATGGTGATTTTGCCATTTCATGGTCATCAATCAAGCAAAATGTCTCAGACACTTACAAAATTCTATGTAGTGTTAAAAAGTCACATATAAACATAAATAAACTTACATGTAACACTAACTAATCACCAACCAAAGTAAAATCAGCTCTGTATTTTTGAACATGTGATATTTTTAATAGCATCAATAGAACTGGACAATTCTTGATATATAGATGCTGTTCTGCTTTAGAGAAAACCATGAGTAAGGAAAACAGCAGCTGCTTCACCATTTTGTATGTGCAAAATACCAGTTTAACTTTGGCATATTCATCTGTAAAACGGTGTCTACCATTCTATCTTTGCTCAAAAAGTACAGAAACCAGTATCTACTTTGAATGTTCAACAAATTTCACTCTAGTAAATAACCTGGTATGCATGTGTATGACTGTGTATGTTGGTGTTTGACTATGTATTTGAAAGTGTGTGTCTGTATATGTATGTGTATGCATCTAGGTATGTATGAGATATGATCTGTGGATTTGTATGTATATTAATGTAATAGGGCTACAATTTACTGTATATAAAGGGGGTACACGTCACTGTACATGCACAGCAAATTGAAATAAGGAACAATATTTTACATAGAAGCTTTGCATTGACAACTATGCAGTTTATACACAGGACTTTTTAGAGATAACCTTTACACTGTTTAAGAGGGCCTCGCTAAGTCTAGAGCCACCTATGTGCAGAGGGGAAGCAGGAAGGAATGCTTGCTTCTCCACCACTAGACACCAGGGACCATGGCCTTTTTGCTACCTCACGGTACTCAAGACAGTAAGGACTGTGTGTATATGACTGTGGACTCAGAGCATGAGCTGTGTCAGGGGCCCCAACATTTAAGATGGCAATCTTGCTGATTCACCTACGTTTAGTACTTTAGACCACTTCTCAGAACACAGCACTTTTTAGACATAACCCCCTATGTGTCTGCACAGCCAGCCAACCACAATACATGAGAAGCCAAGCCAGAAGCTGGAGAATGTATAAATGTTCCTGTCTTTCTAACAAGATCTCATAATCTGGTATTATTTTTATCTATATTGTCTATCTTTTATCATTATTAGTGATGGAAAGAAATGGTTTTGATTTAGTTTTTGGAGACTATTTCATGTTATTTACATAACCTTTATAAACTTTATCAGGATTCAAATGAATGCAGGTCATTGAACTTTACTGGTAAAGGCAAACATTGCAACAGAACACAACAAGAGAGTCTGAGAATTATAGAATCATAAAAAAAGGGACAAACTGTACTTTCATTTTATAACTACATATATTTGTTACATTTCTACCTGCTGTACAGTCTGCCAACATACTCATTATACACTATGAGTGATGTTGCTACTGCGGCATTTACCAAGGGTGGAAGACTAAGAATTAAGAGTAAAGAACAGGAGTAGTCCCAGAAGATTGGAAGTTAGCGAATGTTGTGCCCATTTACAAGAAAGGTAGTAGGGAGGAGTCGGGCAACTATAGGCCAGCAGGGCCGGACTGGCCCACCGGGATACCGGGAAATTTCCCGGTGGGCCGCGGCACCTGGGGTACAGAACACTGGTGAGACCTCACGTGGAGTATTGTACAAAGTACTGGAGACCGTATCTCCAGAAGGATATTGATACTTTAGAGAGAGTTTAGAGAAGGGCTACTAAACTGGTTCATGGATTGCAGGATAAAACTTACAAGGAAAGGTTAAAGGAACTTAATATGTATAGCTTGACAACAACCATCCAATCAACTAAAATCAATACTTTTAGAACTACAAAAATCATTTAATTTAAAGACAGAAGAAAAGATCAGAACAACAATTAATAAATTGAGACTAAACACTTATCATCAAAGTAATAAAGCAAATAAGAACTTAACCAAGAAATTAAAAAAAAATATAACTCAAACAATAGGGTTAATAAACAGGTTGAGGATCAAATCACATATTCATCACCGGAAAAAATTGGACAATTATTCAATTAATTTTATAGCAAATTATACAATCTGGACAACCTTTTAGATAGCCAAGATATTAAAAAATATCTGGATAATACTGACATTCCAAAAATCACTAAACGAGATCTAGACCAACTCAATTATGAGTTTACAGTGAACGAGGTGGAAAGAGAGATTGATAGACTTGAATTAATTAAGACCTCCGGTCCGGATGGATTTAGCAATTTCTTTTATAAAGTAATGAAAAAAGAAATAACTGCCACTTTAATGGCTCTTTTTAATGAAATGGCCAAAAAAGCTAAAATGCCCGAGGAGCTGCTACAAGTCAACATCCTTCCAATACTAAAACCAAACAAAGAACCAACAGATGTCAAGAACTATAGACCAATCTCTTTAATCAACACAGATATGAAAATATATGCAGCAATTTTAACATGCAGATTAAAAACATTTGTGGAGTGAGTCGTTCATTTGGACCAGGTTGGTTTCATGCCAGGCAGATCCTCTGAGACCTGCACTAGAAGAATAGTGGATATTTTGGACAGCGCACTCCATCGGGGGATTCCATTTCAGACCCTGTCATTAGATGCTTAAAAGGCCTTTGACAGGGTCAGCTGTGGTTTCCACAACGAAGTGCTGACTTCCTTCGGATTCACGATGCCATTATGGCACTCTACTCGGGACCAATAGCAAGAACTGTCGGTGTACATATTCAATCTAGCTGGTTTAATCTTCACAACGGCACACGGCAGGGATGTCCCTTATCCCCTCTCCTCTATATCTTAACTTTGGAAGCCTTAGCAATTAATATTAGGGCTAATTTGAATTGGGTTTCCTAACTAACAACTCAGAGGCAAAAATATCACTCTATGCCGACGATATATTATTAACATTAACTTCTCCAGAATCCTCCCTCCCTCAAGTCTTATCTGCGATAAAAAGTTACTCTAATGTATTTAATTACAAACTTAATATGTCCAAATCAATCGCTGTAACCACAAAGGTTGACAACCATAGCCTAAAAGATTTCCGAGATAAGTACGATTTCGTATGGTCTAAAAATTTTTTTTTAACTATTTGGGCGTCATAATTTCAACCCAAGTTAATGATATTATGGAAATAAATGTATTGAATCTCCTGAAATATACAAATATAAAATTAAAAGAATGGTGCTCGATTGAATCCTCCTGGTCTGGCAGGATCAACATAAATAATGCATATATTATGCCTAAATGGTTGTATCTATTCAGGATGATTCCTTTACAAATCCCAGACAGCTGGTTAACTATGATACAATCCAGCTTTCAGAACTTCATCTGGAAATCGAAAAGACCTAGAATAAGCTCTAGAGTTCTTTCAAGGAAATTCCAACATGGAGGTTTAAACTATCCAAATATCAGAAACTGTTATTATGCTAATATCATTGGTCACATATATAAACTTCAGGTTGAATCGTTTAAAACAGATACATGGTATAATATTGAATCTGAGGCAGTTGAAAAAGATAGGCTAGAAGTGTATTTATGGCTTAAAAGCAACAAAAAAGTGACAGAGGATTTATGTAGTAAATCACTAATCCTGTCACAAACTATTAGTGCATGGGAGATGTTAAAAAAACAACAAAAAATTTCCAACAAAATAATTAGGACATGTCATCTGATTGTCTTGGAGGATAACATTGAGGATATTTGTTTAAATAATTGGTCCAAACTTCAATGGACGATTGGGGATATCCTCCAGGACAACCACATTTTACCCTTTGCTGATATTCAAGCCAAATTACATCTCCCCAACAAATAACTCTTCTCCTATTTAAGAATCAAAAATGTTTTGAACAAGACCTTATTGAAAATGTTGCCAAAAATTGACATCCTTATCCAAGCCATTTTTAGATATACCAAGGTTAATAAAATCCTTTCATAAGCTACTAACCTGTTATCTACCCTTGACCAACAACCCTTAAAGATACTAGATAAATGGAAAAAAGACTTAAATATTGACACAACTGAGAATGAATGGTGTTCGTCTCTTAAAGACACCCGTAAGTATATTCATTGCCAGAACTTAGCTGAATGCCAATATAAGATTATGTACAAATGGTATTTGACTCCACATAAATTAAGCAAGATTCCTCATTGCTGGCGCTGTGGTTATTTAGATGGAACACTTGTTCATACATTTTGGCATTGTAGCTTAGTCAAAAGTCTTTGGGAGTGGTCCTTTGAAATACTTAACTTTAAAAAGGCCCGGATACAGCATTGTTACATTTAAATTGGAAACTTCCTTTCATTTCATCCAAGTGTCTTGTAAACCACTGCTTTTTGGCGGTTAAGATATTAATAGCAACACAATGGAAGTCGTATCTTCCCTTTCAGAGGAGTCAGCTAATCAACCAAATTTTATTCCAATTCCGAATGGAAAAAGATTTACCGGCCTCCTCTATACATCTTATAAATAAACAAGATCAATACATTAATTGGATTCGAATTTTGGAAGACAAATGAACTATTTTTAGTTTCTGATAGATAATTACATTCACAATGATGTTTTTTATGATATTTCAGACTGACAACTGCCCATATTTATTTCTACAGCAGTTCTAAATGCCACATTTTATCTTTTTTCTCAGCTGTTTAGTTGGGGAATCAATCTTATATTTTAGACTAGAATTGCTGTAATAAATGCAATATTATATGTTGTTATTGTCACACTTGTTTTTGTCTTGTATGTAAACTTGCACTAGTTTTGTTATATGTACGATAAAATGAGAAAATATTTCAATAAAGATTATAAAAAAAAAACATGTAAAGCTTGGAAGAAAGACAAGACGGGGGATATGATAGAAACATTTAAATACATAAAGGGAATCAACACAGTAAAAGAGGAGACTATATTTAAAAGAAGAAAAACTACCACAACAAGAGGACATAGTTTTAAATTAGAGGGGCAAAGGCTTAACAATAATATCAGGAAGTATTACTTTACTGAGAGGGTAGTGGATGCATGGAATAGCCTTCCAGCTGAAGTGGTAGAGGTTAACACAGTAAAGGAGTTTAAGCATGCGTGGGATAGGCATAAGGCTATCCTAGCTATATGATAAGGCCAGGGACTAATGAAAGTATTTTTAAAAATTGGGCAGACTAGATGGGCCGAATGGTTCTTATCTGTCGTCACATTGTATGTTTCTATGTTTCTATGTAAGCTACAGGATGTTTAAGTAAAGTTTAGTACTTACATGGTTAAAACTACTGTGCAACTATCTTGGACCAGGGCACATGTGTGAAATATCAGGAACGCCCACTATTAGATAACGTATGTTATAAGTTTTAGTTTAATAATTGGATGTAACTATAGCAATGTACGTGTAATTTTCGTATTCTCTGTATACGTATGGAATATGTAATTTGTGGTATATATTCTTTGATTTCTTGTAAACGTGTGCTCATTCCAAGACTGTTGTCTGACTGAGACCTTTGCAGCTGCAAAACAATAAATAGATTTTGTTCTTCAACGACCTGTGTCTGGAGTGTTTGGAGTGTCCTTGTTTCATCTCTGACCCGAGAATTCTATCACATTTTGTTGGAATAAGAAAAAGAACCGGGACCCAGTTGGTGAGGCATGTCCTGGAGCTGATGCTGATGACCTCAAGGTAACTTTGGTGCCTGCTGGACCATTTGTCTGGAAAAATGTCTTTGTGTTCCTCTGTGTTCCTCTCCTCTGGTACACCCAAGGACACCCAAGGACTGCTGTCCACGTCACGGAAGAAGCAAACGTCTGATTCTGACCTCTTCCAAAGAAGAGAACGGAGACCCGATCACCCTCCGCTGTCTGCATAGATGGCACTGTTACTTGGTTCTGATATTGGGGGTGTTTGTCTGTATATGTGTGGCTGTGTTTGATATGAGTTGGGGTTCTGCGTTTGGCTGTGAGTCATGGGTGTGCCTGGAATGCTCTCATTCAGTGTGGGCTTTGTTTTTTTTGGTTAGGCACTGTGAAAAACTTTACTGATAAGAGGACACTGCGAGGAAGCTGCTAGCTCTGTCTTCTGCTTGAGAGGGAGGAAGGTCTGAGGGGGGCTAGAGTAAAACTTTCAGCTTGTATAATAATTGAAAGCAGGTTTGTACTGTTAAAGGAACTTGTTTGCATTGGTTGCCTGATTATCCGGCATTATGGGAGGGGGAAGATCAGAATTCTTTGGGCCCCTAGATTGTATGGTCAATAACTTTCAGAAAGGTTATAGAGCCGAATTTGGGGTTAAAATATATCCTAAACGGTTGATCATTTTGTGTGAACGGGAATGGCCCATTATTTGTTCTGTTTGGCCCTCTGAAGGTAGTTTGGACTTAGATTTAATTGCTCAGGTTCATGCTCTAGTAACTGTTATACCCACACCACCTGTACTCAGTCCCAGGTCATCTTGATCAGTTCCCTTATATTGACGCCTGGCAGCAAGTAGTTAAAAAGCAGTTTGATGCTTTCCACACTGGGTTCAGCCCCACCAAAAAGCCCATACTTGTTGATCCTTCAGATCCACATGAGCCGCCCTCTATAGAGGACCCCCTGCTGCCCGGTTATATCCGGACTTGAATAGCTTGCCCCCACCTCGTCCCCTGGTGGTTCGATTGCCGGACAGACAGCATTTGCTGGACACACCACCTATGTCCCATGTAAAGGCTCTTTCTAGTCCCCCCTGGTCCCCCACTCAGTCTGTCCCCAGAATAACCAGCCTGTATCCAGTAACTTACATAGAATGGATTATTCCTTGCCAGCATAGGCTTTCCTAAAGCCTCCACTAGTCACCGATATGATCTTACGGCTAGGTCTGGTGCTAAAATCTTGCCCCTCAGAGCCCAATCTAGTCTGCCTGTCCTGGATGCTGATGGACATGTGGTTTATTAAATCATGTGGTTAATTAAAATTAACAGGGCATGATTTTGCAGACATTGAAATATTGAAAAAAACTAAACTCAGATATTGATGTGGATATTTTAGATTTTCTTGTATAATTTAAAAATGTATATAGCTTGTTGCTGATTTTCCTAAAGACCAGTTAATCAATGAGTTTGTGCTAAAAAAAACAAAACTGGGAGAAGTTGTTTTGCTCTACATGAATTAAGGTGGGAGTCCAGAACTGAAGGGGTTACCATGGGGATTATTTTAGGCACAGTGCAGAAGAAGCGATACTACAGCCGACCCCTCCCAGTCTTAGAAACTGCACTCAAAGTAGAATATAACTGGGAGTGATTTAAACATCTTTGATTTAATTCATGAGAATGAGATTTTAATATCATGACTGATACTGGATTATTATTTGTTGCAAAGTCTCTACATAAATATGTTTTGACGATATATAAGACAAAAAAAGGTTTTGGTAGGATAAAACTTAGGTTTGGAAAATACATGTGAAGTAGGTAACGTGTATGTCTTTTGTAAGTTATTTCAGGCTACAAAATGGTGCCAGTGTTGAGACAAGATGGCTACCATTGCTAAAGTATAGTGTGAAACTATTTTTCTGTTAGCAGATGCCTTCTTTACACCCTCCTTAACACAGGTCTACAGGGCCCACCAGCCTACTCTGTTCACCTGTTCCATCGGCCATTGCTATTCCCCTGACCTGGCCAACTTGCTCTTGCCTCCTCCTCCTCTGGAGGACCTGCCAGAGGACTTGCCTACCTCAGATACACCTTCTAAATACCCTGAGTATACCCTATCTGTTATACCCACACCACCTGTACTCAGTCCGGAAAGAAAAGTCTCTTCATGGTCGACACTGCGGCCCAGCACTCTGTCGTGACTAAACCCATTGCCCTGCATCTGGACAGAGTGCCTGGACAGACTGTCACTATAGTAGGGGCCACTGGTAAGCTTGTCATCAGACTATTGCTACGAGAAAGAACCTGCAATTTGGGAGGACATGTCATTCAACAGCAGTTCCTGTACATGCCAGACTGTCCCATTCAACTCCTAGGGAGAGATGTCCTCTCCAATCTCCAAGCAAAGATCACATTTCCTCCAAATGGTAACACAGTTCTTGACCTCCCACATAGCCTCTGAATCATGTCTGTTCTGTCCCAAAAGAGGTAGAATGGAGGTTATTTGTTGTTAAGGCCCTCATGGATGCACCCTCACTACCTCCAGGAATCACAGACACCCCAGGTATATGGGCTGAACAAAACCCCCTTGTTCTTGCCCTAAACAGGCCTCCAGTCCACACTGAACTGAAACCAGGTTTGTCCGCTAGAGCCAGTACCAGAAAAAGAAAGACAATGTGAAGTGAAGAAGAGAAAGACAATATGAAGTTAGAAGTGGAAGACAAAATGAAGTCAGAAGATGGCCGCAAACACCCAACATGAGAGATTTGCCACCCCTGATCAGACTTATGACTGAGCCAGTAGAGGAGATGACTTTGTGGGCGTGGCAGACTACCGACCTGTTCCGGACCTCAGGGCAGTCAACATGGAAGTCATGACAATTAACCTGGTGGTGCATAACCCCTATAAAATGTTTGCCCTTATACCTGGAAGAGCCACCCATTTCACCGTCCTAGACTTGAAGGATGCCTTTTTCTGTATACGCCTTGAACTGCTGAGCCAACGTATATTCGCTTTCCAGTGGGAAGATTCTAGCACCAGAGACTATTTATTAAGATACTATTAACCTGGACAAGACTGCCTCAAGGCTTCAAATAAATCCCCCAACCTTTCTGGAAAAGTACTCAGTCACAATCTGTGAGATTTCACGCCCAAGTCATGTCACTGTATGCTCCTGCAGTGTGGGGATGACCTCCCTATTACTGCCACCTTTGCTGCCACCTTTCAAAACAAATGCCTGCAGGCTACTAACCAAATGTTACCGATCTTATGGAAAGCAGGATACACGTTGTCCACAAGAAAAGCCCAAATATGCTGCACAACAGTCAAGTACTTAGGATGCCATATCTCAGAGGCAAGACGTAATCTTGGCCCAGAACGAAAGAAGCCGTGTGCCGCATCCACATACCAACCAGTCACGGGAAAATGCATGAATGTTTGGGCACTGCCAGATTCTGTCGCAGGTGGATACCTAATCTCGCTATCAATGCAATGGCCATGAACATAACCCATTTCTATGGGGACAAGAACAACAGATGGCTTTCAGAAACCTGAAGGAGGCCTTGGTCCAAGCCCCAGCACTTGGACTTCCTGATCACCAAAGAGTGTTTTACCTGTATGTCAAGGAGAAGAGGAAATCAGCTGTTGATGTTCTCACCCAGTACTTGGGCTCATGGCAGTGGCATGTTGTCTACCTGCCCAAACAACGGGTTCCTGTGGCCCAAGGTCTATCCCCTTGTCTGAGAACAGTTGCTGCGGCTTCTCTCTTCATTGCAGAAGCTGATAAATTGACCCTAGGACAGGAAGTCTATGTTCTGGTTCCATATGGCGTCCAACCACAAAGTACCAAGCCATGCTATATGAGAACCCAAGGAACCACTGTGAAACTGCCAACTCACTGAACCTAGCCACTTTACTCCCAGAACCTGACCAGGGCCTTGCAACTGTTCATGTTTGAGTAAAGTTCAGTACTCACATGGTTAAAACTACTGTGCAACTATCTTGGACCAGGGCTCATGTGTAGAATATCAGGAATGCCCACTATTAGATAATGTATGTAAGACAAGTTTTAGTTTTATAATTGGATATAACTATAGTAATGTAGGTGTAATTTTCGTATTCTCTGTATACGTATGGAATACGTCATTTGTGGTATATATTATTTGTTCTCTTGTAAACGTGTGCTCAGTAGGGTATTACAAGTCTATTGTCTGACTGAGACCTTTGCAGGTGCAAAACAATAAATAGTCTTTGTTCTTCAACAACCTGCGTCTGGAGTGATTGGAGTGCCCTTGTTTCATCTCTGACCCGAGAATTATATCATAAAGGAATATATGGAACATTTAATCCTATAATAATGTATGGACTTTTTAGCCAAGGGTGGTAGTTTTTTAACAATTGTCAATATAACTTAGTATGCATCAGTGAACGCCATAACATGTTTGTAGTTATTAGGATAAAATGTGTCTACCTACCTGTTCTTTGCTTCAGGTGCAGTGTTTGAGACGTTCGTCTCTAAATATTATACAACACTATTACACGATATGTAGCAGTCCATCAGACATAATGTAAAAGCAGAGAATGTCCCCTTAATATTTATTTTCCACTGGGCTACATTCAATACTCAAACTTTATTATTAAGTGAATCTGTAAACATGGATTTTTCAGTAAATAGACAAAGTGATCCCTGGTTGGTGAGATTGCCCTGATTCATGGTAAATCAGTGTTTTATCAAGATGAATATGGCACGACTGCCAAAAGTGTGTGTGCCTCCTATAAATTGGAGCAGTCTCCCACTGTGTGGACTCTGTGTGCTGTTTTACACTAGGTACACAACATTTAAATGTAAAAGTAGGCCAAAACAGGAGGTTGGTCGTCTAGCGGTGCCAAACTAATTAATCTAAATCAGAATCTCTGATTAGGGCTCTTTATTTTAACTCCAGGGGGTATGGAACAAAAAGCATTGCTCCATATTAACTGGCAGTGTGCTTCACAAAAAAAAAGGTTCACCTTGCATTTAACTTAAATCTGAAAAGTAGGCCACTGTACTTCCCACTGAGAATTACAATTTTCTAAGTTGGCACTATGAACTGACCAAAAAAAATTAAATTAAATCCACTGTGAAGTAGATGAACTGAGATTGACATATTCCCTGTCTTCATTTAAAGGGAATTCTTTTCTGCTGAAGATTCACAGAATTCAGCATTAAATACAGATTGCATTAAATCACCAATTTTTTATATTATAAATTAATAATAAGAATTGAAACACGTATTACGCCACACTTAATTCCACCTGCCTAACACAATGAACCTTAAACTGAGAGTCCATCTTTTTTCCATTGTTAAAGTCTGTGTTTAGATTTTTTTTTCAATAATATTTTATTCAGTTTTACATATAATAGGGAGTTACAGAAAGGAAGAAGCAGCGGCAAAAAAGCCGCCCCCAAATGCCCAGGGCAAATGCCTTGTTAGCCTTGTGGCTAACAAGGCATGCTGTGCGGCCGGCGGGCTGCTGGGAAGTGCGGGTAGGTGGGCGGCCGGCGAGGGAGCACTTCCTCTGAGCGGTCTGCTCAGCTCCCTCGCGCGCTGCAGAGTGAGGCTGGGAGCCGGAATATGACGTCATATTCCGGCTCCGCCTCCCAGCATCACTCTGCGGCGCGCGAGGGAGCTGAGCAGACCGCTCAGAGGAAGTGCTCCCTCGCCGGCCGCCCACCTACCCGCACTGCCCAGCAGCCACTGGACCACCAGGGAGACAGATACCCCCCCCCCCCCAGCATTCCCAAAGGTAAGGAGGCTGGGGGGGGTTAAATTTAAAAAAAAAATGTATTAAATATGTGAGTGATTGAGTGTGTTTGTATGTCTGTGTATGTCTGTTAGTGTGTGTGTATGTCTGTAAGTGTGTGTCTGTTAGTGTGTGTGTGTGTGTCTGTTAGTGTGTGTGTGTATGTCTGTTAGTGTGTGTGTATGTCTGTAAGTGTGTCTGTGTGTATGTCTGATAGTGTGTGTGTGTCTGTTAGTGTGTGTGTCTGTTAGTGTGTGTGTCTGTTAGTGTGTGTGTGTTTGTATGTGTGTGTGTGTGTGTGTATGTCAGTGTGTGTGTTAGTGTGTGTGTATGTCTGTAAGTGTGTGTCTGTTAGTGTGTGTCTGTTAGTGTGTGTATGTCTGTAAGTGTGTGTGTGTATGTCTGTTAGTGTGTCTGTTAGTGTGTGGGTCTGTGTGTGTGTGTCTGTTAGTGCGTGTTTGTGTGTGTGTATGTCAGTGTGTGTGTGTATGTCTGTTAGTGTGTGTGTGTGTGTGTGTGTGTGTGTATGTCTGTTAGTGTGTGTATGTCTGTTAGTGTGTGTGTGGGTCTGTGTGTGTGTGTCTGTTAGTGTGTGGGTCTGTGTGTGTATGTCAGTGTGTGTGTTAGTGTGTGTGTATGTTAGTGTGTTTGTCTGTTAGACTGTGTGTGTGTCTGTTAGTGTGAGTGTGTGTGTGTATCTGCTAGTGTGTGTGTGTATCTGCTAGTGAGTGTGTGTATCTGCTAGTGAGTGTGTGTATCTGCTAGTGAGTGTGTGTGTCTGTTAGTGAGTGTGTGTGTCTGTTAGTGAGTGTGTCTGTTAGTGTGTGTGTGTTTCTGTTACCTAGTGTATGCATATGTGTCAGTGAATGTGTGTGTGTGTATTTAGAAGGCGGGACGGGGGAAGGGTTGGGTGGGGGTGGCGCGGGCGGGGGGAGGGTTGGGTGGTGGTGGCGTGGGCGGGAGGGGGGCGCCTGAGTTTTGTCCTGCCTAGGGCAGCACAAAACCAGGATACACCACTGGGAAGAAGGGATCAGTTCTTACATCTTGGGCTTATGACAAACACAGTATAAGTTTGGCATTAAATTGCATGGAACAATATACAATCAATCTGGTGAAATAGCATTCATTAACAACTGGTATATGATATAAACTGGTAGCAGTGGGGAAAAAGGTAGGGGAAGAAGTCAAAAGAAAGGGGGAAGGTGATACCTATTGCTGGTTATTGACAGTATTTGCTTTTAGAGACCAGCCAGGGCTGCCACGTCTGTTTTATTTTTAGGGATTGGTTTGGGGTGTTGTAGACATACAATCATATATACAATATTGGTGGAATTTTTTCCTAAGTTGTGTTTATGTAAGGCACACCTTTTGTTTCCATGAGGAAGCTATGAGATTTTGGGCTGCTAATATAATGTGTGCTGCTAATTTTGTGTTTGTTGGTGGGGTTGATAGAGGGAACATGAGAAATAGACATGTCTGTAGTGTAACTGTGGTGGAATCTCGGTAAAAATAAATTTAGTAGGCCGAGATTACCACGTGGCATGTGTACGTGCATATGCTGACGTATCGATCAGTTGGTTGCACGAGGCAAGATACGATCAGTAGTGTACGGAGCATGTGCAAGAATACAGGATATAGTATTCCCCCTCCTCCATTGTGCTGGACAAGCCATGCGGTCAAACAGGAAGTTAATTCTTATTTGTGTTGATTGGTTAAGAGAATGTGCGGGTGGAGCTTAATATGGGAGGAGTTATATGCCTATATAAGGAGCCTGCACTATTGTCCGGGGCTCAGAATTTGCTGTATTTTGGTGACATTAGTCCCTCTGAGTCCCGATCGGTGATCCAATAAAGAATCTCTTCCTTCCTGAAGAAACCTGTGTCCATCTCTCTGTGCTTGGCTTCCGTCAGTTTCTCCGGTATCATTTGGTGCATTGGCCGGGAAGCTCATCGTTCAACGGTAGCTGAGAGGCAGAGGCGTGAGACGGTCTATCTTTGCCCACGTTCTCTACGGCTGCACCCCTGAACTTCTGCGTGGACCTCCCTTCGTCTCGGCGCCACTGGGCCGTTGTCCAGGAGATCATCGGCCTCTACGTGAGAAGTGCTGGGGTGTCCCCGTCGATGAGTGTGAACTCAGGTTCAGGAACGAGGAGGTAAGACAACTGCTGTTTTAGACGGCAGGACCCACTAGGGGTATACCGATTGTGCGGTAGGCCCAAAGGGGTTTGAATCTGTATCTGCCCCCTCTGTCGGAGGGAAGGAGCGAAGGCGCACCGCTCGATCGAACGCTCTTTAGTCAGACCGTTTGATTCTGTTAGTCAGGCGGGGCGCTCTGGTGTAAAATAAGCCCTAGCCGGACACCGGTGTCTTGTCTAGACTAGCGTTCTAGGGTGTATATTTTGTTCGCTAGGTCGGAGGGACCGGGAGACTAAGCGGCGTCTGTGTAAATTCGGTTCGCTAGTTCTCATCCTATCTGGGCTAAGTGGGAAGGCGTGTAAATTTGGAACCCACTAGACTTTTGATAGTACGACTAAGAGGCGTCTGTGTAAATTCGGTCCTCTAGCTCGTTGTATAGTGCGACTAAGAGGCGTCTGTGTAAATTCGGTCCTCTAGCTCGCTATATATGTGGTGATTGGGCAGTGTGGCTAACCAAAACGTATGTAGATTGTTTTTAGGTAGTCCATTCAAGGTACTGGCCAATAGTTTAGTTGGGAATTGTAAATGTGTTAACGATTGTTTAGTAAAGTGTATATCTTGTTAGATAGCGCGAGCTCAGCCGTCTAGCGAGAGTGTTAATAGTGTGTTGCTGTATTATAGTGCACGGTACCATAACCCTGTATATTTACTGACACTGTATATAAGTACTAATCATTGTCGTCCATTGCATGTTTTAACACCATAACCACTAATAATTGTATTGTGACCTTAACTTGTGCTTTGACCTATGCTAACCGTACTGTAACCGCTATTTGTAAAAGACGATGTTACTGGGGTGTGTTATAGACGGGTAATTCGTATATAGAGAATTATAGCGTGGGTGACTGTATAGTTACGCCAAAGGGCATAATATTGATTATATAGTGACTGGTGTAACAGCTGTGTGTGTACGGGAATTCCCTGAGTGTTTATTGTGTTATTGTGTACGTTTCACTTGGTAACCGTACCACGTGGTGCTGTTGCCAGAGGAAACGGGTGTGATTGTTGAATAGTACGCGTGTATAGTATTCGTTGTCGACGACGTTCCATTGCTAAGCATGGGTGCGTCGCAGTCAACGATTCCGGATCCCTTAGGTTGTATGGTGAAGAATTTTAAAAAGGGATTCAAAACGTGTGATTTTGGGGTTAAGATGTCTCCTGTGCGTTTAGTTACTTTGTGCACTAGGGAGTGGCCTACTTTGGTTGCGGCATGGCCGCCACGTGGCAGTTTGGATCTAACTCTGGTACAGCGCTTACACGTGGCTGTATCAGGTAGGCCTGAACTTTACGGCCAGTTTCCTTATATTGACTGTTGGAGACAGGCCGTAAATGACTCGCCAAAATGGCTCCAGACATGCCACGAGGAGCAGTGTCGCCTCATGGTAGCTAGGACTTGTTCGTCCACTAGGACTGGTGTTAGGCCCATTTTGGACACGCCCCCTGAGTCCGAGATCCCTTTGCCGCCCCCTTACTTTCCGTTAAGAGGAAGTGATGCAAACGCAGGAAGTCCTGCAGCCCTCCCCTCATTACCCCCATCCACTTCCGCTTCCTCCTCCAGTACAGGATCCACCCCCCCTCGTACTAAATCTCCCCTTCCGGAACCAGAACCCACCCCCATTAGAAACGAATATCCTGATTTGGCGCCACTTCAGACTTCCGGTCAAGCTTCATCTAGCTCGGCTCGAAGTGTTTTATTTACGACCTTTTCACAAAACCAACCTCCCACATCCCCATACCCTATCTCTCCCCGACCGGAACCCATGACTGACGCCTCTCTACGTAGCCCCATCCAAACCCGACAGTTGACTGGTGCCCAACAATTAAAGCACTATCAGATGCCTCTTCGCCTAAATCCCGGGTCAGCTTATATCGATGCCGCAGGTCAAATGGCACACGCTGACCCAGTCTTCGTATATGTCCCATTTACCACTACCGACCTATTAAACTGGAAGACCCATAATTCCTCGTATACTGAGAAACCACAAGCCATGACTGATCTGTTCACCTCAATAGTACAGACGCATAATCCGACATGGGCTGATTGCCAGCAGTTACTAATGACTTTATTTAACAATGAGGAAAGGACAAGAATAAATCAAGCAGCCATTAAAGCACTAGAGGATAGAGCCCGTGCTTTGAACCAAGCTAATCCAGCAGCATGGGCCGCAACACATTATCCCAACACTGATCCCGATTGGAACGTAAATGGTGCTGATATGGTTCAACTCAGAGCCTATAGAGACGCTATAATTGCTGGCATGAAAGCAGGAGGAAAGAAAGCCATTAACATGTCGAAGACAGTTGAGGTGATTCAGAAAAGCGATGAAGCGCCCAGTGTCTTTTATGACCGATTATTGGAGGCATACCGCTTGTATACCCCCTTTAATCCGGAAGACGCAGATAATTCCCGAATGGTTAACTCCGCCTTTGTCAGCCAAGCATACGGAGATATTAAGCGCAAGCTACAAAAGTTAGAAGGGTTTGCAGGTATGTCCATCACCCAACTAATGGAGGTAGCAAATAAGGTCTATATGAACAGGGATACAGAAAGTAAGAAAGAGGAAGAGCGCAAGATGCGTAAAAAGGCTGATATGCTAGCGGTAGCGATCGCAGGCATAGATAGACGGGGCCCAGATAGAGGCGATAGTAAGTGGAATGAGGAACCTCTAAGTAGAAATCAGTGCGCTTACTGTAGGGAAGAAGGGCATTGGAGAAATGAGTGTCCGCGAAGAGAACAGTCTGAGAAAGACAGACCTAGGACAGGTTATGGAAATTTTAGAGGCAGAGCGAGAGGTAGAGGAGGCCCCGGAGGGAGTAATGGTTATAGAGGGAGTAATGGGAATAGAGGAAGTGTTAGGGAAGACAGGTATATTCCAGCAGCGCAAAGGTCCCGCGATAGAGAAGGTAGGGACTTCGTAGGATTGGCTGACACGGTCATGGAGGACTATTGATACCGACCGGGCTCCATCCCCCTTGGTCGAGCGGAGCCTATGGTCGATGTATCAATAGGGGGAAAAAGGAGTGCGTTCATGATCGACACTGGTGCTGAACATTCAGTGGTGACTAATCTAGTTGCTCCTCCATCTGGAAGGACTATTACTGTGATAGGAGCAACTGGAAGAAGTGCTGAAAGACCGGTTCTTAAAAGTCGACTCTGTACATTGGGAGGCCACGTAGTAAAACACCAATTCCTTTATATGCCTGAATGTCCAGTCCAATTGCTGGGACGTGATATGCTATCAAAATTACAAGCGCAGATTACGTTCCTACCAGATGGAACAACATCTTTAAAGTTTAATGGACCTTCAGGTATTATGACTTTATCCGTACCAAAGGAAGAAGAGTGGCGACTTTATACAGTGTTGACTAGCCAAAACCCTAGGAGTGATGAGACATTATTCAACATACCAGGAGTTTGGGCAGAGAACAACCCACCAGGACTGGCCCGCAATATTCCACCTATAAAAATTGAACTGAAACTTGGGGTTTATCCAGTAAGCCTAAGACAATACCATATCCCACAGAAGGCTAAGAAGAACATCCAATCCTATCTGGATAAGTTCATACGGTATGGTATCCTAAAATTCTGTACTTCCCCCTGGAACACCCCATTGCTGCCTGTTCAAAAGCCCGGTACAGATGAGTATCGACCTGTGCAGGACTTAAGAGCAGTCAATGATGCGGTTGTTAGTATACATCCAGTTGTACCCAATCCATATAACCTGCTTGCTTTAATTCCGGGCGGGGCTACTTACTTCACAGTCTTAGATCTCAAAGATGCCTTCTTTTGCCTCCGAATTGCCACAGAAAGTCAATGTATTTTCGCCTTCCAATGGGAGAACGCTGTAACGGGCTCAAAACGCCAAATGACTTGGACAAGACTGCCCCAAGGGTTTAAAAATTCACCTACCCTATTTGGTTCAGCCCTAAGTCAAGATTTATTGGATTTCGAGTCTATCCCAGGAGAATGTGTATTGTTACAATATGTAGATGACTTGTTGATAGCAGCAGTTACAAAAGAAAAATGTCAGCAAGCAACGCACGATCTACTACATATTCTCTGGAAGGCAGGATACAAGGTGTCTAGAAAGAAGGCTCAGTTGTGTTTGCCAACTGTCAAGTATCTGGGATTCCATATCTCTGAAGGTCAAAGGATTATGGGGCCAGAGAGAAAAGAAGCTGTCTGCCAAATACCAATACCCAAGAATAGAAGACAAGTGCGAGAATTCTTGGGGGCAGCAGGCTTCTGTAGGATATGGATTCCCAGCTATGCGATACTAGCAAAACCTCTGTACGCAGCCATCAAAGGTACAGAGCACGATCCCTTCTTATGGACCCAAGAACAGCAAACGGCATTTGAAGATGTGAAGAAGGCTTTGATGAGTGCCCCAGCATTAGGTCTACCTGATCACACACGACCATTCTACTTATATGTACACGAGCAAAGAAGAATGGCTGTGGGAGTATTGACACAGTACTTGGGATCATGGCAAAGACCTGTTGCCTACATGTCTAAGCAACTGGATGCAGTGGCCAGCGGACTTCCACCTTGTCTAAGAGCCGTAGCTGCAGCCGCCCTGCTAGTAGCTGAAGCTGATAAACTCACTCTGGGTCAAGAACTTTATGTACGAGTCCCACATGCAGTACAGACGTTGTTGGATTACAAAGGAAATCATTGGTTTAGTAACAGCCGTATGACCAAGTATCAAGCAATGTTGTGTGAAAACCCAAGAGTGCATTTAGAGACTGTAAACACCTTAAATCCAGCTACCCTTTTGCCGCAACCTACTGAAAGTCAACATGATTGTTTGGAAGTAATGGATGAAGTATTCTCAAGTAGACCAGATCTTCGTGATTTTCCCATCCAGAACCCCGATGTTCAGTATTATACCGACGGCAGTAGTTATGTGAAAGAAGGGATCCGCTATGCAGGATATGCAGTAACAACAATAGACAAGGTGATAGAAGCTCGGCCACTGGCGAAGGGAACATCAGCACAAAAGGCAGAATTAATAGCACTAACACGAGCGTTACAATTGGCTGAAGGTTTAAGAGTGAATATCTATACGGACTCTAAGTATGCGTTTTTAACCACTCATGCCCACGGAGCTTTGTATAAAGAAAGAGGACTACTGAATTCAGAAGGCAAAGAAATCAAGTACGCAGCTGAAATCCTACAACTATTGGAAGCAGTATGGGAGCCGAAAGAAGTCGGTATCATACATTGTCGAGCGCATCTGAGAGGAGATGGTGATGTAACCAAAGGAAATCGGATGGCAGATAGTGCAGCTAAGCGTGCTGCTGAATCAGGAAGACAGGAGTATGTGGGGCATATAGCTGCTCTAATACCAACCCCACTGTCTCAATGGACTCCAGTTTATACAACTCAAGAAGAGGAGTGGTTAAAGACTGAACCGGGAAAGTATTTGGAGAACAAGTGGTATCAGCTAGAAGATGGAAGAATAGTTATACCAGCATCACTAGCAGTAGAAATTGTCCAGAACTATCATAACGGGACACATTCTGGGAGAGACAGTACTGAAGAATCTCTCAGGAAACATTTCTACATACCAAGATTGTCCAACTTGACTCAGGCCATTGTACGCAGATGTGTAACGTGTGCTAAGAATAATGCAAGACAAGGACCAGTAAAGCCACCAGGAGTCCAGTTTATGGGGGGACTCCCCATGTCCGATCTACAAATAGACTTTACAGTGATGCCTAAATCGGGTGGACATCGTTACCTGCTGGTAATTGTGTGCACCTATTCAGGCTGGGTAGAAGCATGTCCTACTCGTACAGAGAAAGCAGGAGAAGTTGTGAGATTCCTGCTACGAGAAATAATACCCCGATATGGACTACCCTGTTCTATAGGATCGGACAATGGTCCAGCTTTTGTTCACCAGTGCCTACAACAACTGACTCATATGCTTGGTATAAAGTGGAGGCTTCATACTGCATATAGACCCCAGAGTTCTGGTAAGGTAGAGAGAATGAATAGAACTATTAAGAACCAGTTGGCTAAAATGTGTCAGGAAACCCAACTTAAGTGGAACGTTCTCTTACCTATAGCTCTATTGCGAATCCGCAGTACCCCTACCAGAAGGATGGGCCTCTCTCCTTTTGAAATTATGTATGGGCGACCACCTCCCGTACTTGGTAACTTAAGGGGGGATTTGAGTCAGTTGGGAGAAGGAATTACTCGGCAGCAGGTTGTAGAGTTGGGTAAGACTATGGAGGAGGTACAGAAATGGGTACAAGATAGATTACCTGTGAATATTTATCCCCCTGTTCATAATTATCATCCAGGAGACCAAGTGTGGATTAAAGAGTGGAATAATGTACCGTTAGGGCCCAAGTGGAGAGGTCCTTATGTTGTTCTTTTGTCTACCCCTACAGCGATAAAAGTAGCCGAAGTGACTCCGTGGATACATCACTCCAGGGTTAAGCCAGCAGCAGTTGATTCTTGGCAAGTTACAGCAGATCCAGAGAATCCCTGCAAGATCCGGTTGAAACGCACTACTCAGTCGGAGTAACGAGGAATTATTGTGGATTACAAATTTTATTGTTACAGGTGTGAGTGAGAAGGCCATAATAAAGCCTGTCCGCTTACCAACACATAGTGTATAAGCCAGGAAAGTCCCGAAGGGACACCTGTGAAGACGAGCAGAACTCCATTCCATGCAGCCCTCACATCCTGGAAGCTGAGGTTCCATCGCACGGACGAAGACTGAGGATGACGGCGAAAGATGTGCTTTTGATTGTGTTTATTTATATGTGTTTTTATATTCAGGAAGGTAGAGGTACCGACACTCCTAGCTGTGAGGTATGCATTAAGACTACGAGAACAGGTAACCATATTTCCCAAACCCTAATTTGGCATTCACAATACGAGTGTAAAGGAGATGTATCGAGATGTAGATACTTAAATATAGACTATAGTGTGTGCCATTTAGGAGTAGGAGAACCTAAGTGCTTCAGTCCAGAGTATCAACCTCGTACAATTTGGTTGACTCTCAGGAATGGAGATCCTCAGGGGACCCTAATTAATAAGACGGTGTTAGAATCCGTATATTCTTCGGGTGTTCTGCTATTTGATGCGTGTAAAGCGATATCGAGTGGTAGAAAGCCGTGGAATGTATTTGGGGATCTTAGATGGGAGAGGACGTATGGATCTAATGATAAATATATTTGTCCCAGTAGTAAAAATAAATATGTAAGTCCTAGATGCCCAAATAAAGACTACAACTTTTGCCCATATTGGTCTTGTGTGGGGTGGGCGACTTGGGGACAGACAGTAGATAAAGACATGATAGTGACTAAGTTGCCGACTAGCCCTTATTGTAAGTCTATGGAATGCAACCCAGTCCATATACTTATTAATAACCCCGACAAGTTCCTAGATAAGTATGGAAATTTATTTGGGTTTCAGATATACGGGACGGGTTTAGATCCTGGGACATTATTGTTTATAGGAATAGAGACTGATACGGTATCCTCCCAGACTCATCAAGTATACCATTCCTTTTATGAAGAGATGAGTATAGATAATAAGATCCCCCATAACGCTAAAAACCTGTTCATTGACCTAGCTGAAAGTATTGCCGGTAGTCTTAATGTTACCAACTGCTATGTGTGTGGAGGTACTAACATGGGAGACCAATGGCCTTGGGAAGCAAAGGAGGTAATGTCCGGTTCTGAGGCAGTTGACCAACTAATATCTACACAAGCCGATTATCATTTGAGTGTTAGAGGTAAATCTGAGTGGAGATTAAAGACCTCCATCATAGGTTATGTTTGCATAGCAAGGAAAGGAATAATGTATAACACTTCTGTAGGAGAATTAACTTGTCTAGGGCAAAAAGCTTATGATGATGATACAAAGAATACAACTTGGTGGTCGGCTTCAAATGTCTCAGAACCATCTAACCCGTTTGCTAGATACGCCAATTTAAAGGATGTGTGGTTTGATCTATCTATCACATCTACCTGGAGAGCCCCAGCCAATTTGTACTGGATCTGTGGTAAGAAAGCCTATTCGGAGCTGCCACAGGACTGGGAAGGGGCATGTGTGTTGGGTATGCTCAAACCATCCTTCTTCTTGTTACCGATTGAAACAGGTGAGACTTTAGGTGTTAAAGTGTATGATGTGAATCATAGGAAGAAAAGGGGACCCTTAGAGATAGGCACCTGGGAAGATAATGAATGGCCTCCCCAGCGTATTATAGACTATTATGGGCCAGCCACGTGGGCAGAAGATGGTACCTTTGGTTATAGAACCCCTATTTATATGCTCAACCGCATTATAAGATTACAGGCGGTGGTTGAGATTATCACTAATGAAACATCACAAGCGCTCAATCTCCTAGTGAAACATAATACCAGGATGAGGACAGCAGTCTACCAAAATAGATTAGCCTTGGATTACCTTTTGGCAGTAGAGGGAGGTGTATGTGGGAAGTTTAACCTAAGCAATTGCTGTCTTCAAATAGACGACGAAGGGCAAGCAATAGCTGAGCTTACTAGCCATATGGTTAAACTAGCGCATGTGCCTACTCAGGTATGGAAAGGGTATAATCCAAGTAGTTGGTTTGGTAGCTGGTATGAGTGGTTTGGAGGGCTTAAGGCAGTGGTAGGTGGAGTCCTACTGATTTTACTGTTGTGTCTACTCCTACCGTGTCTTATACCCCTAGTAGTTAGGTCTGTGCAAAGCCTGATAGGAAGTATAGCAGAGAGGAAGGCTGCTGCACAGATAATGGCGATATATAAATATAAGGCTCTAGATCAGGGAGAACCAATGCAAGAAGATGAATGTTGAAGATTCACATCATAAGATAAGTCTGGTCTGGTTCAAGGTAACTTGCGGTGTAAGCAAAACTAAGGTTATATGATGCCTCAAGTAATTGTAAAATATCAAGAGGCATCAAAGGGGGGAATGTGGTGGAATCTCGGTAAAAATAAATTTAGTAGGCCGAGATTACCACGTGGCATGTGTACGTGCATATGCTGACGTATCGATCAGTTGGTTGCACGAGGCAAGATACGATCAGTAGTGTACGGAGCATGTGCAAGAATACAGGATATAGTATTCCCCCTCCTCCATTGTGCTGGACAAGCCATGCGGTCAAACAGGAAGTTAATTCTTATTTGTGTTGATTGGTTAAGAGAATGTGCGGGTGGAGCTTAATATGGGAGGAGTTATATGCCTATATAAGGAGCCTGCACTATTGTCCGGGGCTCAGAATTTGCTGTATTTTGGTGACATTAGTCCCTCTGAGTCCCGATCGGTGATCCAATAAAGAATCTCTTCCTTCCTGAAGAAACCTGTGTCCATCTCTCTGTGCTTGGCTTCCGTCAGTTTCTCCGGTATCATAACATGGATGCTCCCAAAATGTAGTGTGCGAAATAAAGTGCTGTCTCTGGACCATAAATGCTTAAGGTTGGGACAGGACCACCATATATGTGTCGTGGTACCATCTTCCTCTTCGCATCTCCAACATTTAGCTTATACCCTTGGGAAAAGTTTGTGGATGCAGCTTGGTGTAAAGTATTATCTGTACATTATTTTCTTGTGTGTTTCAATCTGTGAATAACAAGGGGTCAAACCTCTTAGAGCCTGTAGTATGTTGTTTTATGGAGTGGTGTCAAAGGCTAGGCCACACTCTGCTTCCCATTGTGTCGTATAGGTAAATTCATGCCACTTTCCACAAGTCCAGGATGGTATTATAACATAAAGATAGGGCTTTGGGTTTGTTTGGAGCTATGTGGCATCTCTTGTATAAACCCATGTGTTTGACATTATCAGCGGCATCGTAGAGTGGTGAACCTGATTATGTAGTATGCTCCTTAATTGGAGATAAGTGAAAACAAATGAGTTTGGAATGGCATGTCGTGTTTGTAGTTCCAGGAATGTCAACAGCCTGACATTGTCAAATAGGTGTTCAATGTGTGTGATGCCCCTTTTTTGCCACATTGTTATACTCAAATTTGGTGAGGCGGTTTTCAGGGAGTGTTTTATCGTTTGTCTCAATTGGTCCCACACTCTAATAGTGTCCCGTGTTAGTGGTGGTATGGTATTGATGGGTGGCCTCAGGTGTTTGGGTGTCCATAAGATGTCGATGTTGGAGTTGTTTGCGACTGACTTGTTTTCTATGTCTACCCATTGTATATTACTGGGGGGTGTATGTAGTTTTATGGCAGCTTCTAGAAGTGAAGCTCTATAGTATCCCATAACATTGGGGAGACCAAGGCCTCCTTCGTTTGTCCTGGTTTGTAGCAGGGAGAGCGTTAGTCTTGTTTTTTCTTATCCCATATGAATAGTGATAGTATTGTTTGTAATTGTTTACATTGGGATGGGGAAAAGGGGTAAGGGAAGCATGCGGAAGATATATAGGATTTTTGGTAGGATCATCATCTTTATTGTGTTGATTTCCCCAACAAGCTTAGTTTCACTTTTCTCCAGTCTTGTAGGAGTTTTCTAAATGTAGGTATTAGGGGCCGGTGGTTGAGGTTTGTGATCTGTCGAAATGAAGTAGCTATCTTAACTCCTAGATACATGATGTGGGTATGTCTCCAATCAAAATTGTGTGTGGATTGTAGTGTATGTACCTGTGTTTTTGGGAGGCGGATCGGTAGTGCTTGTGTCTTTGTTTGGTTCAACTTATAGTGTGAAATCTTGCTATATTCTTGAAAGACATGTAGGAGCTCTGGAAGGGATTCAGCAGGGTTACCTGTTGTCAATAAGATGTAATCTGCAAACATTGAGAGCCGGTAGTCTATATTTTGTATGTTGATGCCTGTAA
This sequence comes from Pelobates fuscus, assembly GCF_036172605.1. Taxonomy (NCBI): domain Eukaryota; kingdom Metazoa; phylum Chordata; class Amphibia; order Anura; family Pelobatidae; genus Pelobates; species Pelobates fuscus. The sequence continues at coordinate 105,462,264 of NC_086322.1, forward strand.
TTTGTGGGTTATGTATGATTCTGTATGCAAATGGTTCTAATGTTAGTATAAAAAGTAGGGGCGACAGGTGATAATCCTGTTTCATGCCATTGGTGATTTGGAACTGTTTAGAGATAAATCCTGCATTGGCCACTTGTGCTGAGGGGTGTTTGTATAGTGCCATCACTAACATTAGGAAGGTGGCTGGGACCCATATTTGAGCAGCACTTGCTCCATATAATGCCAATTCAGACGATTAAAGGCCATCTCGGCATCTAATGCCAGGAGAAGGTCTTCCAACCCCTCCATGTCCATATGTGCTATGATATTAAATATTTTCCTGGTGTTGTCTGACCCCTGTCTAGTTTTGTCAAAGCCAGACTGATCATTATGTATGATTCTAGTCAGGATGTTTGCAAGTCGGTTAGCAATTATCTTGGCATATAATTTGGTTTCGCAATTTAGCAGGGAAATGGGTCTGTAATGTTGGCATGACAAGGGGGCTTTACCTGGTTTGGCAATGTGCGCTTGAAGCATCTCAGGGGGTATTTTTCCTGATGAGTAGCAGTGGTTAAATAGTTTGGTCATGATACACCCGCACAGACCTCCTACACCACAGGTCTCGATGACCAACTGCATCTTCTCCAGGATCAGCAGGGGGGGGGGGGGGGGAGGGGAGGAGAAAAGGGGATAACAGGATAGATACTTCCGGAACGTAACAAAGAACCCACAGAGACGCAACAAACCAAACGGGCGCGCACTGGCAGACTGTGACACACACCATGGCAAACTGGGTCTCTTCCCTATCACTCCTACTCCCCCTACCCTTCGTAATAACTCTCTTCCTCAACACCCCGTTGAAAAACCGAACCTAACACAGACATACATAAGGAATATATATGTGAAGGGCAAGTGTATGACTGTACAGAAAAGCAACTCAGAATGTAAAGCGAAATTGTTCAGGGGTGCAACATCTCCCCCCACCCCTCCGCAACTTCTCACCTGTAACCCCACCCCCACTTACCCTGTCACATAACCCGAAACGCATCACAAATAGAGGATTCTAACAAAATAATAATAAACACAAAATCGATAGGGTATCCGTATCCCCTTCCTTTTCTATTTTGTACCCCTCCCTAACCCTTAGATTCAGAGCAGCAACAAATGTTACATACAGAGTACAATTGTATTAACAAACAACTGATAATGTAACCAAGAATAGATTGTACCTAACCTGTTTCTTATGTATGATTGTCATTAACAATGTAAATACGCTCTGCGATCTTTGTAACAATAACCTTATTCCCTTGTTTTCTTCTGTACCCCTACCCCAACGACAATGAAAACAATTCAAAACATGTCAAAAATAAAGAATTTAAAAAAAAAAAATAGTTTGGTCATATGTGGTACAAGATCCTTTGTAAATATTTGGTAGTACAGATTTGTAAACCCGTCTGGACCGGGGGATTTATGTGCTGGTAAATTACGAATGGCTTGTGTTATTTCTATCTCCGTGAATGGCTGGGAGAGTTGGTTGAGGTCTTCGGGCAGCAATGCAGGGAGATTTACTGAGTTTAGATATGATTGGATATCTTCTATCGAGGGGATATTTGTAGAGGGTCCTTGAGGGTCCTTGATATTTGTAGAGGGTTGTAGAGAGTCCTTGAGATTATATAAAGTACTGTAATACGAGGCAAATTCCTCTACTATCTCTTGGGGATTGAATATTTCTGTTTTCGATTGTGAGAGTATGTATGTAATTTTTGAAGTAGTTGCTCGGGATTTTAATTGAGAGGCAAGCATTGCACCTGGTCTGTTGCCCGCTGTGAAGAACTTGTATTTATAGCATTGGAGTATAAAGGTGGTCTTAGCAAGTTCTAGGTTTCATAGTTGGAATTGTAGGTCAAGTATGCGTTTGTGTAGGGCTGGGGAGGGGTCTTGTTTGTTTGCATGGGTTGCAATTGTGAGGTCCTGGATCAGCTGGGTATACTTGGCCATCCTCTGTTTTTTGGCATAGCTTGAGTGTTTTGTGAAGAGTGCACGTAGTATTGCCTTATGTGTTAGCCATACAGATTCAATATTAGTAGTGTGTGTATTGTTGATTTGGAAATATGAGATTAGGTCGTTTTTGATTTGTGAAGTGACTAGTGGGTCCAGAAGAATAGAGTCATTGAGTCTCCAGGTCCGTGTACCTTTGTGTGAGTGCTGTTCTGTAATGCTGAGAGTGATGAGTGCATGATCTGACCAGGAAAGAAGTCCAATTTGGGTTGATAAAACTTTAGGGATAAGGGAGGCATGTATGAGAAACCCATCTATCCTAGTGTATGTATTGTGGACGTATGGATGGAGTATTCTCCAGATGTCCAAGTAATCGTTCTGCAGTATGATCTCACACTGTTTTTAATGGAGTAAGGAAATTTTGTTCTTGTTATCAATAACTCTAAATCCTATTATGGAACAGAAATTATAGCAGCTGACTGCCCTTTGGTTTGTTCCACACGTAGGTGGTGGAATATTGTACTAAGTGATGTGCCTGTCAATGAGTCGAAGGTTGGGGGTTTGGGGTAAATATAGATACCAAAGAAAATGACAGGGTTCTGTATAACTATATACAATGAAACCAGTAGGTGCTGAGCATCTATTAAAGAGGTACGGAAAAGTAGCCCCAGGGAGCCATTGGGGAGGGATTAAAGGATACATTTGCCCTCTCGTCAGCGTATCTTAAACACATTTGGGCCCCAAGGTTATGGGGGTTTGAGCATAGTTCCTATTTTTTATATGATTAACTAGGGTACCTTCTGTAGCATGTATTTCAAACATATATGTTTAGCAGGCTTGCGTGCCTTTTAGTTATTCTTACATAGTTAAATACAGTTAAGAACAGAATAAACCATTAGAAGTAAAGTAGGAAATGCACAGAAAACTTATATCAGTAGTAGTAATGCAAGTCATCAGACAAAAGGTATGCTCACGTAATCATGGGATCTGTAACTATAATGCGTTAAGCCTTAGTAGTAGTGTGTATGCGGGAACTGGCATGGATTAGTCATTTCACTCCACGGGTTAAGTGCCAATATTGAGAGATTATCACCGCTTGCTGGGTCATCTGCGGAGTACTGTTCTGGGTAGGTGGAACAGCAGCTGGAGTTAGGTCCCATTCTTTCAGCAATTGAATCCCCTCTTCTGGCTTTAGGACTGCGCTTTCCGTTCCGTTGCTCCTGATAAGTAGACGGGTGGGGTAAACCAATTTATAGAGGATTCCTGTGTCTCTGAGTGTCCTGGTGATGAGGGCAAATTCCTAGTGCCTCATGAGTGTGGTGGAGGATAGATCCACGAACAGCCTCACACCCTAGAACTTATCTGGTAGGGTGACACTGTTGCATGGAGCTTGCATAATGCTTTCTTTCGTTGTGAAGTAGTGTACCCTCGTTATTACATTATGGGGTAATGTGGTCAGGAGGAATTTTGGTCACGGTAATCTGTGAATGCAATCTAATCGGTAATCTTGGTCGGAGAGACCCAGGACCAGGGCCTACAAAAGCTCTATAGTTTATGCCTGGAGTTCCACAGGTTTAATGTACTCCCATATGCCCTAGATACGAATATTGTTGCGTCGATCTCTGTCTTCATGATCGTCAATTTTGGCTGTGAGTGATATGAGTTTGGCTTCTATTTGCTCACAGGCAGCAGCAAGGGTGTTATGTGCCGCAATGATTTCATCTGTCTTCTGTTTGAGCTGGCCTGTGCGTTCCCCAATTGCTTGAACGTCTGATTTGACGTCCTTGGCTAGTTTGGCAAATTCTGCCTGTAGTGTGGAATGGAGTGTTTGCAGCATTCTTTGCACCGATGCCTCCATTATTGGAGTGAGAGGAGCGCAGTGGAAGATGGTTTTCCAGTGAAATCTTGGGCTTTGTCAGGCAGTGAGATCTGCGCTGTTTTCAGGTTTATTTGTTTCAGTTTTGCTTTTTTGGTTGATTTCTGCGCCATGCTAGCTTGGCTTGCAGGGTTACATTTTGGGGGTGAATATTGGCAAAAGATTATCATACAATCACTGTGTATTTGTAATCCCTCCAAGGAGCTAACAGCTCACACGTCCATCACAGTGAGCTGCCATACCACGCTGTGTTTTATTCTTAAAGGGTTTACCCTAAGCTCTATGACTACTTTGGTTATTTGAAGTGGTCATGGTCCCTGAAGTCTGTATGTGCAATGTTTCCTTATGAAATGCTGTGCATACATAGTTTAACCCATTGGCTGCCATAGGTGTAAATGTAACATCATTGGGGTATCATTAGCCAGCCAACAAGAGTGCTGGACTGGCTAATATCACATTTGTATGCACAGAATATCATTCACTGGCGGAAGATTAGCTGAGGCTCTCAGCCAATGAATGAGAGGCAGTATTGGCAGAGTCTGCTGCAGAAAGTAACCTTTGCCCAGCAAAAGCCTAGGTAAGAGGACAATAACAGTTTGCCCCAAAGGAGACTACAGATGCTATGTTCAGCGTATTCTCAATAGAACATCTTTCTTAGAAGGTTGGGAATCCTCAGCTCCTACTCTTGACAAATGCTGCAAAAGTTTTTGACTGGGTGGATTAGTCTTTTTAATGCTTGCCACGATTTGGAAAATGGGATTCAGTCAAAAATTGTTAGAATTAATTATGGCACTGTACATCATTCCAAATGCTGGAGTCTGAGTGAATGGGGCATTAACAGACACGCTTAAGATTTGTAATGGTACGAGATAGGGGTGCCCTCTTCTGCCCTGACTTTTTGTCCTAACATTGGAGCCATTCTTGGAGGCTGTCAGGCATAACACAGATATCAAAGGTTACTGCTGGAGAGGGGCTGAGCACAAGGTTGCAGTCTATGCTGAAGACATATTGTTTTTTATAGTGAATCTAAGGATCACTATGTGATGTTTGATGAGGGAATTTGCAATTTATGGAGCCTTATCCAGTGTCAATCTGAATCTCTCTAAGTGTGAAGTGCTGAGTATATCCATGCCCCAGGAGGAATGTGATGAACTCCAGTCACAGTTCCCCTTTAGCTGGTGCAGCGACCAAATAAAGTACCTTGGATTGTAGGTAGCGCTTGAACCAACAGAGCACTACCACAGAAATGTTATGCCCTTGTCAAGTCGAATTTAGGCAGATTGAAAGCAGTTGAACTACCCATATGTATCTTGGCATAGCCTCATAGTGGTTGTGAAGATGAATATCCTACCCAGGAACCTATATCTGTTTCAGACAATCCCTCTAGCCCTTCCAAAAGCTTTCCTTACCTCTCTGAGATCTTCAGTGCTTCAATATGTCTGGATGGGGAAGGTTTTGGTTAAGGCATTATTTATTTTGCTTACCAAGGCAGTTGGGAGGATTGCCTTTGCCGGACTTCCGTAAGAATCATGTCCATGCTCAGAAACAGTGTGTCGCCTAAGACAGGGGCGGACTTGAGACATTTCTGCCTGCGGGGGTTTGGAACTTGGGGAATGGCACATTCAATATAATCAGAACGGATTCACTGGTGGCCCAGAGGTGGCCCAAGAGTGTGGGGAGCAATTCATGGAGCGGTACATCTCTCCCTAATGATGAGCCCATTGTTTCCATTGACACATAACACACGTTTTGAGAGGACTCCAACCATGAGTTTGAGCCTTCTTTGAAGGGTAGGAGTTCATTTTGCTCAGCAAAAGTGCTGGGGAACACAATCATGCTTAATGGGGTCCTGCGAGTCCCATGACAGTTTACTATGTATATCTTATATATTCTTTTGGTCTTGTGAGACCGGACATACTGCCCATACTAGGGGACCTCTCACTGTGTATATTATCTGCATCTTTTGCAAAATAAAAACTCGAATAAAAATCTGATTTGTAAAAAAAGAAAGTTTGCCCCATTACTGGAGCATGACTCCAGGGAATTCCTGACATCATGGCGACTACAACAGACTGTGGTAGTAACCATTTAATATATTCTGTCAATCCGCATGGATTATAGCTTGTAAATATTTGGACCTTCATAACTATACTTCTTGGTATATCTGAGTAGAAGGTAAAGAACGGACTCCTCAAATTTGAAAGGTGTTTTACCTTTACACTCATGGTCAAAGTGTAACAATTAATTTTTTTGCATCATGAGCATTTCATAAGTTCGTACTAATGTGGTATTCTGGTAATATTAGCCTGCTGCCACATATGTTCATGTGGTGTTTCGGTCAGTTTATTCTAGTAATCTGTGTAGAAATTCTCAGTGATGTCTATTTTCTAAACCATCTAAACATCAAGAGTTGTGATTTTTTTTTTTATTTGTCTGACTAATTCCTTAAATAATCTGAGTAATATTTCCATAGTAATTAAACTTTTTGCAATCTTTTTGCAGGCAATAAGACCAATATGTTGCTGTGACGGACCGCCTGGATCTCCGACCGAGTGCCTCCGCCAATCTATGCTCCTAGTGCTCACCGAGAAAAGGGAAGGGGCCAGTAGTGTATTAGGGGAAGGGGGGTCAGCAGTGTAAATAAGGGGAAGGGGGCCAGTAGTGTATTAGATAGTGAGGAGGGGGCAAGTAGCGTATTAGTGGGGAGGGGGCCAGTAGTGTATTAGATAGTGGGGAGGGGGGCCAGTAGTGTATTAGATAGTGGGGAGGGGGCCAGCAGTGTATTAGTGAGGAGGGGGCCAGCAGTGTATTAGATAGTGGGGAGGTGGGGCCAGCATTGTATTAGATGGTGGTGAGAGGGGCCAGTAGTGTATTAGATAGTGTGGAGGGGGCCAGTAGTGTATTAGATAGTGGGGAGGGGAGCCAGTAGTGTATTAGTGGGGAGGGGGCAGGTAGTGTATTAGATAGTGGGGAGGGGGCAACAGTATATTAGATAGTGGGGAGGGGGGGCAGCAGTGTATTAGATAGTGGGGAGGGGGGCAGTAGTGTATTAGATAGAGGGGAGGGGGCAGCAGTGTATTAGATAGTGGGGAGGGGGGCAGAAGTGTGTTAGATAGTGGGGAGGGGGCAGTAGTGTATTAGATAGTGGGGAGGGGGGGCAGCAGTGTATTAGATAGTGGAAGGGGGGCCAGCAGTGTATTAGATAGTAGGGAGGGGGGTCAGTAGTGTATTAGATAGTGGGGAGGGGGGCCAGCAGTGTATAGATAGTGGCGAGGGGGCCAGCAGTGTATTAGATAGTGAGGGGGGGGGCAGCAGTATATTAGATAGTAGGGAAGAGGGGCAGTAGTGTATTAGATAGTGGGGAGGGGGGGTAGTAGTGTATTAGATAGTGGGGAGGTGGGCCAGCAGTGTATTAGATAGTGTATAATTTAATATAGCAGAATAATATCACAAGAAAAAAGATATGAGTGATATTACAATTAATCCAATGTAAAGTGCAAAGACAATATTAAACTGCAATTTATATTACAATTAAACAAAATTAAAGTGCTTTAGATAATTCTTGAGATTGAACAAATTTAAAGTGCAACAGACTAATTTAAAGTGCATAAAGTATTAACAATAACGTGCATATAGATAATAGAAAGTGCATAAAGCAACATATATGAGCTATAAACACCCATAAAGTGTACATATAATACAAAAGAAAAAAAAATATATATATATATAAATTAAAATTATATTTATATATATATACTCCCTATATTTTGTCCTTGCACTCATGCTTTAGTGAAGTTATTGCCGGGTGCTAGTAATCCAGGGAAGAAAATGTAGATCTTGGGACTTGAAGAGTTAAAATTTTCGAAGTTTATTAAATTTCCATATATATTTGTGTTCAGGGCATAGAAAGCCGTAATGACAGTATATAACTTATAGAACTTATACCATATGATAACATAGAAAATATGAACAGTCGGTTGTGGTGTGCCGAAACCGACAATGTGGTAGGCCTGGAATAAAGAGGGCAAAAGGAGTATACCATGCAAGATTTATTCAGCCTACAATGACAGTCATATAGCATATATCACATATTCATGTTACAAAATGCTTCAGGTATTTCCTGTATTGGATGGGGTATGTATCTGGTATATGCCACTGAATTCCACCATCCCAGTGTCTTGATAATATGTACCAGTATGTTTCTGCCGGAAGCGGTGGTGGCTGCTCCAATGCAATAGGAGTATCCTGAGTAGTGAGATAGATTAAGACCTAACCTAGCCAGCAATACTATAATATAGAGCATGAATTTACTGGTTGTGAGAGCATTACCATGTAATGTAAACAAAAGTTGGTTAGGAGACCCTGGAACAGCGGTTAGGAAGTTATCTAGGACTTGTACCGGGCACCATTTGTTTCTGGTAGGGTAATAAGGGATCTTTACCGGTTGATCCCTCGGTGTGGTTTTAGTGTTTGAGGGATAATATGCAGTGGCCTTGTATTTTTACAATTTGGGATCTCTTAATGTTGTCTTGGGAAGTGGTGTTTGTAGTGGTAAACTCTCCGGGTCTGAGGAACTCATAGAAAGCTAAGTAGATAGCGGTTTTAATGACATGATTGGTGTGTGATACTAAAGGGGTCGTATCCATGAGATCTGATAATGATTGGAAAGGTTGACTATGAATATGTGATCTAGAAGATGTTGGTATGGGTTTTGAATTTTTAATGCCTTTAAGTATGGTTTTGATTTGGTAAGAAGATCAGAAACTGTGGTTGTTTGGCCAAAGTGTAAGTATATGATGTTGTATCCCTGTCAGATATAATTGTATAATGTTGAACGATAATTTTAATTTAAGGTGGCAAAAAGAAGTGAAAGCTACAATAGAATTGAATGTTTATTTAAAACCTGAAAGTCCAAGAAGAATCTGTTACAAATATGGAATGCCCTGTTGTATGACTTTCTAGTATTATCAGACAGGTTAATTGTTAATTGTTAATTGTTAAAAGTTAATTGTGAAAGGAGTCTGCCATGCGCTAACAGATCTCTTAATCCAATGTCATGTCCTGCCATGATGGAGCCGGGGTAGCCACCAGGGCTGACATTAGTAATGCATTGTGGAATTCCTGAAATTGAGAGTGAGACAAATGATCAGCTGCTACATTCTGAATGCCAGGAATATGCACACATACCAGGAAGAAATTATAGTTGTCTGCCAGCCAAGTCAATTTGCTCAGAAAGCTCACGATGATCAGAGATTTAGAACGACCTTTGTTAATTATATGGCAGGTTACTAAATTGTCCGAAAAAATATCACCGCCTGACCTGACCAAGCTGTTCCCCATGCTACTGAAGCAGCTATAATAGGATAGAGCTCGAACAGGGCAGAAGTGGTGGAAAAACCTGGTACATTGTACACTTCTATAGCCCAAGCCCCCAAATCCAGTTATCACCAAATATAGCAGCAAAGACTGAGGTGGCCACTGCCTCTGTAAAAATAGTGAGGGGGTCAGAGGTAAGTAAAGGGATAAACATGCTTTTCCCATTCTATCGTCTGAGAAATTCCTGCCACATGCGTAAATCCGCGGTAGCAGGCCGTTTAGTGTAATGCGGGAGATATCAGACTGAAAGCGGGGAAACAGATTGAGTAGTCTAGATATGAAAGCCCTGCCCTATATTTTCATGTCAAAGTTGAGGGAGCCTAGTAGAGACTGAAGTTCTGTATGATTACACGATCCAGCAGAGAGATATAAGTCGATGCTGGATAGGATGCGCTCAATCTTATCTCTAGGCAAACTGGCAAGCATATTAACAGAATCTAGAGACCCAGGAAATTAATAGACATGTGCAAGTGGTTTCGGGCTGAATATGAATTTGGACGAATTTCGGGAAATTCGGACATTCGAAGTGCCAAATTGCCGAATTACCGAGGTCCCGAAGTTCCGAAATTACCGAATTTCCGAAGTGTCTAAGGGCCGAAGTGCCGAAGTTCCAAAGATGCCGAAGTTCCGAAGTGACGAAGTTCCGGAGCACAGTATTGCCTAAGTACTAATATACTTACCAGGTGGAAGAAGAAGAATGTTACACTGTATACTATTTTAAATAGAAAGTATACAAACATAGACAGGATTCAGCTGCAAACGTTTGCAACACTTACAACAATCAAGTAACACACATTCATATAAAATGTAAGTTATTTGGCCAGTTATTTAATGACAGGAATGAATAAGTAGATTACCACAGTATTAAGGAGTTATCTACTAAAAGGCTGAAAGACCTGAATTGGTCTTTCAGCCAAATTTACTAATACAGCTCAGGGGTGGGGGCCAGGGGGACGACATAAGGTCCCCCCCTAATTAGTATTTAGGGCCCCCACCCACCGCTCAGGGGTGGGGGCCAGGGGGAAGGACCTAAGGTCCTCCCCCATCATTCTAATTTAGGGCTCCCACCCACCGCTCAGGGGTGGGGGCCAGGGGGAGGACATTAGGTCCCCCCAATTAGTATTTAGGGCCCCCACCAACTGCTCAGGGGTGGGGGCCAGGGGGGAGGACATTAGGTCCCCCTAATTAGTATTTAGGGCCCCCACCCACTGCTCAGGGGTGGGGGCCAGTGGGGAGGACATAAGGTTCCACCTAGTTAATATTTAGGGCCCCCACCCACCACTCAGGGGTGGGGCCTGGGAGGAGGACTTTAGGGCCCCCACCCACTGCTTGTGGGTGGGGGCCGGGGGGGAAACAATAGGTCCCCCCTTATTTTACTTTAGGGGCCACACCCGCCATTCAGGGTTGGGGGCCAGGGGTGAGGACATTAGGTCCCCCCTATCTAGTATTTAGGGCCACCACCCACCGCTCGGGGTGGGGACCAGGGGGAGGACATTAGGTCCCCCTCCCTCATTCTAATTTAGGGTCCCCACCCACCGCTCAGGGGTGGGGGCCAGGGAGGATGACATTAGGTCCCCCCTAAATTAGTATTTATGGCCCCCACCCACCACTCAGGGGAGGGGGCCTGGGGGGAGGACAATAGGTTCCCCCCCATTATTTTACTTTAGGGCCCCCACCCGCCGCTCAGGGGTGGGGGCTGGGGGGGGGGCAATAGGTCACCCTTATTCTAATTTAGGGCCCCCACCCGCCGCTCAGGTGTGGGAGCTCGGGGGGGGGACCTCTTTTTTTTTTAAACCATAGCCTAAAGCCATAGGCTGCTCACTGTTTAATAGACATGCCCCTACTCGCGGTATAACGAGTAGGGGCATAATTTACTAATACTAAGTAATCTTTACGTATTAGTAAATTTGGTATACCGTGGGAATTAGGGAGTTATCTGCCAAGCAGCTGCAAGAGACGTTCCGAAATTCCGAAGTTTCGAAGTGTCGACGTGCCGAAGTGCCGAAGTTGCCGAAGTTGCCGAAGTTCCGAAGTGTCGAAGTTCTGAAGTGCTGAAGTGCCGAAGTGCCAAAGTGCCGAAGTTACCGAAGTTACCGAAATTTCGAAGTGGCAAAGTTCCGAAGTGCCGAAGTTCCGAAGTGTCAAAGTGCCGAAGTTGTCGAAGATCCGAAGTGTCGAAGTGCCGAATTGCCAAATTGCCGAATTGCCGAAGTCCCGAATTTCGGAATGCCGAACCAAACCAAAATTTTTTCCCATGCACATTCCTGGAAATTAATCAACGTGTTAGGTCCTTCTGTCTTTTTAGGCGAGACGGGGATCCCCAGGTTGAATAGCTGTTTCGTGGTTCTAAGGCTACTAGGTGGGAATAAGTTACTCTCAATAGTCAAGAAGTCATCCAAATAGTGAATAACTGTTGAGCAGCTACAGACATTGAGCAGTAGCCAGCATAATGTCTTAGCCTAGGTATAAAAAATCCTGGGGCTAATTTTTGCACCAAAAGTGAGACAAGTGAAAAAGTAATAGGAACCTTGCCACTTAATGCCGTGTAGATGCCACAAAGAAGGGTGTATTGGGAGGAGCTTGAAGGTGTTTATGATGTCCATCTTACTGAGCCATGTTCCCTTCCCTGCTGTTGTGATTGCATCAATGGCGTTATCAATGGTAGCATACTGCATGGAAAATTCCTCTGAAGAAATGAGAGAGTTCAGACTGGGGGTGGTGGAAGAGTGTGTAGCAGAGGGGTCGACAATCAACCTATGTTTGGCTGAACTTTTACCAGAGACCACCCCAATAGAGTTAGTTCTCAATGCTGAGAAAGGTGGGGAACTGAATGGCCCAAGTAGGAAACCTTGATCCAATTCAATCTGTAACAGATTGTTAACCGATATTGGATTAGCCAGGGTGGACAGTAGGTTCTTACATTCTACAATGCCTGCAAGGCATGTAAATGATTCCCATATGGAACCCTTCCGTGAATCCCGACACCAAAAACTCCACCAAGTGGGGTGGGGGATGGTTCTGCAGTAAGTCGGCGAAACTAGTCACATTAATTGAGGCCATGTAGGGTTTGGGAAACAATTTATTTGGACACATCGTCTTGGCATGTGCCCTGAAACAAAGAGAGCACACATGCAATAACCGGCACGCGCTACATCCACAGGAACCTTCATTGAAGTTATTGCAAATCTGGGATTTACCAAGGAAAACAATATTACGGCCGAGCTTATCCGTAATCACTCTTTCAGGTTTAGCTGAGGATGTAGGGAAAGGAAAGGTCGCACCCAGCTCAGGGGTATAAGGACATAGGTACGTGTTGTGTGAGGACGAAGAGCAAACACCACAAGCTGGGGACATGAGGTGCCTGCAAAATAGCTCTGTATCCAACTGGCTCCAGTCCTTCTGAAAATTTAACTGAGCCAGGGCCGCATACAACTTTGTAGAGAATGATCTGTGGTAATCATAAAATTATGTACCTCCATATTTATGCCCCAGGTCCACCAACTTGTGTAAATACAGGTCAAACTCCTCTCTGCGTTCAGGATAAACTGTGCACACCATATACCTATAGATACCAAAACCCAAGACAAACTCAGGGATACACAACTTCCTATTCAACATGCAGTCCCTAGCCTTCAGTACGACCGAGATATCGCCCTAGGAATACGTCTTATTCTCCAGGATATCTTGGGAGGCAATCAGCAGCGAAACTAGATTGACATCCTTACCTTCCAAGATATCCTTCTTAATATTTGCTGGTACCATGTGAGCTGGGTTAATGATATTAGGGTTTTGTAGTGGACCAATAAATTTACCAGTCAGGGTGCCTGAAAGACCAGTAGGTTCTGGAGTAACCAATGCAGATGGTGCCACTGGCCTATCATTAGCATATAAATGGTCCAGCCTATTCGTAATGCGTCCCAATGAGGACAAGTCTGATGACAGTATGGCCTAGAAGTCGGATGACTGGGCACTACTGCGGCCCTCGCCAGCCCCGGTATTATTCGAGTTGGTGTTGAGCAGTCTATATAATTCTGCCTTCCTGGCAGTGGCAGGGTAGGGAATGTTCCTGCGCCTTAATTCGTCCGTGATGCTGGGTATGGTCCAGGACCTGAGGGAAGACAGGCTGGCATTGTCCCCTCCATGAGATGGAGAGATGGACCTTGCAGGAGTGCTGGGAATAGGCAAATCTTCAATAGCTTCTGGTAGCTCAGACATGCTAGAAAAGGACAAACGATTCATGAGTGACTGAAGTGATAGTAATGTACTGACTAGCTTATCTAATGCAAAGTGTCAAAAAAAAATTCTGATACTGGAAAGGGGAGCCCTCACTAGTTGCTAAGTGGCATGAGAAGCTTTAGCTATGTGTTGGCCCGAGGGGATTTTTGAGGCCACTGAGATTGTGGCGGGGTGGTGGCCTCTCGGTGACCAGTAAAGCAAAAGATAGCATGGGAGTGACAGGAGGAGACCCTCTCTATACCACCATGCGAGGTGACTAACTATGCATTGGCCATTTGGGCGTGAGTACCTCAGGCATGAGGATGGGTGTTGGCCTTGCAGGACTACTAAGACTTAGGCAAGATGGCCATAAAAACTAAGTGGACTCTGAAACCTATCAGCCAGTAGACAAAGTCTTACCCTAGTGGTAGTGCCAAATGGGGAGGGAGAAAATGTGTAATGACCCCCGGGTATACTTACCAGTCGTTATCAGATGGATAGAGTAGAAAAGCGTAGTTGAAATCCGAGTAATTCCTACGAGAGTAAATAGCCATCAGGTAGTACCCATTGTCACGGCAAGTGTGCATAATTTATTATTACACTATGAAATATTATCCTTTAATGTAATTTGTGTAGTAAATGACACAAATGACAGAGATGGTATTGCTGAGGTCAAAAGGGGGTTACATCTTTTGAAGCTGGGACCCCCACAGAGGTTGGATGACAGAAGGGGAAGTGTGGAGGGCATAGCAATGTTGAAAGGATTTTACTAATATGGATGTGAAGTAATCAAGGCTCTGCAAGGTGTGAGGTTCTACACTTGGAAAAAGTCTGAATGTCTCTTCATCCATTTGGCCTGTACCTTGTAAGTGATGAGTAAATCTCTTTGATATGTAAATGCCATTAGCTTTGTTCCAGTATCATACCCAAAGGAAGGACAAAAACATTCATATTTACCCCACAGAATAATAATAAAGCCTCATTTTTATTATATTTGGAATGGGACAAGCCCAATCTTTTAATTAAGCCTAAACATGAGTTGCACAACTTAAACCGTGTGGCAGGAATTGTGATGTCTGTCCTATTGGATCGCAGGTGGGGCGTGCAACATGTCTATGGAATGGGAAAACAATAACAAATTCATAGAGGCAATTATTATTTCTGTGGCAATTACAGTAGAGGAGATAAAACCAAAAGTTTATATTTGGCTTGTTGTTTCTGGAACAAAGGAGGTGGTTACTTAGAATCACTTGGCTCCACCCCTGGGTGAGGTGTTATAAGCTACAGGGTATATCTCCTGTGATTCTGAAGGGTGGTAGTGTACTTGCTTGGGGCCAAGATCTAATTTTGAGTGAGTCACCATCTTTCCTTGCCAGAGACCCCCTGGACAGAAGTTGTACTTTGAAAACCTAAGTGAGTAATTAGGACTTCTGTTATTTTATCCTTTTTGTTTTTAAATGCTGTTGGTGTAAATAATTTGTTTATTATATATTGTTATATGCACTGTGACTATTTTTGCTCATAATAAACATTCATTTATTAAGTTCTACCTTTGTCTGGTTAAGAATCACGTTACCTGAAGAGACTAGTTAGTATTTTTGTAATTATGTAGATATTGTGCTAAGTAATATTTGGTGGGTTTTATTGTTGATTTACCTGGGGGACCAAGGCACCCCATTTATAAATTGTCTTGGTGGTGGCAGCGTTAAGATAGTAATAGTTATATTATTATGTTTAAGTGTGGGTGGTGTTAAAAGGGGGATTTTGTCATTATTTCCGGTCTAGTGCAGACAAATAGTGTACTTTAACCCTTTCACCACCAGAACTACGTCACGCACACTCTTGGAGTAGGGTGCATTCGTGACACCCATCACGTTACTGTAAATGGTGGTAAGCAACATGAAACAATATGGGATACCTACCAGCTAAGACTAGGCGTAAAATGAACCCGGTAGAGCGTAATTGGTAGTATAACCAGTAGGGCCTAGCACCAAGTAGCATGAAAGGAAACAGTTAGAATATCCGAGCAATGAGGGACAGAACGTGGATTCGTAAGAAAAATCGAAGCCAATAACCGATTTAATCTTGTAGGAATCGAAAGAGAGGAGGCTATAGTGAAGATAGCAGAGTGACTTCAATCTGTAATATATAATATCGCCAATATTAGAACTTCAAGAGAGCATAACTGAAATAAAATATGCTATAACGTATTTAAAAATGGCGACAAAGCGCTGCTCAATTTAACTTGTTGAACACATTTATTTTGATAAAATTGTAATCTGTGAAGTACTTTCCTATGACCTCTAGGGGTTAGTAGCCTACCAAGCATATTCGTGTAATTTATATGAATGGCCGCATGGACTCTAGGAATAACTATTATTATAATAGGGCATTCGACTGTAATTATACGAACAGCTCCAAATAGCAAATAGCCGCATAACAACCGAACGCTCCAGTACAGCGAAACACTATGACATACTTCTTTATGAGTGAGTACAAAGGGCTTAAAGGGTGAGTACAATCCCCCAAAAGACAAAGTATACGAACCGATAGTAACATAATGGACAAACTACCGAACCCTACGTTCCTATGGAAGTTTAAACGAAAATACTTATACGAAAGCATACGAAAAAGAGGTAAGTATGTCTAATAGAGTTGGCCCGTGATGACGCTATGCGCCTGCGACAGGGTCAACCAACTCACTGTTACTGCAGCTTTGAGACAGTTAGCGGTAGTGACCGGAGGAGAGGGGAAATATCCCGCAGGCCTTGGATGGCTGAAGAACATGAACCAGGAACGGGCAGACACTCTGAGAGCAAGTAAGGTCTCCACGAGGAAAGGAAGCAAAATGGGGGACTGCTGCAGCCGGAAATCCAGGTATGCAAATCGCCAGACCAACAATGGTAATGAGGAGGGGTCTGGCGGTCCTTAAGTAGGGAAATCATGCCCCTCCCACAACTACAGGCCCAGCCTTCCATGTATATATATTTGTTTTTTTATTTTTATTTATTTATTTATTTTTTATTTATTTTTTATCACCCATATAGCAATTTTTATCTCTGAGAAAAATAAAAATATATATTTTTTTATTCTTTTCTAAGCAATGTTTTTTTTTATTAATACTGACTTATACGGTTAGTTTAAAGCTATGATGAACTCACAGTGAAAAAAGAAGAAATATGTTAGATCAAGGTTACCAGCATCAAGAAAGAGTACCACAAATTGAAGAATATCTGAAAAAAAAAACATTAAAAATCATTAATAGTTAAAAACAACTAAAAATGAAGTATTCATATTAACGGAATCATATTCATATTAACCTTTCACTATGCATTTCTGGCAAAGAAATCTCTAATAAGACAAAAAGGGGTATTTTTTTATATTTTTTGTGTCTTTGCCAGATATTTTATATATCTTTGCCAGAAGCTCAAGGAAGCAAGATGAAAGGTTAGTGTAGGACCCACCAAAGAGGTTGATGTGGCAAGTGGGCTAAAGTCTCTCATGGCCATTGGAGAAACTAAATAGCCTCCATTTGTTGAAATATGCATGGGGATTTGGGAAGAGCACAGGTAACTTTTTCATTTGGTTTTCACTGTATGTATTGGGGCTGATGTGTACTATGGACATTGCTGCCACCCAGGAGTGATGGGAGTTTGGGCGCAGGACTTGTTTTTTTTACATTTGTGTAATTTATTACAATTTGTATTTATCGCCCCCACCCACCGCTCAGGGGTGGGGGCCAGGGGGGAGGACATTAGGTCCCGTCCCCCCCTTATTCTTGTTTAGGGCCCCCACCCACCGCTCAGGACTTCTTGGGCATGTCAGGAGCTAGGGTACGGAGTAAGTCTGTGAGGTAGACAGTTAAATCAGCCGCACCAACCGTCTCCGCACTCCCCGGATCCTCAGGTTATTGCATCTGGCCCTGTCTTCCATGTCTGCAAGTTTGGTGTCACATGCATCCATGTGTGCAATCAGGCCATCCATTGTGTGGGCCAGGGTATTGTGTGCCTCGGCGTGATCCTCCATTTTATCCTCCATTGCAGAGGTTCTTGTTCCCAGGTCTTGTAGGTCTTTTCTGAGGTCTCCGATGCAAGACTGCAGGGTGGTAAGTATTTTTTGGGACATACCCTGAAGCAGGTCTCTCGTGAGCTTGGGCTTCGGACACGGTGATCGTAATCTTCCTCGGCGCCATTTAGGCTGTGCTCCGGGTGCGGTATATTGTTCCCCTGGTGCACTTTGGATGCAAAGAAATTTGCTTTATTGAGCATATCTGCAGCTCGCTTGCCTTTGGGCTGAGACATGGTGTTGGTCCTGTTCGTTTTGTGTCACAATTGCTCGTTTTGGGGCCTAGTTTTGTCGGAGTTAAAGCTACATGCATCTGTTCACTTTGAGTGTCAGGACACGCCCCCAATAACATTACTTTTTGTTAGCTATTTGGTGGCAAAGATTAATTTTGCTTCCCCACCCCCAAAAATGCACATTCACCTGTGTGTCTCTTAACGCCCCTTTTGAATTTCAGGCCCCCTTTTGTGTTTCTTATCCCTTCTTTTGAATGTCTTACTCCCTTTAGTTTATCTTAACCCCCTTTTGTGTCAAAAATCTTTAGTCTATCTTTAATGTAACTTATCCCCCATTCTTCCCCGTGTGTCTCTTACACCCCTCTTTTGTGTCTCTTGCTTTCCACCCAACCCCTTTGTGTATTACTTACCTCTCCAGCCCTTTCTAACTTACCCAGGCCCTTTGTGTGTCTCTTCCCCCAGCCCCTTTGTGAGTCTCTGTCACCCCTTCCCCAGTCCCTCTTTGTGTTTCTTCCCCCACAGCCCCGTTGAGTGTCTCTTTCTCCCCACGCCGGCCATTTTCCCCTTCTCTTCTGAGTGTCTTTATTTCACCATCCTAGTCCCTCATTGTCCTCTTCCCCAAAATACCTTTATTTTCTTTGGCACCTTAATAAAGGATCTGTGGACTTAAAGGTTTGTGCAGAACATTCCTTTTCTTTCTATATTATTGTTGACCAGGGGTCGAGCCAGGGTCTGTGCACCCTAAAGTGACCTGTATCTTTATTATTATATTATTATTTTAATATGCCAAATACTGTCAGCCAGTGACATTGACCCATGCAGGCACCATATCACATACCTCCTTACATTCGCATTAAGCCACCTAACGAGTCACATCTATCCTGTCCGCTGTAATACTGTTGCGGTCACCGGCCCGCCGAGCCTCACGGTCGTGCCCGACCGGCACGACCGCTCCGACTACACGAGCTTACCTGCTCGTCGGCGAGCCGGGAACCGCTCCTTCCGTTCTTCCGGGCATCGCGCCCGAATCAAACATGGCGCCGACCACGTGGTCGCGCCTAAGAGTAGCTCCGCCCCCGAAAATTATACTAACGTGTGCGTGACGTCACGACGTCAACGCACACGCACGTTTTGGGGTCAGAGGTCGCCCTCTGACCAATCATAGCCTAGAGAGGGGTATTTAAACCCCTAGCTTTCCCCATTACTTGTCTTATCGGTATTGAGTATTTTCTGGCTTCCTTGACCTCGGCTTTCCCTTTGACCATTCTCTGTCTCTAGCGTATTAGTCCGGCCATTCTAAGGTCCGGTTTACGCTCTGTCCTGTTATTTTTCCTTTTCTGACTTATGTATATGTTTACATAGATTCTGCGTGCTGGACCACATTACTAGTCGTGACATTACGACATGGCCATGGATCCTGCAGAACTATGCAAACATATGATCGCCTGTGAAAATAGGGTGGAGGATATGGACCACAGGTTAGACCAATTTGCCCAGGCATTTCAGACCTTGCTCCAGAGGACTGCCTATTTAGAGGTCCCTCCTGTACCACCTGTGGTTCCGCCACCTGTAGTGGTTCCCGTACCACATAAACCACCGTCCATAACCTTGTCACCGCCCCCTCGTTATGGAGGTGATTTTAAGGAATTCAGAGGTTTTTTAAACCAAATAGAATACCACTTTGAGGCCTCCCCAGGTTCATTCCCAACAGATAGATCTAAAATAGGCTATCTGATGAACCAATTAACTGGAAAAGCCTTGACTTGGGCTAACCCCTTATGGGAAAGTGGTGACGCAGTAGCCCGTGATTACAGTACCTTTCTTACGGCCTTTAAAGCTACATTTGAACCTAAAGGCAGGGAGAAGAACGCTGCCAAAGCCCTTATGCGAATCACGCAAGGCAGTCGTTCTGTAGCCGATTATGCAATAGAGTTCAGGACATTAGCGTCTGAGGTTGATTGGACCAATAGCGGTCTGGTGGCTGCTTTCTCTGAAGGTTTAGCTGAGAATATACAAGATGAGACTGCAGCTAGAGACCTTCCGGTTAATCTTAACGAGTTTATTGCCTACATGATAGACATTGATAACCGGCTCAGAGAGAGAGAGAAAAACAAACAACGTAACAGACGTTCTGATTTGTCCATAGCTCCTCGTTTCTCTAACCCAGTCGTGAGTAGCCAAACGCCTCTTACAGAACCTGAACCCATGCAATTGGGTAGTGCTAAACTCACTAAGGCAGAGAGACAACACAGACGTAACGAGGGGTTATGTATGTATTGTGGCAAGAAGGGACATCTAAGATCATCATGCCCGGTTCGGCCGGAAAACTTGCACACCTAAGGCACGTACGGGGACCGACCTTAGGTGTGATGTATATGTCCCCTAAATTGACCACGAACCGTTTCCTTATCAAAGTATCCTTATCCTTCGAGAACACTGCTGTTCAATGTGAGGCTATGATTGACTCTGGGGCAGCGGAGAGTTTCCTAGACAAAGAATTCTCTGCAAAACATCTCCTGCCCTTAAGACATAAAGAGAAACCTATAGCAGTCGAGGCCATTGATGGAAGGCCTCTTACCCAACCTTTCATCACACACGAAACTCTGCCAATCACTGTTTCAGTGGGTATTCTCCACTCTGAAGAAATGACCTTTCAAATTATATCTTCACCTACAGTGCCGATAATACTCGGTTTTCCTTGGCTCCTGAAACACAATCCACGTTTGGATTGGATTGAAGGAGAGATTGTGAGTTGGGGTGAGAGATGCAAAGGTGTGTGCTTGAAGCAAATCCCACAACCTATTGGCACCATTAATGTCCCTGTTACACCTCCCTTGACCACACAAATTCCACAGCAGTATATGGATTTGAAAGAGGTATTTAACAAGATCCAGTCAGAAGGGTTACCTCCTCATAGACCTTATGACTGTACTATAAACTTATTACCAGGGACTATGCCTCCCAAGGGAGGAATCTATGCCTTGTCCCCCCAGGAAAATCTTTGTTTGGAGGAATATATTAAGGATGCTCTCAGAAAGGGTCATATCCGTAGGTCCTCCTCACCAGCCGGGGCTGGATTCTTCTTTGTCTCTAAAAAAGAAGGAGACCTACGCCCTTGTATTGATTATAGGGGTTTGAATAGGATTACCATTAAAAACGCCTACCCTATTCCCCTTATATCAGAGCTATTTGACAGATTGAAGGGAGCTCGAGTCTTTACCAAGCTCGATCTCCGAAGTGCATACAATCTAGTCAGGATTAAGGACGGTCACGAATGGAAGACCGCATTTAACACCAGAATGGGACATTACGAATACCTGGTTATGCCCTTTGGATTATGTAACGCTCCAGCGGTATTCCAGGATTTTATTAACGATGTCCTAAGAGAGTACCTTCACATGTTCGTTCTAGTGTATTTGGACGACATCCTCATCTATTCCCCAGACCTAGAGACACATCACGATCATGTGAGGATTGTACTGAAAACCCTGTTACAGAACGGCCTTTACTGTAAACTGGAGAAATGCCAGTTTGACCAAACGGAGATACAATTCCTTGGATACGTTTTATCTCCGTCTGGTTTCCAGATGGATCCTCGCAAACTGGAGGCAGTCTTACAGTGGCCATTACCCAAGGGCCTTAAAGCTACTCAACGCTTTATAGGTTTTGCAAATTACTACCGCAAATTCATAAGGGGATTTTCCTCCGTGATTTCCCCTATAACCAATTTAACAAAAAAAGGAGCGAATTGTATATCTTGGCCCAAAGAAGCAAAAGAGGCATTTGAACAATTAAAATTTTTATTCTCCTCAGCACCTGTCCTGACCCATCCTGATCCATCCAAACCATTTATCCTAGAGGTGGATGCATCAGAGACAGGAGTTGGAGCCATTCTGTCTCAAAGAGAAAGTCCTGATACGCCTTTACATCCCTGTGGATTTTACTCTCGCAAACTCACACCTGCAGAGAGGAATTACGACATAGGGAATAGGGAACTTTTGGCCATTGTACTTGCCCTTAAGGAATGGAGGCATCTCTTGGAAGGTTCCAAAGAGCCACTTTTGATCTTTACTGATCATAAGAATTTGGCTTATATTGGGGACGCTAAGAGACTGTCCTCTCGTCAGGCTAGGTGGTCATTGTTCCTCTCCCGATTCAATTTCGTAATTACGTACAGGCCTGGTACTAAAAACACCAAGGCAGATGCGCTTTCTCGGCAGTTTGAGACAGATGAAGTTCCAGAACAGGTGATATATCCTATTGTACCTCCTGAATGCCTCATTGCCACTACTGTTTCCGAAGTGTCTTCTCCACTCTTCTGTGCCATAATAGCAGATCAAACTCAGGCACCTGTGGGAAAACCTCCGGACAAACTGTATGTGTCACCTCAGTTTCGAAAGAAGGTACTAGAATTGTTCCATGACAACCTTACAGCGGGCCATCCTGGAGTCCATAAAACTCTCTCAGCCGTCTCCAGGAGATTTTGGTGACCTGCTCTTAGAAACGATATCAAAGATTATGTTGGGGCATGTCAAATATGTGCCGTTGCTAAAGTACCTCCTAGGTCGCCTCCTGGACTGTTACAACCACTGCCCATACCTAGTGCTCCATGGACCCACTTGGCCATGGATTTCATTGTGGATCTACCCAGTTCAAACGGGTTTAATACAGTCCTTATGGTTATTGATAGATTCACGAAGATGGCACATTTCGTCCCACTTAAAAAATTACCATCTGCTCAAGATCTAGTTCAAATATTCTTGAGAGAGATCTTTCGGTTGCACGGTGTACCCAAAAACATAGTATCTGACAGAGGTACCCAGTTTGTTTCTAGGTTTTGGCGTTCCTTTTGCAAACAATTGGGCGTCAAACTCTCCTTTTCGTCAGCATATCACCCTCAAACAAATGGAGCAGCAGAGAGGGCGAATCAGTCTTTAGAAGCCTATTTACGTTGCTTTGTAAATGCCAATCAATCTAACTGGTATGAGCTCTTACCCATGGCTGAGTTCGCCAGAAACAACGCCACTCATGAATCTTCTAATCACAGTCCATTCTTTGTTAATCAGGGTTATCACCCCACTGTTTTACCTTCTGCATTCTCAGACACAGAAATCCCCGCTTTGAACACCCGTTTAGACTCGATTCATGATACCTGGGATTCCGTCCATTCAGCTCTGCAAAAAGCCTCATTACGAGCAAAGGTCCAAGCTGACAAGAAACGGGGCGCTAATCCTGTCTATCTTCCAGGTGACAGGGTGTGGCTCTCCACAAGACATATCAAGCTTAAGGTCCCGTCCATGAAATTTGCCCCTCGGTACATTGGTCCCTTTCGAGTTACCCAGCGTATTAATCCAGTGACCTATACTTTAGCACTACCGGCTCATATGAGAATAGCGAATACTTTCCATGTATCTCTGCTCAAGCCCCTTACTTGCAATCGCTACACCAGGGTATCCACTCCTCCTCCGCCCTTGGTAGTGGGTGATCAAGAAGAATACGAAGTCCATTCTATCATGGACTCCAAATTATCCAGAGGTGTCTTGTCCTATCTCGTTGACTGGAAGGGTTATGGTCCCGAGGAACGTTGTTGGGTTCCTGCTGACCGGGTCCATGCGCCCCGTCTTATCCGGTCATTTCACAACCGCTTTCCTCTTAAGCCGGGTCCTTCCCGCCCGGTGCGCGGTCTTCGAGTGGGGGGTACTGTTGCGGTCACCGGCCCGCCGAGCCTCACGGTCGTGCCCGACCGGCACGACCGCTCCGACTACACGAGCTTACCTGCTCGTCGGCGAGCCAGGAACCGCTCCTTCCGTTCTTCCGGGCATCGCGCCCGAATCAAACATGGCGCCGACCACGTGGTCGCGCCTAAGAGTAGCTCCGCCCCCGAAAATTATACTAACGTGTGCGTGACGTCACGACGTCAACGCACATGCACGTTTTGGGGTCAGAGGTCGCCCTCTGACCAATCATAGCCTAGAGAGGGGTATTTAAACCCCTAGCTTTCCCCATTACTTTGCCATGTCGTGGTTTCAGTTTCCTGGTTTCCTGAAAGTGCTAGTTTCGTGTTTCTGATTTCCTGGTATCCTGATCCTTGGCGTTTCCCTGGTTATTCTGATCTCTGGTTTCCCTGACTTGGCTTGTCTTATCGGTATTGAGTATTTTCTGGCTTCCTTGACCTCGGCTTTCCCTTTGACCATTCTCTGTCTCTAGCGTATTAGTCCGGCCATTCTAAGGTCCGGTTTACGCTCTGTCCTGTTATTTTTCCTTTTCTGACTTATGTATATGTTTACATAGATTCTGCGTGCTGGACCACATTACTAGTCGTGACAAATACATATATTTACAAACCTTGACACCTGCCAACCTACACAGCCACACAGCTCCCAACACCCAACAACCTGTATTTACCCACCAGCATAGGCAAATTCACCTACGTGCCCATCAGACACTTCCTACATACACTATATACAACTACTTCTACCTTTGAAAACATACCAAGGCGCTACCCCCTCTTTTTACAACACATTTTCTCTTGGACCAGAATAGAGAGACTCTGGTTTGGGTGTTTGACCAACCTTCAACTGTATGCGCTAGAAACCTATATTGTAAATGTACAATGTACAAGCTAACCTAGACACATTATATAGAGGTCCCTGTACAGTCACATATATAATAAATGTGTACCTTTAGGTTGTTGGGAATGGGAAGTGTGTTCCTCCATCATCTGCAGATTTATGGTTAACAGTCATTACTATTGACCACATCGTAGGAATATGTTTCCTGTGAAGTCATTAACTGTGAAAGACGTGGAGTGTATCAAAGGAGCAGATGTATAAAGGGGCAGGAACAAGAAGAAAATTAAGAGCAATTTAGCAATATCCATATGGAGCATATAAAGATCCTACACCCAGATGCTCTCACGACCCTTTTCATGCCTTGTTTTGTCACCTGCTCTATACCTGCCAGTTCCCCCCAATGTCACTTTCATCACCCTTTCTTTTCATCATCGCTTGTTCCTTGCCTTCCTTAACCCAGCCATGTAATATTCTTGAGCTACTAGATAATGTTGCATTAGAATATCAAAAGACACGATTACAATTTTGGTAACAAAAAGCAAACAATTTTTGTATCTTTTGCAGCATGTCACCCGGCCTCGCTCCACAGATCGCTGCCTAAACCTGACCTGTTATGGCTTCCATTCTTAGATTCTTTAAATGATAAATTTGAGATCAGCACCAAGCGAGCCTTCTGCATGCATAATACAAAATAAAAATGGTATTGTAGAATGTTTGTTTGTTGGTTTCTAAAATTACATAGCACAGTGGGCATAGAGCTGCACTGCTTGAGTTTGCAGTACAAATAATTAATTTATAATACTGTTTGCTTTGTTCTGGTTATTTCTGTCTTGTAATATTGCTACAAGCAGCACTTAGCAAAGCAGGGTTTCGAATTGCTTTAGGTTTGGCTTTCAGCACAAAGTGAAGCAGTAAGCTGATAGTCTTGACTATAAATACATATGTTAATGTGCAGAATCTCTGCAAAAATACTATTCTAATGCTTCTGAAATCATTGTTCTGGTGATATAAGGACTAATGGAGGTCCTTAAAAGGTTGGCTCATTGTTAAATATGGCAAAAGATCTATGACACTTGGGATCATCCTCCCAAATGATGTTTTTTCACATTAATCCTGTTATTTATCTTTTATTGAAATCACAATAATATTATATTTACCTTCCTGGGAACCGAGGAAACAAGTGTCTTCCTTTATTCTATCCTTTTTTGATGAAAAGGGAGAGGAAGTTCCCAGCATCCCAGTCTTTCACATGACATATCACAGTAAAGCCCAGTATGTCCTCTTTACAATACAGTAGGGATTGATGGAGTAGCTCAAAAGAATACAAGGGGATTCATGTGAATGAAATGTCCAGTACAGAAGACACAAGTTAATGGGTTGGGTCTCGGGAGGATATATAATCTGATGATTTGTCTGATGTTGCATCATATATATATATATATATATATATATATATATATATATATATATATATATATATATATATATATATATATATGTACTGCAAGCCATTATCAAGTGGAAGAAATGAAAATCATCATTTTATTCATGGTGGAGTTGTTGGCGTGGTGTTTTGCTTCTTGGAAGAGACAATCAGGGGGATGCATTACAAGCGATAGAATGATGAAGGATGGAAAGAGAGTAGTTTATCCCATAAGATGACTGGTATGCCCCTTCAATCTCCTTATTTGTCCATATGTTGTTCACATTGACTTCATGGATGAATGATCTACCAAGGATCACTTATTATAAGTTGTATATATGTATAGTCATAAAGTGGGAGATGGCAGTCTAAAAGTAGAAATGGCAACTATATATATATATATATATATATATATATATATATATATATATATATATATATATATATATATATATATATATATATATATTACAAAAGTGAGTACACCCCTCACATTTTTGTAAATATTTTATTATATCTTTTCATGTGACAACACTGAAGAAATGACACTCTGCTACAATGTAAAGTAGTAAGTGTACAGCCTGTATAACAGTGTAAATTTGCTGTCACCTCAAAATAACTCAACACACAGCCATTAATGTCTAAACCGTTGGCAACACAAGTGAGTACACCCCTCAGTGGAAATGTCAACATTTGGTCCAATTAACCATTTTCCCTCCCCGGTTTCATGTTACTTGTTAGTGTTACAAGGTCTCATGTGTGAATAGGGAGCAGGTGTGTTAAATTTGGTGTTATCGCTTTCAAACTTTCTCATACTGGTCACTGGGAGTTCAACATGGCACCTCATGGCAAAGAATTCTCTGAGGACCTGGAAAAAAAGAATTGTTGTTCTACATAAAGATGGCCTAGGCTGTAAGAAGATTGCCAATACCCTGAAACTGAGCTGCAGCACACAGGGCAAGACCATACAGCAGTGTCACAGGACAGGTTCCACTCAGAACAGGCCTCGCCATGGTCGACCAAGGAAGTTGAGTGCACGTGCTCAGAGTCATATCCAGAGGTTGTCTTTGGGAAATAGACATATGGGTGCTGCCGGCATTGCTGCAGAGGTTGAAGGGCTGGGGGGGTCAGACTCTCAGTGCTCAGACCACACACTGCACACTGCATCAAACTGGTCTGCATGGCTATTGTCCCAGAAGGAAGCCTCTTCTAAAGATGATGCACAATAAAGCTCGCAAACAGTTTGCTGAAGACAAGACGACTAAGGACATGGATTACTGGAACCATGTCATGTGATCCGATGAGACCAAGATACATTTATTTGGTTCAGATGGTGTCAAGCATGTGTGGCGGCAACCAGGTGAGGAGTACAAAGACAAGTGTGTCTTGCCCACAGTCATGCATGGTGGCATGGTCTGGGCCTGCATGAGTGATGCCGGCACTGGGGAGCTACAGCTCATTGGGGGAACCATGAATGCCAACATGTACTATGACATACTGAAGCAGAGCATGATACCTCCCTTCAGAGACTGGGCCGCAGGGCAGTATTCCAACATCATAACGACCCCAAACACACCTCCAAGATGACCACTGCCTTGCTAAAGAAGCTGAAGGTAAAGCTTATGGACTGGCCAAGCATGTCTCCAGACCTAAACCCTATTGAGCATCTGTGGGGCATCCTCAAACAGAAGGGGGGGAGTGCAACATCCACCAGCTCCATGATGTCGTCATGGAGGAGTGGAAGAGGCTCTGGTGAACTCCATGCCCATGAGGGTTAAGGCAGTGCTAAAAAAATAATGGTGGCCACACAAAATATTGGCACTTTGGGCCCAATTTCGACATTTCCACTTAGGGGTGTACTCACTTGTGTTGCCAACGGTTTAGACATTAATGGCTGTGTTTTGAGTTATTTTGAGGGGACAGCAAATTTAAACTGTTATACAGGCTGTACAATTACTGCTTTAAACAACTGAAAAGAAAAACAGAAAATTGGAGAGGAGAAAGAATGCTGCCCTTGATAAAGGCGGGACATACCGCCGAAACGCGTGTTGGGCTCTTGTAGCCATGATGCTGGAATTTTAATTTGCACTTCTTTAAACTGCTAGCCTCGACACCTATGTGGCTTAACAGCTAGGGGGACCTCTTTGTCGGCTGTACTTTCCCCTACTAGTCTATAAAGACATGAGGACTAAACTATAGGAGTCTATTCAATGGCTATTTTCTACTATTCCTCTTACTTTATTTTTAATCTTCTCTTACCTCCTGTCCTTTCGATTTCCTTATTCTCGCTGCAAATTTAAGCAGACTACTCCCTAACCTACATGTTGGTATTTTTTAGGGGTTTCCCACTCTAGCAGCAGTGTTTAGGCTACTAGCCCTCTTATATATGACAGCTGGTATAGTGACTAATTAACTGAACATAATCTATTTTAATCTATTACATATAATCTATGTAATCTTATTTGAATACATTTTTAGGCTGCCACTGAATGGGCTAAGAATTGCTGTATGGGGGGGGGGGGGGGTGAGAGCAAAGTAGATATTTGTTGTACACAATTAAAATATTTGCCTACTAAATTCTATCAGCCAAATATTAATAACTACATGTAACTGCAAGTATAAAATATTACAGTGGTAGACTATAGATAAAATGGTAGCATTATTATAGTAAATTAATAATGTAGTAAGAAGGTGAAATAGACCATGTGTAATATCTTCCAAATTTCACTTTGTACCTTAAAGTTGCAGCGTAGAAATGGAATATACAGGCTGTACACTTACTGTTGCAGATGAATGTGGAATTGGGCCTAAGGAATGTTGATCAGTTCATATACACAGGATCCGGCAAAAAATGAATACCCAAAAAGAACGTAGTTATCCATTGACAGGACTATGTGAGATGGGACACTAAGCTACCACTATGTTTCAATATCAGTCAAACAAATCATGGGAGACAGCTGGGACACCTACCGTTCAGCTTTCATGTAACATTGCATGTTTATAAAGTGAACCCAACCAGTATGGAGCTGGACTACCCACAAGGTGATTGCCTAGAGTCCAGTCAATGAGAAAGGACTAACAGCAGAGCATTTTCTCAAAAAAAGCTATCTACTCATCTCTAACAGACCTGCTAGTATATATCTGTATTCTAAAAATGAGCGATCATGTTTATATAACAAATATAAACATCACTATTCACACTCTATAACTATCAACCAAGGCTGTTAGCACTTTAAAATGTATATGTGTTAGACTGCTGGCATGCTGGGGCATATTCTCATCAATGGCTCAAAAACAGCTAACCTACATTCCCAATTCAATCAAAAAAAGGGAAATTGTCAGGTCTGCTGACATGCAGTTAATGTTCTGTGACCTATCAAAATATACTATTAAACTCTGCAAGAAATGGTTTGAGAAAACCGCTAAAATAAAATGGAAAAAATGTTTGGCAGCTCAAAGATACACCCCAATGTGTCAGTGTGTCCTTCCTCGTGAAGCATTTAATGGTTAATATGAAAGATGCAACGTTGCAAGGTGTCAAGTCTAGGTATGGAAAACATCAATCTGCCCACTGTAAAGCCTTTACATGTCACTTGCATTAGCTCGGCTCAATGCTACGAAGGATTGTCCCTTTATAAAACGTGATTGATGGAAGAAACCAAAACAATAATCACTTTCTTTACACGTACTATTATCTTGTTGTTTTTTGGGGGGGAGTGAAGGGTTATGGGTAGGATAAAATCTTTCTTTGTTGCAACTCTTGATCTCTGAGAAAATATGATGCAAAGTGAATGTGTGACACTTTAAGGCTCGAATCAAGCATTACGATGTCCTGGTGTTTTGTGCAGAATAAAAAAAAAGCTATATAAAAAAAAGGAAAAATCTCAAGTTTTTTTTTTGCATATGAAGCAAACATTTGCTGCTCTATTTTCAACAGACACGGTGTATTGCTCCTCAACAAATGTGATACTGGAGCAAGGGATTAAAGATGACAAGGCTTCTTCTGCTGTTGTGTTGAGTTTCCATTAAATCATATAAGTATTGTAACGATTTCATGGTGGCGCTGAGTTTTTCAAATACCAGACAACAAAACAAGTTATCAGAAAAGAAGCTTAAAAGAGGGAGAATGGTACCATGGTCACACTTTATCCTTCAGAAATAGGATGTTTTTCTTTTACAGATTTAATTCTAATGCAGATTGATAATACGCATGCTGGCACTTGGCAGGAGTAAAGGCTGCGCAACATGTAGCGAGGCAGCCAAAATTTTCCAATAAACAAATGAGTCATAAAAGGGTGTTTGTTTTTTGGACTTGTAGCCATGCAAGTTCAGAAATTGCATTTAACCTATTGTGCGTCAGAGGAGACTGCAACAGCTTGCCCAATCACAGAAGCTCAAAAAGCTAAGTAGATATCAAATGTTTGCAATATCTCTTTCCTTTTATTTGCTGTTCACATATAGATGTTTGGCCATGTGAAGAGTTTTCTGTGTGAGCCCATAAATATGTTCATGAGGGCCTGGTCTTCTACCATTTTGGTTAACTTTGAACACATGTTACACTGCCGAAAGTCATTGAACATCTCGTTCCTGATCATTCTAAAGTCATTGAAATGGACAAAGTTTGCCCCTGTTAAACTGCAACAACGTGTTCCACTCTTCTACCAAGGGAGAAATGTGCTGGGATTTGCTTTCTTTCCGCAAAGAACATTTGTGAGATTGGGAAAAACGTGTAAGTGATTAGGACCAACTTGCAGCTATAATTCCAATAATTATGTTAGGTATGATAAAAGACGCCCAGGGAGATAGTCCTGGCCTCCAAACGATCCATGCATTGACTATACACACAACTGCAGAGATTATAGGTGCTCATATAAAGTTATAAAATGCATAGTAACAAATATTAAAAAAACACCTAGAGATGTGTTATACATCTATTAGGTTTAAATAAGGGTTCTCCAAACTCTGACCCTCTAGATGTTCCTGAAATACAACTCTGATGATTCTTTGAATTGAATAGATAGCTAGAAAATCATGGGAGTTGAAGAACCCTGGTAAATTAATAAATCAAACAATAGTGGCAGAAATAAGTGTTTGTATTGTAAGCATATATCAAACTTGGGCCTTGATTTAATTATTTTGGATAAGAGTTTATATTTATCACAATCTGTTTGAAAACCTATTTAACTTATTTTAAAAAAAAAATCTCATATGCTTTAAAGGAACACTATAGTGTATTCCTAACAGAGAAACATAGAATGTGACGGCAAATAAGAACCATTCGGCCCATCTAGTCTGCCCAAAACACAAAAGTGCCTTGTTGCCTTCACACCCCCTGGTCCTTCCCAGCCATGAAAGGGTTACATAACCCGTTAAACACTTACCTGATTCTGGCCCCTCCTGCTTTGATGTCAGCTGATTGCACGCAGAAGGCCTTCCCCACAGAAAAGCGTGAGGATGCCCAGCATTGTTTCATGGAGTTAAACTCTGTGTAAATGCAGGAAGCTCCTCTAGTGACTGTGAGAGACAATATTAATTATGCAATATACATTTTACATTGCAGGGTTAAGGTGACAAGGTCACTGCACCCAGACCACTTCAATGAGATGAAGTTGCTTGGGTGCCTACACTTTACCTTTAATGGTGACTTCTGTAGATAAATAATTTGTAAAGTTATAACAGATTGTGATGAGTTGTAAAGCTTATCCAAAAGAATGTAATTGAGGCCTTGGTATCTTATTTCACACTTGTACCAAAATTAGAATTACTGTTGGGCATTATTATATAATACAGTGTTTCTCAACCTTTTAGAAGTACCCCTGCAAGTCTAAATAAAAATCCCAAGTACCCCTGTTTTAAGAAATTAATTTCTATTGATTTAAATTCCAACTGAAATTTGTATACACAGATATTTAAGTTAATCCCCTATTGGAGAACAATAAAGATAATAAAGAATAAATATGACATTGTGAATATTGTGTATGCCAGGAGAAGTATTTGCATTATTAATCTAAAGTATAAAAGTCACACAATCTAACTTTAATATAAAAATAATTGTTACACACGGAAGACACTAACACACACACACATTTACATAAGGAGGACTTTGACACATACAGTTACACACAAAGGATATTGAAACACACTTACACATAGAGGACACGGACACGCTCACTGACAGACACACCCACACTAATTTGACACACACTTACTGACACACACACACACACACAGTACACTAACACACACAGTAAAACATTGAGGACACTGATACACACACACACATATTAACACACAGAGGACCTGTGTGCCTCTTAACCCACCTTTTGTTGCTTATCCCCTTTTTTAAATGTCTTACCCCCTTTAGTGTATCTTATCCCCTATTTTCCCCATGTTGTGTCTTACACCTCTGTTGTGTATGTCTTACAACCCCCCCTTTGTGGTGTCTTACTCCCCCCGGCCCCTTTTTGTGTCTCCTTCTCTCCCAGTCCCTCTGTGTCTTTTCCTCTTACCAGCTTGTGTGTTTCTCTTTCACCACCAGCCTGTCTATGTCTCTTTTTCCTCTTCTCTAGCCCCTCTGTGTCTCCTACACCCCTTTGATTTTCCACCCCATGTCCTTCTGTTTGTCACTTACATCCCCAGCCCCTCTGTGAACTTTATCCCCACTCAGGCCTCCCTGTGTGTCACTCTCCCCTACATGTCCCTTAGTGTTCCTCTCTGCCCCCTCCATGTCCATTAGTGGTCCTCTCCCCACCCCCTTCCTGTCCATTAGTGGTCCTCTTCCCAGTCCCTTAGTGTTCCTCTCCCCTCCGTGTCCCTTAGTGTTAATCTCACCTCCCTCCCCTGTCGCTTAGTGTTCCTCTCCCTTCCCTGTCCCCTAGTGTTCCTCTTCCCTTACTACCCTGCCCAGTAGTGTTCCTCTCCTCTCCCTTCCCTGTCCTTTAGTGTTACTCTCCCTTCCCTACCCTGTTACATAGTTACATAGTTACATAGCTGAAAAGAGACTTGTGTCCATCAAGTTCAGCCTTCCTCACATTTGTTTTTTGCTGTTGATCCAAAAGAAGGCAAAAAACCCAGTTTGAAGCACTTCCAATTTTGCAAGAAGCTAGGAAAAAAAATCCTTCTTGACCCCAGAATGGCAGTCAGATTTATCCTTGGATCAAACAGTTATTACCCTACATTGAAAGATTATATCCTTGAATATTCTGTTTTTGCAAGTATGCATCTAGTAGCTGTTTGAACATCTGTATGGACTCTGATAAACCACTTGTGCGTGTTCTTCCCCCCTCTCCTGTCCTATAGTGTCCCCCTGTCCCATAGTGTCCCCACCGTCCCATAGTGTTATTTCCCCACCTACCCCTGTCCCATAGTGTTCTTTCCTCACCTTCACCTGTCCCATAAGGGTCTCCACAACCTCCTCTGTCACACAGTGTTCATTCCCCGCCTCCCCTGTCCCATAGTGTTCTCCCCTCCTCCGTTGCCCTATGGTGTTCTCCCCCCTCCCCTCTCCCATAGTGTTCTTACCCCCTCCCCTGTCCCATAGTGTTCTTCCCCCTCCTCCCCAGTCCCATAGTGTTCTTCCCACTCCTCCCCAGTCCCATAGTGTTCTCCCTCCTTCCCCTGTCCCATAGTGTTCTCCCTCCTTCCCCTGTCCCATAGTGTTCTTCCCACTACTCCCCAGTCCCATAGTGTTCTCCCCCCCTTCCCCTGTCCCATAGTGTTCTTCCCACTCCTCCCCAGTCCCATAGTGTTCTCCCCCCTTCCCCGTCCCATAGTGTTCTTCCTTCTCCTCCCCTCTCCCATAGTTTTCTTTCCTCTCCTCTCAAGTCTCATAGTTTTGTTCCCTCTCCTCCCCAGTCCCATAGTGTTCTCCCCCCCCCTTCCCCTGTCCCATAGAGTTCCTTCCCCTGTCCCCGTTCCTTAGTCCTCCTCTCTCTTCCCCCCTTGGTCCCCGGTGTGTCTCCTACCTTTCTTGTAGCGTGGCCAAGCGGAGCAGACCACGGTACAGGAGCTTTAGTTTCTGTTCCTATACCACGGTGTGCACTGCTCTGCTTAGCCACGCTACACAAAGTGACTGGAAGGAGGCAGTGCTATGCACCCACCTCCTGCCTGTCACTATAATCTAGCGCCCCCTGGGCCAGTGCGCCCTTAGGCAACTGCTTGTCCTGTCTTATGGACACGCCTGTCCTGACTGAGAGGCACACACACTCACTAACAGACACATACACATTCTCTCACACGCTTACAAATTATAATTGTTGTATTATCTCGATTTAAGTCCACCCAGCATACATTTGGGAGAGCTGGAAAGGATCCTTTCCCTGGAATCCAGTGTGGGGATTGTGTAATCTTCGAGCTTCCTTGCATGCTGTTTAGTGATGCCAGGGCTGGCATTATGTCACACCTGGCACCCTGTAGTGGCAGGACACGCGAGGGAGCAGTGCTGAAACACCATAAAGAGTACAACTCCCTTGCCGCCTCTGCCTCCATTCTCCTTCAGCCAGCCACATGGGATGCTGAGGTAACATCTTGCAATCTCTTAGCATATCCCTTTCCTATGATGTGCCTACCATGAGCTGAGAAACTTGAATGTAATAGATATCTGTGTCTCACTTTCCTATGTTTAAATGTGCTAAGGATTTATGAAAGTGGTGCACATCTCAGATATAACGAACAAAACACTTCATTCTCATTGGGCTACAATCAACATTTACTGCTAATATAATAGAGTTTCCCATGTGAAAATGTTTACAAAATACAGAGGTAAATAGTTTTAGAGCAGTCAAACTTTAAAACAGACACTAAAGTGCTTATTCACTCTAGACATAATCTAATATTGTAGCCCCATGTAGCTAGAGCGCAGCTAAGCGGAAAAAGGCCTTGACAGGGGTTAGGAGGCGGGCTTAGGAGGAAGTAAGCGTGGGTTGGAATTATGGGTAAGTGGGATTGGCTATTTAAATGAGCAGCCATTTTAGGTGAGTCATTCTAACTTCCTACCTGGTCGAGTTTGTGTTCGCCTCGGTGTGCGCGGACTTTGCTTGGTCGGATTTCTTTTGTCTCCTCTGCAGGAACAATGGACGACGTGGAGCGTTTGCTGGAAGGGATCAGGTCGGCAGCACGGCATCAAGGAGTGGACTGGCTTCGGGCACAGCTTGGCCCTGCCCTGGCGGAGGCGGCGGATCGGGACGGCGATGGCGGGAGACCGGTCCGGGCCCGGAGGCCCCCGAGGAGGCTAAGCCCGGGCGCGGGGCCCGGTGAAGTGGTACCCGGTAGCAGTGGAGTTCCAGTTACAACCGGCAGCAGGCCCGGGAGCCGCGTGGTCGAGGCCTTGCCTCCCCGTGTGCGGACGGAGCCTCGGATGTGCACTAGGCGGCAAAGGGATATCGTGGACGGGGGCGCGGCTGCTAGCAGGTCGGAGGCGGCCGGGCGGCCCCCTGGTGCTTCGAGACCCACGGAGGGGAGGCCCAGGAGGGCTTCCCCCCCTTCGGACAGCGGAGACAATGAGGAGGCTGGATCCGGGAGACCGCATGGCAGGCATCAGGCAAGTGCAGAGGGCTCAGGTCGGGGCCCTCTTGGCGGGAAGGTTGTTCGGGGGAGCTCTGCCACTGTGGGGGGCGGGAGTAAGCCGGTTGGGGGTACACAGGCCTTAGTGGGAAAGGGGGAGGGCCCTGGGGCCCCGAAGAGGAAATGTGGCTCTAAAGGAGTAAGTTCTATGGGTGGTAGGGGTTCCCGGGGGGGGGCCAGGTCAGACAGAGGGTCTCCCGTAGGGGTGGTGGGTAGTTCGGGGCCATCGGGGTCTGGCAAGCAAGGGGTCAGAGGTAAAGGGGTGGGGGAGGGGGTTTCGGAGGTAGCTAGGCAAGGGCGTAGGGTAGGCCGGGAGTCGAGTCTTTCCGTAGTGGAGGGGCGCAGGGGGGGCCCGGGTTCCAGGAGTAGTAGTGACAGTCCCTCGCCCGTTAGATCTCTGGGGTCCCGGGATGCTCGGGGGCGGTCGGGTCGGCACTGCTCCCCCTCGGATAGCTCAGCAGGGGAAGGTGCGGCAGCCCCTCGGTATGGACAGCAGGGGCGGCTTGCTGGTAGAGACGGGAGGAGTCGTAGCCCCAGGGGTTCCCGGGTGCCACGTGGTGGTAGAGGTCAGCGGGAGGCTTCGGTGCAGAGCAGGCGCTCCCGGGGTCGGGACGGGAGGGGAGTGGATGTTCGTTACCCCCTACCCAGGACTTCTTCTCCTTGTCCTAGATTTCGGAGCCGTTCTGCTTCCTCACAGGCTGGGCACCGGGTGGGCTCCCCGGTCGGCGAGATGGCGGCGGAAGTTCCTCTTCCCGGACGTCAGGCGATCTGCACTGCAGCCCCCACCGCTCCGGTGTCGGGGGGCTTGGCCGGTGAGTCCAGTGGGTCACTACACTCTAGCGCACTAGTTACCACACTTCAGGCACTACTCCACTCATTGGGGGCGGGGGGTGACACTAGCGGCGTTGGTCAGGTGTGGGCTCCGGGTGCAGGGGCTTCAGGTTCTCGGATCCGGGATTCCGCGGGGCCTAGTTCGGGCGGGGATTTGGCGGGGCCGCAGGACGTAGGAGAGGTTGGGAGCGAAAGGGCTGAGTTGTCCGGGGGTATCCCCGACGCGGCTAGGCAGCACGCGTACGTATCTTTTGCGGGCCCGCTGGGGGTCCATTTGAAACAGGACGTGAAGGATAAGATTTGGAAGGGCGAGTTCTGTGAGATCTTCTCCCTCCTCCCGTTAGAGGACTTCATTGACCTCAAGGAGGAGGATAAGAAGGATGAGAAAAAAGAGGAGGAGGAGAAGAGGAAGCGGTACCGCACGATACCGAAGTCCTTCGGTAATTGGTTGCGGGCCTTTTGTGTGCTGGCTAGTGTGCTCGGCGAGAAATCGCCGGGGTTGTGCTCGTCTTTGTTCTGCTATTTGGATGGCATTTGGGAGGCGTACCGGACTTACGGGGGGTTGGCATGGTGGAGGTACGACGAGCAGTTTCGGCAGCGGCTGGCGGCTAACCCGGGTATGCGGTGGGACCAAATGGACCTGCCGCTCTGGATGAAGCTAATGATGGCGCAAAAAGCGCAGCCCTTTCAGAGTTCGGCCGGCGCCAGGGGGCAGTCCGCCTCGTCGGCCACCTTACAAAAGGGCTTATGCTGGCTCTATAACGAGGGCCAATGCAAATGGGGAGCCTCCTGTCGTTTCAAGCATGAGTGCTCCGGCTGCGGGGGAGCTCATGGGCTCAACCGCTGCTTTAAGAAGGGTAAGTCCGGAGGCGCCGGCGCGACTGTCGCGCCGGGGGGAGGGGGTGCATCCGCTCCCCCTGGGCCTAACCCCAGTGAAGCTAAGCGCGATGGAGCCGTGGCTAGGCCGCTACGGTAACAGGGCGGACGCTGCGGTGCTCCTGGCGGGGTTTGCGGTGGGGTTCTTTATTCCGTTTCAGGAGCGACGAGGGGGTCAAGGGAGGCTGCGCAACCTGAAGTCTGTGGCGGACTTCCCGGATGTGGTTAGGGAAAAGCTGGGCAAAGAAGTCGGACTGGGCCGCATGGCAGGCCCATTTGTAGTGCCTCCGCTGGAGGGCCTGCGGGTTTCCCCACTTGGGGTGGTCCCCAAGAAGGAGCCGGGTAAATTTAGACTCATTCACCATCTCTCATACCCGAAAGGGGAGTCGGTGAATGACGGTATTCATAAGGAATTGTGCTCGGTGTCATATGCATCTTTCGACCGGGCGGTCGATTTGGTCCGGCGGGCCGGGCATGGGGCCCTGATGGCTAAGGTGGACATCGAGGCCGCGTTCCGGCTGCTACCGGTCCACCGGGACTGTCATCACCTGCTGGGGTGTTTCTTTGAAGGGGCCTACTTCGTGGACTTGTGTCTGCCCATGGGCTGTTCCATTTCCTGCTCCTATTTTGAGAAATTCAGCACTTTTCTCGAATGGGTGATACGGGTGGAAGCGGGGAGTCGTCTTATTGTACATTATCTAGATGATTTTCTGTGTGTGGGACCGGCCGGTTCCCTGGATTGCCTGCGCCTGCTGCGGACGGTTGAGTGGGTGGCGGGCCAATTCGGGGTTCCGCTGGCGGCGGATAAGACCGAGGGCCCGACCACGTGTTTGAGTTTTCTAGGTCTGGAGATTGACTCTGGGAGGGGAGAATGTCGGCTGCCCCAGGATAAGCTGGCAAGGCTTCGGGGGGCGGTGGCTGCCGTTGCTGGGGCACGCAAGGTGACTCTGGTGCAGCTACAGTCCTTGATTGGGTTGCTCAATTTTGCGTGTCGGGTCATCCCGATGGGAAGGGTGTTTAGTCGCAGCTTGTCGGCCGCTACCGCGGGGGTTAAATCCCCGCACCATTTTGTACGGGTGTCGGCGGCCATGCGAGCGGACTTGGGCATCTGGGATGCCTTCTTGCGGGATTTTAATGGGACGGTGTTGTTCCGGCAGGAGGGCCAGTCGTCGGCCGAGCTGGAGCTTTTTACGGATGCTTCGGGCAGTATAGGCTTTGGGGCATATTTTGGGGGCTCCTGGTGTGCGGAGCGGTGGCCGGACTCCTGGGGTTCGAGCCCTCTTATGCGCAACTTGGCTTTCTTGGAGTTGTTCCCGTTGGTTGTTGCAGTAGCGTTATGGGGTGACAGGCTGCGTGATCGGAAAGTGGTATTTTTCTCGGATAACATGGCGGTGGTTCACGCGGTGAATCGCCAGTCGGCGGCATCAAAGCCGGTGGTTCAGCTGCTTAGGCGACTGGTATTGCTGTGTATGTCCCGAAATGTTGTTTTTCGCGCGCGCCATGTTCCCGGCTATTTGAATGAGGTGGCTGATGCTCTATCTCGTTTTCAGTGGTCCAGTTTCTGGCTGGCGGCGCCGGGGGCATCGAAGGAAGGGCTGGCTTGCCCGGACGAGATTTGGCAGCTGGGGGCGTCCTGCTTGGAGGACTCGTGAAGGCTTCTCTGGCACCGGCCACTTGGGCCTCGTACAGTAAGGTTTGGGGCTTGTGGGAACGGTCACTGGAAGGGTTGGCCATGGACAGCGGGGAGGCCCTGCGGGACGCTTTCTTGTGGTACACCTGTCAGTTGCTGACAAAAGGGCCGTCCTCTGCCGTGGTGGACAGATCCATGGCGGCGATGGCGTTTTGGTTTCGGTGGCATGGGAAGGAGGACTTTACCAAGACCTTCGTCATCAGGCAAGCCCTGAAGGGTTATCGCAAGGGGCGCAGGGCGCCGGATACCAGGCGCCCGGTGTCGGTGCGGCTGCTGGGGGATTTGGTGGGTATATTGCCTGAGGTTTGTTTTGATGGGTTTGAGGCTTTACTGTTCAAAGTAGCGTTTGTCTTGGCGTTTTTTGGGGCATTCCGAGTAGGGGAATTGGTGAGTGCTAGTAAAATGGCGCAGGGGGACCTGCAATTTTCGGGGGTCCGTATCTTGGATAGGAAGGTGGTGGTGCACCTTGGCAGGTCCAAAACGGACGTCCGCGGCGTGGGCCGGGACGTGACACTGGGGGCCTTGCCGGGCTCGGCTTTGTGCCCGGTGGCTGCTACGGTGGAGTATCTGGCGCGGAGGCCAGCGGTAGGGGGCTCCTTATTGGTACATGCTGACGGATCGTCCCTTTCTCGGTTCCAGTTCACGAAAGTTTTTCGGTTGGGCTTGGGCAGGTTGGGGCTTCAAGCTGCACGATTTGGAACGCACTCGTTCCGTATTGGGGCGGCCACGGAGGCCGCACGGTTGGGATTGGGGGACGAGGTGGTGAAGAGGATCGGGAGGTGGGAGTCGGTAAGATTCCGCTCCTATGTCCGGTTGGGTCTATTGGATTAATGGCATGGGACTGTTTTGTATTTCAAAAAAAAAAAAAAAAAATAACCATCAAATTTAAAGGTGTTGTGTTATGATATGAGGGGTTAATGGCTATGTTGGGATGTTTCGCTGTGTTGGTTGGGGATGGGGTAGGGGTCTCTGTTGGACTTCCCTCATCATTTGTTTTCTCCCCCCAGGGCGTGTGGCATGGATCGTGGGCCATTCGTTTGTCTTCTGGGCCGAGAGGAGGGCCGCAGCTCGAGCGCAAGGCCAGCAGCTGGGTTTTCCGAGAGGCCAGTTGGCAGTTCGTTGGTTTGGGTATCGGGGTTTTTGCTGGGGGGATGTTTGTGGGAAACTGTTTGGGATGCTGGCAGCAGGGTACACGCCAGACGTGCTGGTATTACATGTGGGGGGTAATGACCTGGGCCTTACGCCGCAGCGCCGGCTGGTGAAGTGGATGAAGCAGGACATTAATAAGTTGAGGGGCCTGCTTCCGGGGGTAATGTTGGTCTGGTCTGAGATTGTCCCGCGGCGCCGGTGGCGGCACGCTCGGGATACGGGGGCTATGGAGAGGTGCAGGAAGAAGGTGAATAGCTTGATGGCAAGCTTTGTGCGGAAAGTAGGGGGTGTAGTGGTACGGCACCTGGAGTTGGAGGAAGGGTTGCCAGGATACTACCGCTCGGATGGTGTTCACCTCTCGGATGTGGGTTTGGACCTGCTCAACTTGGGTTGGCAGGATGGTATAAGGATGGCCCTGTTTCTTCGGGGTGGCGGAGCTCAGACAGCTTAAGGGGTCAAGGTCTGAGCTTGTGGCGGGACGGGGAGCTGAAGGAGAGGAAATAGGCTCCCCTGGATGAACGTGAGGTGGAATAAACAGATTGTGGTCATCGGTGGTTGAGAGGTTTCGAGTCCTGGAGGTGGCTCAGAACCTGGTGGGGCAGGGGTATCCGGGTATACCCCTGCCGTGGTTAATGGTGGTTGGCACTTTGATATAAAGTTGGTGTATGTTATAATTATGTATATGTGTTATTATATGGGGGTCATTGCCTTTTGTATGGTAGCCGAAGGAACAGGATGCGAGGGGGCGGAGTATGGGGGGCAATGACCCATGTTTACCTGTTAATTTATTATCGATATTATTATTATTATTATTATTATTATAATTATTGGTTAATAAAGCTGTGGACAAATTTCCCCATACTACTTAGTGTCTGTGTATTATTGGGTTAGGTTATGGGGGTGGTTTGTCCTGGATTCCGACTGCCCAAATGGCGACTATAGACCTGTCATGTGTCTAACATTCAAAATGTAGTACACAATGCACCATATGTTGATGTTTCTATGGTCAGATCTGCTTTTCCTCCCTGGACCTTCTTTCACCCCTAATCGCTTCACTAATCACTAACAATGCAACCACTAACCCACACAGGTTTCAAGTAACTTTGAAGCATGACTTTCTAGTTGCCTAATTTCATTCTTAGCTACTTAAAGGAACACTCTACTGTCCAATATAAACATAAATAAATAAAACTGTTTAGAAGATATATCGCCAATGAAAACATGCCTGCATTTAATTATGCATTTTTTTCATTGGAGTATATACAAAAACAGGTTGTAAAAGTTGCAGCCTCTGTAAACCCTCCTCTTCTAACCCCGCTCAAACGTTTTGTGGCTGTCCAATCACAGACTTCCCA
Organism: Pelobates fuscus; assembly: GCF_036172605.1. NCBI lineage: Eukaryota > Metazoa > Chordata > Amphibia > Anura > Pelobatidae > Pelobates > Pelobates fuscus. The sequence continues at coordinate 105,503,463 of NC_086322.1, forward strand.
AGGCAGCTCAATAAGAAGTCTTTGCAAGGCAGGTGCTCTGGGCAATTGCTGCCTCTTGTGTTTAGCTCCACTGAGCTAACCAAATCAGAAGGTAACAGGACCATTATCTGATTGATAGACAGGAGGGAGTAACAAGGCTAATTTACAAAAGTTTAAGTTTGGAATCATTTTTGCAAAATGAATAAAGGAGGGCACACTCTTCACACATAAATTACTTAAATGACCACTCCACACAAATAAAAACTCTTTGGCTTGCAGAAGTGCTTTGTGGGTGAAGAGCATCCTATTTTGAGCCAAGTATACAAAAGTGCTGATTTCTATGAGAATGAGGAAGCCAGGGAAACGTTGAAACGCATTTCTAGGACTATCTAAAAGGACTCCACACTATATATTGGTATTTGTAATTTTACACTTTTATTATTTTATATACATATGGAATAAAGTATTTTTTTTTAATAATACCTATCTGGATTCCTGCATTTATAAAGAAGGAAGTGTGGTCCCTAACCACACAAAGCCTTTGTACTGAGCTAGGTCACAGGCTCTGCACTTGTGAGCATAATAAGCACTATAACCACTATACTTCTGTCAAGTGGAATTTCACTAATCTAGCCTATTTTATTTCTTCTGAAATACTCTGGGAACTATTGAAACTGCTATATTGAAGAGGGGAGACGTCGCCCATAACGGAGCAAGCGGTTCTTCACTCCAGCTATAGCTCTGTATTATGCGAGTGTTCTATTAGCACTCTAATTTAAATAATGTGTTTTAAGGTTTTACACTATATGCACTTTATTTTTGTATTTAAAGGTATACACACCAGGCGGGCAAAAAATCTAACTGAAATATCAGTTAAGTGTTACTTTGATGTACTTTGTTATGCACGGGTATTGCACTTTTATGAGAAATAAGCCCTGCACTGTTTTATTGAAATTTCATGTGGTTGTGTGTTTTTGGAGAGTTACACATGCAGTGTGGTGGCTGCTATAATATTTAACATATAAGATTGTACATATGTTACCTATATGTAAATGTTTAATTCCACATATTTTTTTACAAACTAAAAAAAAACCTGCTCTCTCCTCACACACAAACTCAATACCGCAAACACTTCATGCACTACACAGACACTGCATTCAGTACACAAACACATAGACTGCATCCACAATACAAACTCTTCATCCACTACACAAACACACTCTGTGTCCTCTATACACACACTATGCATCCACTATATACAGGTACACAATGCATTCACTACACACACTGAATACAATACATACACTGCATACAATACACAAACACATACTGCATTAACTGCTCAAACACTGCATTCATTACACACACCCTCTGCATCCACTATACACACACACTCTATCCACAATACACAGACACTAAATCTACTTCACATTCTGCATCAACTATACAAACGCACACAATGCATTCACTACACACACTGCAAACAATACTCACACTGCATCCCCTGCACAAACACTGCATTCACTACACACACCGTATAACACAATGAATGTGGGTGTTGTTTTGTTGGGGAAGGGGGCAGTATTGCATTCTTGGACACAGGCAGCGCAATGTTTTGGGCCAGCCTGAGAAGAATTGACAGCAAAGGCACAACAAAAACAGAATGGAAGAGGAGGCCAATAGACCAGTAATCATGGCACGAGCATCCACACAGAGTACATGTGGGAGAAGATGTTGTGCTAGTGTATCTCCATATATGGTACAGCGTGGGTAAGCACAGGCAGCACCATCTTCAAGTTTCATATCTTTAAACTTCATCCACCAGGAGCTCATATCAGTGCTGTGTGTGAGAGTACAACACTGATGTCAAATACTCCTTTAAGACAGCGGGAGCATCCATAAATATTGTCTTGCGAGACAATACAATATTCCCACAGGTGTCACTTAGCAAAAGCTGGGAAATGGATATATCTTAACTGCAGCAGCTCTGCCTTTTGTCAAGTTTTGACAACTTAAGATTTGAGTAGTCCCTAACCCTAGATTGAATCTTTATGAAATTCTAATTAAATATAATTTAACTCCAGCTGCCAAAAAGCTCAGAAAGCCACTGAATCTAGGGAAATAGGTATCATTAGAATGAGTGTTCTGTATAAGCTGAAGAGATATCTGTTGCACTGAAAAGCTACATGAGGGGCATGCACACATTGGATCATATAGTGAATTACACAACATCCTTTCACTAATCTGCTTTACATGCATTGGTGCTCAGTCAGAAAGCTAAAAGATACTGAGGGTTGGCTTAGCACTTACAGGTATCATCTAAGCATAATGTGGTGTAAGAGGAACACATAGACATACCTTTAAGCCTGCAAGTAGCAAGGTGGAGCATTCACGGATTGGATTTGTTGTTCCTGCACAACACAGATGTTCAATCAGATTGAGATCTGGGGAATTTGGACATCTCTTCCCCAGGTAAACAACACATCCTGCCATCCACCTGATCTAAAAGAAAATGTGATTCATCAGACCAGGAAACCTTCTTCCATTGCTCCATGGTCCAGTTCTGATGCTCACATCTCCATTGAAGGAGCTTTCAGCGGTGGACAGGGGTCATCATGGTCCACATTTAGAAGTGGCCCAGTCTGCAGCTACAAAGCCCCATGTGTAGAAAACTGTGATCCACTGTGTATTCTGACACCTTTCTATCATGGCCAGCATTAAGTTTTCAGCAATTTTATTATATTATCATTTTTGTGTGTGTGATTAGACCATGTGCATCAATGGGCTTTGGACGCCCATGACCCTGACGTTGGTTCACTGGTTGTCCTTCCTCGCACCACTTTTGTTGCATTCCGGGAACACCCTGTCAAGACTTGACGCTTTTGAGTTGCTCTGATCCAGTAGGCATTACTATTTGGCCCTTGTCAAAGTCACTCAGACCTTTTTACTTACCCATATTTTCTGCTTCCAACACATGACATTCAAGAATTGACTGTTCACTTGCTGCCTAATATATGCCTCCTCTTGACAGCTGCCATTGTATCAATGTGATCAAAGTTATTCACTTCACTTTTCAGTGGTTTTAATATTGTGGCTGATCAGTGTATATTCTATATATCGTGTGTAATATAACTATGAATAAATATTAAACACAAGTTTGTATATTTTTTTTCTAGCACTATACATTGGATGTTTTTCATTTGGTCATTGGCCATTGATTATTTTAAACACATGCTAATATATTTTTTGAATACATCATAGAATTGGAAAGCTTGCCAGAATATTGTAATTGCCTATTAGTTTACTGCAGATGGCACATACTATAAGCAACTCATGAGGTCTTTCAGAAAATGATTATGTTTACATATCCAAGAACTTTGTATTATAAAAAAATAAAAGTTGTTTTCAGTTTTAAATCATAGTAATCGTGTCTCTGTAAATCATTCAATTAATTAAAACTTTTGAAAATCATCTATAACGTGTGTTAATATTTTCCGTGTGATTTTCCCATTTGGCTTTAAACGTATACTAAAAATGTAGTTATCAACATCACAATGAAGTTTAATGCAGTTCAGTACTGGTATAGCTAGGGCATATGTTGGAGGATTAGTTCTGGAAGATTAGCAGACATAGGGTTCTGTTCTAAAAAGTGGTTGAGCATGCACATTCCATTAGTGACTCCTCCCTCTTTATATATTTGTACCACTCTATAGAACAGAACACTTTGATAAATCTCTCCATTGTGTATATTTCTCCTCCTATCTCACTAAGGTCTCTGTATGCTGACAGACAGGTGCAAAGGGCAATGCTTATAACAGCGATTAACAGAGAGACAAGATGGATGGGTTCAGCTACATCATGAATGTAATACAGCAGTGTGAATTTCTATATTTCCTTTTTTTTTTTACCTCGCAGACACATATTTTTTTAAAATAGGAGATAAGTAAATATAATATTAAAAATCCTGGAAGATGACGGTTACCATTTAAGGAAGAGGCAAAGTGCAATTGGCAAAGATTAATGCAGTAGAGAAACAAACAAGACTTGGAAGATTAACTAAAACATTAAAGTGTGGAAGTCTATCTGCTAAATCTAAAAGTTGTATGAGATGTGTCTGGCATGTGTAAGATTCATTTGAACTTCACTAATTAGTAATTAAGTGGGGTATTTGTTTCTATCAAATGAAATGGGTTGGTTTAGCGAACACTGGAATACAAGCACTACTAAAGCAAAGTTAGATATTTCATTAGACAATCTACACCTTTATTCTTTATATACTATGTTATTCTGTTGGTTTCAAATGATCTTGTAGACAGTGGCTGTAAAAACAATAGTCACCGCAAAAAAACATAATAAAATAAATATATAAAGAACACAATGAATTTATTGCTTTTACTATACAGGGTTGGACATTTTCTGAATGAATTTCACAACATACTACTTTTTTATTTCAATCCCAAGTCAAATATATTTTAGCACTGAAATGTTACACATCATTTCTAGAAGCTATACCACCCTTCATGTATTTTAATTCCTGTGAACACTGCAAAGAGATCCAGCACTAGATCAAGCCTGACTCATCTTCACCTGAGCAGAGACAAAAAACCTCTTGCGGCTAACAAGTTAAGATGTATCTTGAACAGTGTCCTAGACTCATGATCACGATGACTGTAGGTAGCTATAGGACAATAAAGCAATTGGTACCTAGTATGGTTGAATTTAATTTTTAATAAAAAGAATTTTTTTATTTTTTTTCATAGAACCACCATGTTTAAGTACCTTTTGGTTTGAACAAGATAATAATTATAATAAAAAAAGAGAAAAGTAATTATTGACATGGTTTAGAAATCCGTGGTTATGAACGGCTCCAGTAACATGGAAGTACAATGTTACTAGTCGGTATTGCGCATCACTTGTCTGAAACGTACACATCACAAGTCCTACTGCCTTTTTATTTGTAAATATACATTTCAGTTTATGATATGTTTTCAAGCTCTACTTGTACGTGATTCTACAATATAAATATAAGCGTTACTAAAATTACTTCTAGATAACCTTGCCAACATCGTCAATACAGTAGGCCAAGAATTTCTTTAAGATAAAGGGGATCTATCATCAAAACAAAGTATAATAATATTATGTTTAAATAATATTATAGTGTAATTTTATGTGGGTGCCAATTTCCACTAAATATTTTTTTTCTGTTGGCATGAGTTGCCTTGGCAATAGATGTCAAAAGATGACCCCTGTTATCACTTGATTAAGGAATATAATTTAGTTGAACATAAGTAAATTACTAAAAGCAGGGATTCCGGATTAATGGAATGCAGAGAAAATATTACCATGTATTTTATAGTCACTATAGTACTGATGTATTAACATGCTACTACCATGCATATTAAAAAGAAGTGAGTAACACAAAATGGTATTTTCATGATAGATCCCCTTTAAGCACAGTAGCACTATTATTTTTCAGAATTCCAAACACTACAAAAGAATTGGTAGAAAATGAATCATTAAAACCTCTTACATTCATTTTTTTATCATTTTATTTTATATATAAACTTTCTTAAACACTTTTACATAAATTAACTCCTCTGAGACTAATATTTGATGTACAGTAAATTGTAATTCCTATAAAAATCCATAAACAACTTGTATCACATTATTTACAAAAAAAAAACAAAACAAAACAAAAAAAAAACAGATTCCTTTGCTCGAACTTGAAGATAATTCTACTTGCAATATTTTTTATTTATTTTTAATGTTTTTTTTCAAGGCAAAACCATGTTAGCATTGTAAAATCTGTTATTAAAGTCACATGGTAGCATAATTCACTTGTGCCAATGTCCTTTTATAAAGCAGCACGGTAAAAGCAGTCGAGTTGTCTATAAACAATAATTTTGCTCCACATTTCAAAATTAACAATGATATATACCACGTCCTATGCAGAGAGAAAGAGAGAGATCCAGAAACTACTTTTTGTAAGCAAAGGCCAACATTTCAGTAATAATTGGAAACACTGTACAGATCAATTTAAATACAGTGCCTGGATGAACACAAATATAAGCCTACTAAAAACCGATAGGCTTTCCTCTTTCAGTCAGAGTGCAGTGATATGCATATGTAAACATATTTTCTTAAAGCAGATCACCTTTTAAGTCATTCATAAAAACAAACGGGGTTGGGTTTGCTGATAGCATTGTCATTCCCCAGAAAGGCTCTATCTTCACAGAGTCCAACAGAGATTGTGCTACATAAAGAATGTCTGAGCAAACGTAACGTTTAGGCTCAAATAGCAACGCAGCAAAACGGTCTCCCTTGTAGAGGAAGCACGTAGTTAGGTCTCTTTGGCAGCCTCTGCAAGGCCAATGTGTTACCTTTTCCCTATCTCGCTTTGTCTGAGAAACTGTATATTATTAGAGCTGTCTGCCAATTCCGGGTATTGCTCCACAGAGAGTACATAGTACCCATCATATCCTTGTACTTTTCCAGCACTCAGAAGCTGTCTTTTTTCTCCATCAGTCCACAGCCTGGCACCTTCTTCTCCATCGCGTACTCTTTGTTGTTCCCTTGCCCAGGAATGGGACAGAGCTCTTTGTCTAGCTTGCTCCAAAATTCGAGCCTTCTCCTCATCAAGTGTCATGCCATAACGCACATGAAGGGCCAAGGCCCCATACTGCATTTCAACATCGGCAAACCTGCGAGTTCTTCCATTCACTACTGTAGTTGACTGGGACACAGTCACATTAATACCATTTTCTAAGGCTTTGCGTCCACTCGTTAGTCTTAAGGTTCCAAGATCACTTTCTGGTGTTGTGGCTTTGATGAAATAATGGGTATCTCTCCCTTCTATAGTGAAGTGTAAATTTTCCAAGTAAAATGCATTGTTAAGTACTGCTGCTACTTTAATACAGTCCTCATTTGCAATGTTAAGTGCGTTGGTAATCACTTTGCCTTGATTGACAGCCAGCATGACCCCCTTTCCAATTAAGGATTTCACTGTTGCAAACCACAACCATGATTTCTCTCCAAATGACTTGTGCCTGTTTATCTGAATCTCTGGCATTTTTCCCAGGGATAAGAAGGCTTTGGCTTGTCTTGCCACTTGTTGTTGTACTCCAGAAATTGGCTGAAATAAACGAAAGAAAAAATAAATTGTGATAATTTGCAAATAGCAAGTGTTTTTGAACATTGAGTCTTAAAATGATTGCTGTATCATATTCCCCTCCAGATTAATAAGGAGGAACTAGATGGAAAATATTACCAAATAGGTTTAACATATTGAAGAGTATTATGGCAAATATACACAGATATACATTGTCATGTGTACATTTGTAAATTTCTCTGAAGTCATTCTAATATATCCTTGGTATATATTAAATAAGATATGTATCCTTCCTTTCCTTCCAGAAAAAAAGATAAAATATATTCAACAAATGAACGGAACTCAATTTAAGGGAGGAAGTGCCGCATTTTCGAAATACACAAGTTTGAAACTTTTTACAGTGCCTTGGTTTGCCAATCACAATTATCTACACAAAAGTTGATGAAGGAGGAACGAACGCAAGAGGTACAGTACGGGAGGAAATTAGGGAGGGGAATTAAGAAGGGGCACTACAGGGGAAGGTATGTGACAATGGTTGCATAGTCAGTGAATTGTAGACTTTCATTTCCTACAGGAAGAGTAAATGCAAGAACAGTGTTTTAAGTCTTATCACAAACTATGGATAAGTATAAGATATACATATCCATGCTGCATTGTGCTTTAATTAGAAGTGCCCGCATTACAGAGAGAGTAAATGCTTGTTACCCAGGGAAATTCAGCACACTGGTTTCATTGTCAAGGTTTGATGGATAGTCTTCTCTCATTGATACCAGTAGCCTGAAGCTAATGAAAAGCCGTCAACTTTTTTTCTTAGTCATTAACACATAATACATGTATCTATTTGCCAATTAAGCGGTCTATCATCTTCAAACCCGCAATTACATTTAAAGCTGATATTTCATTTCCAAGCAGCTAAAATGAATTCTACTTCTTTTCCCCATTGGCATTTTTTAATATAACCCGAAATGCCATTTTGTCACATCTAGGATTAAAAATGACATACAAAACTGCCTGAGGATTGAGTGTGTAAATATGTTTAAAGATGGATGGTTAAGTTGCCCAATAAAGTAATTTTGCTACTGTGTTTTTAGGCATGATAAGATGACAATACTTAATGAGGCCAGCTTAAAGCCATTACATCTGAATAATGCATGTACTATGTATGACCAAAAATGGAACCTTGATTACAAAGAACTTAGTTCTTGCCAAGTAACACATGACAGGGGGAATAAATTACTATACAATAACTGTATTACTCTCTTGATGTCTTTGTCTGATGGACTACATGACCATGTATTGTTTATCAATATAGTTACAGCTTACATTACATTTATCTTTTCATATCACTACATGTAAATCTATGCACACAATTGCTGTTTTGTCCTACATGTATGTGCTAGTGATGTATCCCACAATTCGAATATATATGTTATCCTAATATTTTCAAAACAAACACATGCTTAGCAGTGAAGTGGTTAAACTGGTCCTTTGGTGAACAGTGACAATATAACTATATTCTTTATATAAATTGCAAAAAAAGTATATATATAATCTATTTTGTATCTGAACTGCTCATTGCTGGAAACAGGTGTAAACAGTGAAATGTTACACTTGAACAGGGTGTATACATTACCTCTATAGTAAAATAAGAAAGGGGCAACTCAGATGTATCGGGACCTGTGGACCATGACAAGTTCAACTATCAGTCTAGCGTGCTGAGCAGTGAATACTTTTTGTGAATATTCTAGACAGACATCCACTGTTTTAGACTTTACAAGTCTGGTGTAGTAGGGATCTGAAATCAACACTACATTCACCTTTCATGTACAGAACAACATGGACAAATGAGGAAAGTAATTCTGTATGGCTACAATGCCAAGTAAATGCAGCTGTTTTCTCATGACTTGGACTGTTGTATGGATGTGCAACAGACAAGTAAGCCAAATGACTTCTAGGCGAGCCAACAGTCTTTGCGTCCCACCATTGCTGTTGTAATGAAGGGTATTTTCCATTACCATACATTCATGCTGTGTTGTCATACCAAGTTAAACGATTTGACTAATTACACTGAGAGGGTGTCCGGACACTCCTGACACCACAACTACTACACTGGACTGTGGTGGTTAAGTTGCTTGGAGTGTTTATTTAAAGTGTGTGTATCAGGAGGTAGGTTAAGTAAATCCCCATCCATCAAATCAAAGTACAGAAATGGTTTGGAACATAATACTTGTGAAATCCCCCTGTTAACCTCTTCAATGGAAAGGCTGAACCTTCTTTCGTTTTCAACACCTGGCAAAGTCCACCTATATTCACATCTTCGTGATGCATAAACAGTTTTTTTCCAGTGTTTTGTGCAAATTTATTTGAAACATATATTATTTGCCTGGAGTGTCCTGGTGTATTTAATCAAACTCGTTGTGACTAGGGTAACACAGTGGGAAAATTGAACGTCATAGCCTTCACTGTGCTTTGTGTCGTATGTCAGATTCTAATTTCCTGGGCAGAATGGGACAATAGACTGGGACTGCAATGCTGCTGTCGGAATTGCTATCTGTATCTTGATTGTTCCATAAACAGACAAACCAAGAAAGTGAAGAAGTGAGGAAAGGAAAATCCTGAGGGCGCTTACCTTTACGCTGTGAGGCCAGCGTTTAATTATAATATTACAGATACATTTATCTCCACTAGTTAAATCGCAATTTCCCCACAGACTACTAGGACAAACCTAGAAAAGGGAAATTGCCATTCAATTACCAGAGATAAACCTATCTACAGTTACAAAATGCATCCCTTGATGAAATACTAAAGAGTATTTACTAGCTTTCAAACGCTTTCAGGCTTGAGAACAGCTAAAAAGTAAATGGTTTTACCTTTATTTATATCCCTACATAACTGATCTTTCTGAAGGTTCATTAACTTTTACCATATAATCAACCTTTCACATTAAAATAATGTATATTTACCACTCATTCGCCACCTTTCTTCAGCCAGATGGGGCAATACAGAAAAAAATAATATTTAAATAGGATTTTATTTTTAATTTCCCTTTAGTACAACATATCCATTCACCATTGAGCTAGTTGTAAACCAGCTTGCATTTCTCTTACTCTGTGGTCCTCCTTAGTTTCTACTTTTTTTTTATTTTCTCAAATGATCTAAGAAAAATAAATCTTTTTAATAGACACTCTGGGCTTTGTTTAGTAGGCTTGGCTAGCTTTCAATTACACACTAGACGATTTACACTGTTTTGAGCATCCCAAACCAAATGTAAGAATGACAGTTTTGTACACACTGTCTGTGATTTCATTACATGTCCCAACTCACACAGCCTCTCTCTGGAGCCTGTGGGAAAAGGGAAAATATCCATTTCTAAAGCTTCCTTTAGAATGAAGTCACGTTACAAAGTCATCTAAAAGGGGCCGGGGCATTGCCTATAATTCATGTTAGAACCTTGAAAATCATGTAACGAGATAATATCTTTCTTCTAAAAAGTAGTGTGATACCCACAGTTTGTGCACATTTCGGTCCGATTCACTTCTTGCTTTCAATTTAACTTTTATTAAATAAATTAAGCAAAGTTGTGAAACTGAGATTGTTGGGGGGGGGGGGGGGCGGGTGGTGATGTAGTATCTTGTCATGTTCCTTTATGACCTTCTGCTCAATGTGTATTGTATTATTTACGAAGTATTGTTAAATAGCACGAAAAGTCAAACATTGTCCAAACCTAGTGTAAGTAAGTGTATACATTGTATTTAATAATTATGATCCAAGCTTAACTTTGCTTAAAATTGCATCACCAGTGACTTTGTGCACCCTTGTGGGTAGCCAATGGTCATGGCTGAATTACAGAATGCTATGCCGATTGAACAGCTGACATTTGAAAAGGCTCAACAAAACAGCATTCTTTAATATTTGTAGGCATAGCTCAATAAATAGGCTAGTTTTAAATATTAAAACGCATCCTTAGTCATCCACATATTTTAGAAATGTGAGAAATACATATTGTATGAATATATATATTTTATCATTATTTTTCATAAGCTAAATAAATGTGTGTCATTTGTAAGAAAGATGCAAAATAATTAAAGACATTTTATAAATATGAAAAGATACAGAACTTACTGGCACATCATCCCACTGTTGACTCTTGAGAAGCTCATATGAAGGTTCTGATAAATCAAATTTAGGAATACGGAAACCAGGAATTGCATTGTGTAGATGGAACCCAAAGGTCACCAGCCAGCTATTAACATCTACGATAATAAAAAAAAAATAACAATATTTCTTATAATGTCAGTGAAGTGAGGGTTAACATTGTGTGACATTTCATAAAGGCCATATGGCCAGCAACACCAAATCCAGATTAACACATACAGTCATATTCAATAGAAGGCAAATTTCAAACCTATAGAATGAATTCTAAACAGAAATGTATACAAGGTCATTTATAATAAAATGTACAGTATGTCATGCAATTAAACATATTGGATAGTCGATTAAGTTTACTATCTATAATAAAGTACATACTGATATTTACAATTTATAGTAAAAATTAAACAATCAAATGTTACAGAAAGCCATATGTTTATTTTAGAAATCCTTTGTTTTATACATTTTTAAAATGAGAAACACCACGTGGACATAATGCTAATTTTATCGAGGCTGGCACAGTGCTCATACCACACTACAGGAATTCAGCCCTAGGAAGACAAACATGCACGTTCGAATTGTAACTCTCCTATCAAATTCATCAAAGAAAAAACTTAATTTGACATTTTTTACATTCAGGGGACAAGTGTGGGCTCAGGTGGCACAAAAGTACAGTTTTGCATATAGCATCCTCCATAGCTAAATAACCTGTGATAAACTGCTCTTCAGAATGGTGTGGCTATCCTTCTTCCAAATACTCCTTTGTCAAGAGGATAGCATCTCATTTCAGTTGTTAATAGAGAGCATCTGTCCCATTGCACAGCAGCTTAAAGAGATTCTTGACGAAGGTAACATTTCACAAGAGCTTCTTCCTACAAGGCCTCATTTACACGACATTTTATTAAATTACCCAGCTAGATTCTTTCATAGCGATACAATAAAAAAGGGAAATAAATACTAAAATAAAAAGCATGACAGTGCCTGGCATAAATTACTAAACATGTACGTGACATTTTAATTCAGGCTTTTATTTAGTTAGTTTAGCAACCACTCTTTTTTCCAGTGAATTCTGGGTGACTTATCAAAAGTATGATGGACACTTGCTGTCATTTATCATTAGGACTTATGAGCATTTAACAGCATTAGAGCTTGTTGCTCATCAGCATTGTGTGAGTTGAGTCTACAGAGCAGTAAAACTTTAATTTTATATTTTAAATAAAATTCATCATATGCTCAGTCCCGCCTAGATGAAAAGAACTGTAATGGCAAATCTCAACTAGTCTCTAAATTTTACATTATAAATACGATTTCATGTGCCAGTATTATCACACAACAAGAGTTGGTTTATAATCAGATCATTACAGCATTTGGAACAATTCAAACATCTAGTTACTAATATGAAGATAAGCTCATGGTAAATCCGAGCCAGCACCGGGAGGAGGTTAATAACATTATAAAAACAGGTAGAACTGAACAGCCAATTTATATTTAACTTTTCAGACAATTAACCGCAGACTCATTTCTTCATTTCCCTAGAAATCCAGAAGCGATCCCTCATACATCATTTAAACAGCTGCCTGGGGCAAACTGTCTAAGGGGTTATGTTTAAACAATCAAATGTTATCAAAACAGGAGACATAAATCCAAAAATGGAGCAGCTTTATTACTTATGGGAGAGCTTTGTATATTCATCATAAGTCATGCAGACATGCAATGAACAACTTTATTTCCAGACTTGGAAGTGCTTTCGTTTTTACTAGAATGTGAAGGAGAACAAGATGATTCTCATGGTAATAATGGGCATTCTCACTAACCTCAGCATGACCAAAACATGGACAGTCGCCAGATATTGAGTATGTGCACCCTGATATTACCAATTTGAGTATTAAATTATCTGCTTAGGAATGCAAGATAGAAAAAGGTACAGGCAAGAGTTGAGAAGACTTTTAAAGGACTTTATATTAGACATCTGAGGCTGTGAGGAACCTAATCATTGCAATTTTTTGTATTAAAAGCAGTCAATTGCTATATTTTGTTAGATCTTTACAATGACATTTAAAGGGTTAATATTTTAAAAGGACTAACGTTTAACCATACTTAGAAATCCAACCCCACATATACCGAACTGCTTCAAAATTAAAATGCCTTCTTTGTAAGATATATACATATATAACCATATATATATAGTTTCTTGATTACAGGTGTAGACGATATACATGAAGAAAATATTTCAGGAAAATAATACATATGCAACCACAATGAATAAAAAAGGATGGGGCAGCATTACTCCCACAACACAGACAGCTACTCTGAGCTCTGATATACTCTCAGATATTAAGAAGCAGCATCGTAGCCCAGGTGTACAAATGGTGGAATATTTCATAAATAACAAACACCCTTAACCCCTTAAGGACCAAACGTCTGGAATAAAAGGGAATCATGACATGTCACACACGTCATGTGTCCTTAAGGGGTTAAAAACTAGTTCAGATGCACAATGTGTTACCAGCAATATGAGGCACAGCATCTCTTTGTCAACCTGATACTCTTATTATAATCAACTTATAGAGTGATTAAACCAATGGGGTTTACGGACTGTAATTAGAAGATCTGTTAATTTCCATTAGCTATTTTAAGGGACACTATAGTAACTTTAACCAATTCATGTCACTGAATTGATTGTAGTACCTGGAGTCCGCTGGAGCTGTCCATCCATTCAATGGGAAACCAATTGCAAGCAGTCTCACACTGAATTAAGGTCTCTGGCTGCCCACAGACCGTCCCCCACTGGAAGTATGACTAAGAAAAAGATTGCACACATCCTTAGACATACCAATATATACCAACAATGTGCAGCTATTGTAGGCTGAAACCACCACCACCCAATGCTCCCTCATTAGCTCAAGCAGCACAGAGGTGTTAGGCTGCTAGGGACTTTTGTTTAGCATTATACCATTAAAAACAGTTCAACACAAAAATGTGCAGACAGCTACAGGAGACTCCAGACTATAGTCACTTCAATGATATGAAGGATTTACAGTGCCTATATCATCCTTTTAAGCAATCCCCTGTCTAGGAGATGTAGTGCCTCTGCTTATCATTAATTAGTCATATTTTATGCTGTTCTATACAATGTAATATGTAAATATAGGTTGTATTTACCTGTGATGTAATCCTTTATGTCATGGATCTTGCTGACGGGGTTGTTGTTTTTAAACATATACAGATTAAAAGGTGCTGGGTCTTTGCCAATCCTTTTCAAGATATCAATATCAGGTGTAGTCCAACGCCCAACTAAAATGTCATAGTCTCTTTGACCAAAGTGTATAAGCTTTGTGAGTGGATCATATAGCCCTCCGTGGAATCCTATGACGAGTTGAAAGTCAGGATTAGAGTCAAAATAGATCTCTCCATAGGCAGTGTATTGGATTTGCTTCAGCAGGAAACCGGTGCTGCTAAAAACAGCAAGAGGTGTCCCTGTGTTGTCTGAAGCTATGTAAAATTCTTCTCCACTACTTATCTCCATTGCAAAAAGGTGTCCCTGAAGGTCATAATACAAGCAGGTTATCTCTGAGCTTGAATGATTATATAAATGAGTTATCCTCGATGGATAATTAAGATCTGCATAAAAAAACTGCAGATGCTTGCCAAGGTTAGTTTTGCAAGATATTCGACGGCCGAGGCCATCATAACGGTACAATACGGTCCATCCACTACCTTTGCTGTGCACTCTTGTGAGAAGTCCCTTGGAGCTGTACTCAAATATCTCAGTCCCTCTCTGGCGCAAGAATCCATCCTCATCTAGTCTATACTGAACATCGCCTAGCCGTGTTATCCTGTCTCTTAAATCATAGCGGAGTGGTGTTAATCTTGCACTGATACCAGGGTTCAACAAATGTAGGTTCCCATTCAAGTCATAACTGTATCTCCACGTTGTTTTCTCATTCAAGAATACTGTTTGGAGTTGTCCATCGACATCATACTCATAAGCATATTTAGTAGTATTTGCAAAAGGACCGATTTTAATTTCCCGTTTAGTCACTCTTCCCATGTTGTCATACTGCACAGTAATCCAATACATTAGAGATCTCTGGATTTCATATTGTATTTCCTTGATTCGGCCATGAGCATCAAAATGTTTTGTGTAGGTCATTACAGCTGTAGAGATTATCTGGTTAATATCATAGTAAATAACCCCAAACTTCCCAAACTGATCAACCTTTCCAGAAATATCATCAAACTGGTACAACTCAATAGGCAGTGGTGTTTCATTTATTACCCCCTGCATGCTAGTCACCCTGAAGCTATTATCATAGCTATAGTCAAATCTCGCATTTACCATTCCATCTTCACTAAAGCGAAATATCTGCCGGTCTATCAATGGGCCAATCTGGCGGTATCGGATGGTGCAGATGAACCCATCAATCTGGAGGTTGACTGTTTTCAGGACTCCTGCTGTCTCGTCATAAGTAAAACTGACTCTTGTACTGTCATAAAGGACTTCTGAGAGTTTGGTTTGTCGTCTATATTTAAACAGAACTCTTCGGCCTGTGCCTAGAAAAGCTGTTTGTAATAGCTGCCCTTCTTCATTGTAGTCCATTATGACTGAAGCATTGCTTTCAGGGGGATTGTAAATGTTTCGGTAATAACCAATGGAACGTATTGTTTGCATCGTGTGTCTAGCTACACTAGGCATTGTGATTGCAGAGAGCCGATCCAGTAAATCATATTCAAATATGTACTGTCTCTGACTATGAAGGAGTAAGACCATTGTCTGGAAAAGAAAACAGAAAATACAGTATTAATGATGAATAAGATAAACACAAAGAATATTAAGTACTAATAGTCTAGAAAATAGCATTACATTTTCCACAAAAGAACATAATTGTAGAACTTATTTTTGCATATTTTTTTCTATTTTTTAATTGAATCATCCTTGACCCTCCATGTTGTTTGTAATTCTCTGCTTAATTTAGTGGATACTTTACAGTATAATTTCCTACAATTAGCAGTGAGAGATTTATAATTGTGTTGGATGCGTTGATTGTGCTATTCTTTTGTCAAGCACAGGCAGCCAAGAAGCAGATTGTCAATGGTTATGGGAAGTCATATGTAATAACTGAGGCAGAAGTGATGTTGTCTAGAGTGCCAATAATTCAACAGGATACAGGGACGCAGTGACTACTTAATCACAAACAGACTATAACCACATATATATTATGATAACAGTTGAATGGCTTACCAGAGATACCTGCTTGCAGAGTGACTGCATTTATTGCATTATAGAATAGGACGAATAGTTTTGATTGTATTTAAACTTTTTTCTTTATCTAAAAATGTATTTAGGTACATGTTTCATTGAAGTCTACTCTTTCCTTCCATGACTTACTTCACAAGCATACACAGTGCCATGTACACACCAGATATCACAAATGGCTTGTGATGACCAGAGGCGGGTTGCAGCTGCTTTTTAAAATCTAAAAACGCTCTTCAAACTGAAAGGAGGCCATGTCATAACACAGCCATAGTCATTTTCCCTCTGTTCATACAATAATTGAGCATTTAAGTCTATCTTTGTGATCTTTGCTATAATCACTGAGATACCGGCCGACATGATTCAGCTGCATTTTAATTCCATTTGGACTTGATTATCAAGTTCGCTTTTACCAATGGCTTTTACATTTTTTTTTTTTTGCACATTCCTTGGCACAGATCAGGATTTTAATCATCTGCCCTTGCTCAGCATGTGCAATTATGATGAGTTGTGACAGATTGCAGGTTTTGGAATTCAAAAGGACATAAAGTCTGTATGTTAATGTTTTCAGACTGAATTAATACCCTGGTTACTTACAGAATTCTGTATGGCAAAAGCAGTTCTTTATACTGCTTTCTGAGTGTTCGAGCTGTTTTTTGTTTACTCTGTGCCACTTCAGTAGTGATATTCCCTAAATAGCTTTGCAAAAAGTCTACTTAAAGTCAAACACTATTAGCTTGGCAAATGGGGATACTTTGATTTCATTTTTTTCCACTTAGTCAGGCATATTTTGGCGGCTGTGAAACACAAAAGAATCCCTTCAAGAACAAGCCTGTATAATTTTGATATATAAAACTAAAACAATAGTAAATTGATGCAACTGTTATGAAATCATGATATAAACTATGCATGAAGTAAAAGTTTAATAACAGACATATATGCGCACAGAAGCACATTAACAAGTTGGGATTGTGTATAACTAACTAAAGAACCAATATTCTGACCATAAAGTTCCCAGTTCTGTTGCCATCACGCTCTTATTACAGAAATGCAAACTGTAATCTTACTTATGCAATCTTTATTTGTTTACCAAGGCCCTTTGAAAGTAACTGTAATAAATAATTTAACCAGCTGCAATTAGTAGGAGTTAACCAACAATGCACCAGGCCTCCGCTGAAGACAGACTGATTAAGCAGATAACTCCAAACAGATACTGTCAAACAATGGAATATGTTAGCACTCTATAAATGATCATTATAATAATAGCACTAATAACAATAGTTGGATACAGCTATCTGTGTGATTGATTAAACAAGAAACTACAATTTTATTCTGCTTTTTAGGAAAATTAAGGATTAAAAAAAATCAAGTTCCTGGTATGGGAATAAAATCCATGGAATTTTAAAGATACACGTTGTTGCAGTCCCTACATGGAAGTGGATGTATTTAGACATGCAGTATGCCCGGTCACAAACAGTCACTCAGAGCCACCTGTAGTACGTTACTTGTTTCATTGTCTAATCTATAGATGGAACCCTAACAATGTACCTGTTTCATACAGAGTCAAATATTTCGTACTAACTCTAGGAAGAGACTTTCTCTGAATGCCTGGAACATACAACTGCTGCAATGGAATGGTGGCTGATTAACTGCAGGTGCTTTTGATGCAGCCTCTTCATTTAAAGCAGCTGTGTCAACCCCCAAAAATAGTATATAGATTGTGTTGAAATTACATATGCAGGTAGTACAGCACTGACGTGGACTTCTGATGTGGACTTCTGGTGCATATGGCACCACGAGCTGAAGATTGAAGATGGGGGTGCACATTGGGGATAATATCAGGTAGTTTAACCCACCTCTGCTACATCCCCGGGCTGCCACAACCCAAGCGGCTATTTCACCATTGTGGTCTTGGCAAAATATCCAAAGACCCCAGGGAGAATAAACTTCTATTTTATGAAAATACATCACTTTTATATAAAACCTCAAAAATTAGTTTGCTTTTCTTTTTGCTGTTTTGTGTGAAAGACTGCATAAGACATTGAGTGCGGAGCAACTAAAGAAAATGCGTTATAACATTTGGAAATTTTGTGAAATTGTATTGTTTTAAGTGCTTATTTGCACTATTTTTTTATTCATACAAAATAGTTATATTTTTCAATGACTAAATGTATGTTGCCTACTAACAATAAGTGTTTGCAAACACTTCCCATAAATCAGTTTACCTTTTCTAGGTAGGTGTAGCTCCACGTTTTTCCATCAGCAAACAACCTGGCAACAATTCTTCCTTGCCCGTCATAATCTATTTTTTCACTGGTGGTGCCACGCTGAATACCTGCCATTTGTCCGGTTGATGAATATGTGACATTGACAGCCATTAGCTTGCTGCTTGGAAACCATAAAGTCGGATGTCCAGAGGAATCATAAACAATCCTCAGAAGGAATTTTCTATGGTCATCGTAGATCTTTTCTGTCTTCGTGGCTCGATCATAGTCAACAGAAAGGAGATTTCTGCCATTTACCTTTTACAAAGCAAATAAGATGGTTCAATAAATCATATAGCTTGTGCATGAGGCAGTTATTACTTCTCAAACTACCAGCTTTTTTGTTTAGACACCAGTTACAATGATTGATTTCCTTTGCCAGTAAATTAATTTAGCAACTACTTGGTATAAGTGTAAGGCATTAGACTAACTGTGGTTTTAAAAGGTTTCATTAAACATAGAGACAGCCTGGCATTTGTACAACCTACTCTGAATTGAGGTCTTTAGAACTAAGTCGTCTTTTAAAAAGGAAAAAAAAAGACATAACATTTACTAATTGAAAGGTTTCATGATTGTGTTTCTCTTATACACAGGTACCAAGAGAACCTATTTTACAGAGCACTAAACACAGCAGCTATCTCAAAAGGGGAACACGAAATCGTGCATATGTGCAGGCAGCTGTGCAACATCCACATCAGTGCTGCATAACCTTGGCACTGCAGTAATTTATCAACTGCATTTCCCATGATGCTAAGGCTGGCCGAGCATCATGGGAAATCATGTCCACTAGCATCTGTAGTGCCAAGGTTAGCTATCACAAATATAGGTAGGTGATTGACAGTGTCAAAACAAAAGTACATTGTCAGACACAATGACACAATGAATATGCTAACATATTAAATATTCAGAGTCAATAGACAATCTACTTTTTTTTTTAATACTACAATAGAGGAATAAGAGACATGTTTTTCTTTTTTTCATATTTGTAAATTGCTGAATAATTTTTCAAGGTCAGCAGAATTTAAAAGTTCATACAGACATTCATTTTAAGGACATTTCATCCAATGGCTATTTAGCAATGACTATAATTACTATTCTTCATATATGAGAATAAACTCTATTTCTACTGACCCACTGGCAAACCAAAAAAAGTGTGCTGTAAGCTTTATTCTAAAGATTACTGATCAAGTTCATAATGAATGTGCTAATTAGTAATAGTGATTGACATCATTTGTGTAAGAATTCAATATTGTAGGTCACCATTTAATAAAATGTGACACACAGTTGTGATTGTTATTAAACATGTAACAAATTGTCTTTTATTACTAGACTATGCAGAATGCCTCGCGCGCTACCTGAGTGATTATTAAAATATTCTTACTGCAATATATAATAATAAAACATTGATGGTCGAGCTATTTAGAATTGTTAATATGATTATCGATTATTTCACCTTTTTCAAACCAGGTGTCAGCACAACTCATTGTTTAGAGAAAGAGCCAAGACATCAAACAAAACACCATCTGCCACTAATTTTCCCCATAATGCACTGCTACACAAGCTGCCAGTTCCATTTAATTGCCACACAAAACTCAAATATAATATTGATGTAAAATGGAAAATATTATCTATGGTAAATGCACTAGTCACATTGTGATATGGGTTCTTACTCTGAGTTTCCGGCCGAACACATTGACCTTTCCCTGAGCTTGCTCTTTTCGGAATCTCCACTCTACAAGGTTGTGCCCGTTGTCTCCTGGAAGTGTCATATTCCGTTTTGCCACTGTTGGATTAGCTGGACCAGCTAGAATATGAGGCTCTGTTTGGAAGTGAGAATCCATTCCATTTCCATAGATGATTCTAACAGAACCGTCATAGCCAACTTGGTAACTGTTTCTTAATTGATCTAGGAAAGAAAGATAATTACCCAATATTGTAATTAATTTCAATGTGCTTGTATAAAAGGTATAGTCCTCATACATCAACAAAGCTAATTATAATAAGCAATGAAGGGATAACAGAAAAGGGGTGAGTTTCTGATTGCACATAAACATTGGACCTGCAATTTTAGACTGACTCCTTCTAAAGTATGTCAAACCTTGAAGAAACAATAGCATAGTAGTTCCATTTTGCAGTTGTAACACAATATAGCTGCCTTGACAATCATAAATCATGGTGTAGGCTAGACTCTTAATATCCTGGTTGTAGTCTTTATGAAGCTGACCAAGGTATAGACCTGCATAAATCAGGCTGGACATAAGGGCCTACATAAACCAGGCTGGAGTTTTGGGCATTTATGAAGCAGACTGAAAGGTTTGGCCTTTGCAAACTAGGCTAAAGGTGTTGGCTTCCCATAACCAGGTTGAATGTTTGGTCTTTCATTAAAGGGTTACTGTAGTGCGAGGAGTACCTTGGCCTGGTTCTTTGGTAATAGGGCAAACCATATGCCTAGATCCCTGTCGGGCTCCGGTGCTCCATGGTGGTCCAGTGCTGCTCTTTCATCTTCTGCAGAGCCACAGAAGCCGGAAGCTGTGGTAGTCGGCATAGCTTTAGAGCATAAGATGACTACTCAGTACTCAGCTAATCACTGACATCCTGAGAACCATCCCAGAGGCTAATGACGGTTCTATGATGCTGCCAGAGTTGGTGTTATTGTTTGTGCAGCCGGAGGTGGTGTTACTGTATGCCTCTGTATGTGCAGCTCTTCAAAGAGACATTTAAAGGGACCAGGGAATTGGATCAGGAATACAAACATGAAATGTGTATTCCTGACTCTATAGTGTTGAAAACACTATTTAGCTTCCCAGACCCCCTCCCCCAAACTCCTTAAATAAATAGAAAACATATGTTTATTCCAGTGCCGCCCAGGTCCGCTGGCACTGGCTCGGCCCCTGATCCAGCTCCTTGGCTGTCACAATCACCCATAGGAAAGCATTGGAATGCTATTGCACATGCACAGCGAAATGTTGTGCTGGCCAATCAGCATATATAAACTCAATGCATCTCTATGAGGAAAGTTTAGCTTTGAATGTCAGTGGCTGTGTAGCACTGAAACAGGATGCACCTCTGGATGCAGCGTCTGAGTGAATGTCACTAGAGGTGTTACTAGGCAGCAATGTAAACACTGCCTTTTCAGAGAAGGCAGTATTTACATTAAAATGCCCACAGGGACTGATTATACTCATCAGAACAACTACATTAAACTGTGGTTATTCAGGTGACTATAAAGTCCATTTAAGTGGTCATGATACTTGGAGTAACCCTTTTACCAGGCTAACTATTTGGACCTTCATAAACCAGACTGAAACAAATAACTAAAAACACACAACATACTCCAACTTGTGCTTTATGTGTGAACAGTGTGTTTTGTTGTTTTTATGTCATAAAAATTCATTACAAATCAGCAGTTTTCTAAATCGCCCCAGTAATAACTTCACAGATGTCATTCACACAGCTGGGAGGGTTTTCTTACAATTTGCTTGGCTTTCTGGAGCTAAACAGAATTTACCTGTGCTTATTCTCATCACGCTTGCATGTACACTTCTTGGTGAGCTCTAATACAGATCAGGAAATGTTTTTCATTGGACCGCTGTGCATACATGCGTCTCACTGAAAATCCCCTGATTGCCCACATTGAAGAAAAATTTGTGCAGGAGAAAAAGGGAAGGGTTTGAGGAAGCTGCAGACACTAGATCTGCAGCTATTGTAAGCTAAGATTTAATTACACCTCAATGAAATCATGCAAAATAATAACATGCATATTTTTTGTATATCTGCTAAACTGTTACATAAATGTATTATTTTTAATTGAGCGTTCTTGGTAGGTTTGTGCCTTAGTAAACAAGGTTGGAAAGTGGCTCTTTATAAACCAGGCAAGAGAGTGGGTATTCCTGTTTTTTGTACAATGAGATACAATGCAGTTAACAAAATCCAAGAAAAATTATATTGTTCAGAAGTAGTAAACAGCTTTTTTTCCCACCAGAAATCCTAATTTATCTTGCAAGGATCTCAACAAGAATAAACTAATTAAATGTCATGTTAAATGCACTGTCTGGTCTTACAGTATTCTTCTAATACTGCAAATTCTGGTAACATTTTGGAAGCCCCTTGGCAGCAGTAATAAGATTGAAAGTTCTAATTTATCTTTCTTGTTTTCCATCTTTCAGATTACAACATTTAAACTCTCTTTAGTTTAATATAGCAACATAGAATACATAAGTACTCTTTCTTCTTTAATTCTGGATTTTGGTGTCTACAGGGAAAGCAAATAAAAGAGAAATTTGAATTCAGCTGAAGTTTACCTATCAAGTGACAAATAAATGTAAGTACATCTTTTTTTTAGGATAAGAGCCGTGAATGTATTATTTCAATAAAAAGGGTGTGGGAGTTATAAAAAGGGAAAATAAATCTAAATAAAGCTTTCTAACAAAAATGATGTTGTCAAGAATGTGAGAAATCTTTTTTTTTATCATTTTTATTCGTTAAAAATTAAAAAAAAAAAAGACATCAAATACATGAAATAAAATTAACCCTTTCCTTTCCAGCTATGGAGTCTGTTTACTAAACACTGTCTGCAGTTTCTGTGCTGTGACAGCAAAGTTACACCAAAACAACAGAAATTATAACTCGATTACTGATTTACTAAATGGTACAATGATAGGGGTCCACTTTCAATAGGATGCCACTAGGGCTACAAAGCTTTACTTGACTAGACATGTGTATTAGACTTCAAAGTAATGCTATCACTGCAGTTTATAGGTGGTCTGTTGGCTACAAGCACGTATCTATCATTACCCCAGCAATCTCAACCTACCATTGCCATAATATTGATAATATCGAAGTATATAGGACATTATCAACTTGAAGAGTGGGCAGTCTCTGGGTACTGGGTAGTAAACCTCTCCCAAATGGTTTGATAAAAAAACAAGGGAATGGTGCCCATAGACTATTTGCACTACAACTACTACAAACAGCAGTGGTGGTAATGGCACTGAAAACCCCCCACCAAAAAAAGAGATAGAACTTTTATGAAATACTAATTTTGACTGTGTTAGAAATTCACTGAAATTGACTTCTGATGAAGAGGACCAGTCGGAGGAAGATGGTTCAGGTAAGTAAATCTCATCTTTATCTGACCCGGCCACCGGACTAGCAGTGGTGATGTCACTGTCAGGGGTCTTTGCGAATTCTGCAAAGTCTCAAGATGGTGGCAGTGCTGCTTTAAACATGCTGAATGTATGCCAATAGTTAGATAACTTGTTTGGGTATTTTAATACTCTCTAAAAATGCTTCATCACTTAATTGCTTGATCTGCAATCTTTTTTTTACAATATTCACTGATAAAATAAGACATTTGGGGAAAGGCAACTTGTTTTAACAAGCATTGTATGTATAAATAAATAACAAGCTCACTATATCAATATTTATGTAACAGTTTGTCAACAATATTACTGCTAATGTCTATAACCAGTTTGTTTCTGAATTAACTAATGGTGGCATATAGTAATTTGTACATTCTAATTAATTCTATAGAAACAATATTTCTTATTAACTATTTAGAAGATAAAAATCAGCGTTTCTATGGGTCTTTTGCCTGGTTTATGAAGACCCAAACCTTCAACCTAGTACCCAATAAAACCACTTATTAACTATTTTATATCAATTACTATGATTTTCTGAAATTAGTCTGTCATGTCTGACATTTGGCACTCATGAATCATGGGTTTTCCGCTCCACATCAATAAAGTCTAAGTTACCTTGAACCATTGTGTAAAATGAATCAATGGAAGATAAGTTTGAAGTTATGCTGACATCTTCCTCCCTGCTAGAGCTCTCTATATCCACTGTGATAGCCTTGTCCATTTCTCCATGAAGATTTGTGACAACTCCAGTTGGGAAAGTTACGTTGGTGAGACGACCTTCGCTGTCATAACTGGGAAAAAAGAAATGCGTTGGGTTAATATTTTCACATTTAGTACTTGTGTCTACCAAGCAATAATCCCTTAGCTATTTTTCCTCAATGTCCACAATTTACCCACCAAAAAAAGCTTTTGATTTAATAATTATATTTGAATACACAGATTATAGATGCTACTTCATATAAAGATTTTGAAGACTGTGTTTGATGCTAGCACGAAGGTGTCCAATTGGACCTACATCTAACCTATGTAAAGAGACAAATTATGGTCCTGGCATGTAATGGAGCAAAACACCCTTCTAGAAACTGATCTGTACAAATTTAATTTCCAGACTGATCATTAAGGGATCATTTTGTAAGCAATATGTTCACTTATGCGGTCACCATAATCGAGAGACACAAGAGCACTTAAGGCATGCTCACCACATAAGGCATGGACATAGTATGGTTTCAAGTGTCAGAAATTAAAAAACGATGTACTTGTGTTTGCTGCATTCAACATTTGAGCATTTCTTTGAATAGCAACTATAGTAGAAATGATCATAGTTCATAGTGTGGAAAAAATATGTTCTATTTTGTTTGTAAACTGTAACGGGGCATCAAGTTTAAGTCCTCTCTGTACGTATATAAACAGAACAAAAAAAGTGGCTGAATAAAGGTGGAAATATCAACATTGCTCATGCCCAGAAGTCATAAGGAGGTTTAACATATGTAATGTAATGTAATGTAATTGAGGAAAAGTAGAGGTTCTCAATGTAGATAGCTCAAGAGATATGTGGTATCTTGTAAAGAGGCTAGATAGAAAGACAGTTTTATATGGGAGGTGGAGAGCTACAAGTCATTAGTAGAGTGGATTACTTGCACTTAATGTCCTTAATAGTAATATAAAGGCAGAAATAGAGTTGGAGCAGAGTTGGAGCAGAACCTTGTAAGTTAAGGTAAAGTAAATTTTGGACACTGGTGCCACTGAAAAGCTGTTCAGCATAGGCCGCAGTATAGGAATGATGGGTGAGGAAGACAGTATTTTACATAGACTTTAGCAGTGTTGGGAGTAAGGAATCCAAATAAGATGAAAGCTACAATAGTCAACGAGGGCGATGAAATATATATATATTTTTTTTTAATGTAGCAGAAAATCTAGTGGGATACTATTATTAAAAATGCAATTTCATAATGGCGGCTGAAATAGTACTTTTGTGAAGATTTCCTACTACGAAAAATAAAATATTTAGTTCACCAGCCATATCAATTGTTTCTCTTTATTTCACTAAAATACTAACCACATCCACATGGTGCCAATACTGAACAACACAAATAACTACATACAAAGGATACTTTACCCGAAGAACATAAGCAAGAGACTCAATATTTAAATAAAAAACACATCTCCATAATGCTTTCCATTATTTCTTTTATTTAAATGGCAAATAGCTTGTTTGCTAGCTTGCCATTGATGCTCTGGAATTGCAACAGTAAATGAAGCTTTTCAAATCAGAAACACCCAACCCTTAATGAAGGGAAACAGCTGCATATCCAACAATGTGTTGGTGAGTCACAGCAGATATTTTAGCTTGTTGGTCTGACCTCTTTACACTTTCATTGATTCTTTCCTCCCCTTTATATAATGCCGGCTACCTGGTGGATTGGCAAGGCTGATGATGATAGGGATGAAGAGAAAGTGTCATGTTGTGAAGTGAGCCAAGCAATATTAAGATAAGGTAACTGCTTTACTGAAAGCTTTCAGATATTATTAAGCAATATAAACAGAATAGCAAGGAGACTGTGTGGGATCCAGGATGCTGCATAGCAACAAAGAAATAGCAGGAACACAATTATATACACAGAGGATGCATTTCAGGCTGGAACATAAAGGACACAGAAAAACAGCAAAGTGGTTATAAAAATGTGTCTCCGTTTTAACCATTTGTGAACCAGGCAGGTGACAATCAAAGTGATTTGCTTGTTAAAAAAAACACTGATTTTGGATATGTGTAAAGGCACAATACAGGCACCATAACAACTTCTTTAAAATTAGAGGGATACTATAAGCATCAAAACTTTAGCTTAATGAAGCAGTTTTAGATTATTAAAACTGTGTGGGAAATTAACTTTTAATTGCCATTTCAACCTGTGTGTGTCACCTTGTGTGTCTGTAACAAGGCCAATCATTCAATGGTATGTAAACCTTTAATCAGGGCCATTTGGGTGATTTCTGTTATCATTATGATTTTAAAAAAAATAGCCAAACAACTATGTGATAATAAATGGCTTCATATTATCACAATCCTTCAAAATAGATATTGTTTTTGCATGATCAGTCATATGTTCAAAATCAATAGCAAGATTTTACAATTTCTGCCAAGGTATGCAAACTTTACCCTGGCAGAGACTGTGAAATATTGGTATTATTTTTGAGATTCCTCATCAGCCTTGTTCCTATAACATTTTGTAATTGTCTCATTTATTGTTGAATTTCCCCCGTAATAAGTTGACATTTTATAAATGCCAATGATATATATACATATATATATATATATATATATATAATTGAGCATGCACACACAGACACATATTTGTTAAAAAATTTTAGCTATCCTCAACTGTCTTTCTGATTTTTGTTAGACGTTGTAGTAAACATTTTTGTAAAGGGGCCTCACTCATATCAAGCTTTAACAGCTTTAATATGGCCGAAAATATATATAAAAAAAAAACCTGTCAATCAGGTCTTTGAGTATACAGGCCCTAACCATGTCTCAATACATTGCTATTGAGAATGTGTTCAACAGCAAGAGAGCATTAACTGATATAGGACAGGATTATACAGTTGAACTGCAGGACATTAAGCTCTAGAACACATGACAACAGTTTGTTACTTTGTAAGTAACAGCTTTGCCAGCATGTCTTTGTTCAGTTTTTATACATCTTTATTTTCCATCATAACACAACAAAGGGTATATGAAAAGAAAAGGTGTTATTCCTCTGAAGCAAACAGGTTCAAGTAGAAAAAAACAGGCAAAATGGCATCCTATGCAAGGGAAAAAGAAAAGGTAATGGACGGTGGTTTTTGATAATAACACACTTCTCTATTTAAAGCTGTTCTTCCAGTAGGATGGAGTCAAACTCCATTATAATTTACAAGGTGAGACAGAATCATTCTATCACTTTTTGTAACACTATACAGTGGTGCTAAATGGCAGAGTAATAACCTGGAAACGTACAGTAATATGAAAACTGTTCAAAACCAATCCACAGTGAATGATTAGGACATAAAATAAATTGTCACCTTTTCCATGTTTCTGTGAAAATCTAACTAGAATATTAACATTGCTGTCTTCTTCGGCCTTGCATTCAGTGAGGTACAGCCTACTCCTTGGGAGCAGAAAAAAAATCTAACCGTCTATAACACAAAGGATTTAATTTAATATAAACTAACATACTGCAATACTTTGTTACACTTTGCTCTAGCAATGAAGAGAGAAAATGTAACACTGAGATACATTTCCTCCATGTTGTTATATGTTTCTTTTACCAGAATACGTCCTAACAGAACAGTTAACTTTCTTATTGGGTTATGACCTTTTCGTGACATACAATCCCAAATAGCACTTAATTAACTAATTGGACTAATTGGAAATGTATCATTTAATAAAAATAAAAAAAAACCTTTGTAAAAAAAAATACAAAAATTTATAGTTGCTTGGTAGTGATAATCGAGTATAACCACTGAGTGGTAAGTGACATGCAAGTCACACATTTAAACTATTTCAATAGTCATTTGGCCCTTCCATCAGGCTATTTGAGATGGACATACAGGTGGACATGAAGCGGTACAGATGGCCACCTTAGGGCACACCGGCTGAGAGGTGTGATATGTGACTGACCGGCAGGAGGTGTTCACTGTGCCATGGCCTCCCAGACCACAGTAGAGGAAAAAGAAGACCTCCACCACTGTTTGTGAGGTAACGCTACAACAGGAGCTAAGAGACACACAAAGGGTCTGGGGAGAGAAAAAAACACTCAATGGGGCTGCGGGAATAAAGTTACACAAAGGAACTGGGAGGTTAAGAGACACAAAGGGGTGGGGTACAAGTAAGAGGCACACAAAGTGAGAGAAGTAAGAGACACAGAAGTGGGTTGTAAGGCACACATAGGTGCAAAGGGTGCATAAGAGGGATAACAAATTGAAAAGGTGTATTAAGAAACACACAGATGAAGACACTTTCTTTTTTTGCTGTTGTCTGGGGAGCAACAAAATGTATCTTTGGCTGTGAAGCAAGCGAAGTGGTTTGCCTTGCCGTGACAGGTGAACTTACATCTAATGGCCATTCAAGTGGAACTAAAAACCTCAATTTATTTAAATATACATAGGGATTGGGAATAGTGCACAAGTACATTTTTTCTTTGGTTTATTGTGTATGTATTGGGGCTGATGTATACTATGGTCATTAGACTTTTTGGGGGGTCTATATAGAAATAATCAAGACTTTTTGGACCTTTTATCACTGATACAAGCAACAAAACAGGAGCAAATCCCTGAAAAAAACAAAAACCTACAACTTTATTCTTTCCACAAAAACCATAGATCTCAGAGATATGCAACACCAGGGAACTAAAGTGAGACTGGACCCCAAAATCAGGACTGTCCTACCGAAAACAGATCTGCTAGAAGGCTTGAAAATCTTTAAAGGGGCACTATAAGAGCCTAATGTGTATCTGGCACCTTGTTCTTCATAGACGATCCGGACAAATGATCTTGGGTAAATCAAATGCTTCTCTATACAGAAGCATTGAGGGCCCTACTTTGCATGCTCAGTAACTGACATGATGAATCTTAGGATTCTCCTCAAAGAGAAACATTTTAACAAAGCCATTCCATTTTCTGAAGTCTTTACTAGAAAAAAAAATCCTTTAGTAGCTGTTTTATTGACTGGACACTTGAGGCACACTGTCTAATAAAGGTAAATGTTGCAATTTCTCATATATGGCAATGCTTACATTTGTCACAGTGCAGGATATAGCTATAGCTATTATGGGGTTTTTAGTCCCCCTTTCAGGTTATGTATAAAGATGGAACTGCGCCTTTTACCTTGTAACTATAAACATGCTTTTATGGCGTCTCATTTAAACATAACCGCTAATACCTATTCACAAATAAAAATAAAGGATGTCAGTACCAATCTTGATCAAGCGCTACAGACCTGGACAGCTAACACAAATAGTGACTTTATCAAATTCCCAAGCTAGGAATCAACTACAAATCAATCCCAACACCTTGATAAGTACCTTCATTTGATTGGCAGCTCAGTTTAGCTCTGCTTGCTGATTTATTTTCATCTCTTTTCCTGATCTTATATCTACAGAGTGTGGAACCAAGGTTTACAATCCAAGTCAGTCAGAAGCACTCGCATGAACATAGATCAGGCTAAAACAGCATTAACCAATGCAGTGATGTTTCAGAATGATGCCTATTCTGAGTCAAAACTGGTTTATTGTTGTATCAGAACAACTCATGTTAATGGAATTTGCATATTGCTGTGATCAATATGTTTATTATAAAATACCTGAACTTTTATGAAATTAATTTTAAATTTAGCAGAAAAAAGAAGATATAAAAAATATTTATTTAAACATTCTTGAATTGGAATATTTTATCACATTGGACCTTGGCTCCTAATCCTAAAAGCCTTGATGCAACATTTCTTGTTTTGTTTGTTTTTATGATTTTTTATCTTTTGCATTTAGCTATAATATATTAAAATTGACTATACTTGGTAGGGTGGTGGGTCACCAAGGTTATTTAACTATGGACATCTATGTCACCAACATAGTTAATTTAAATGCGGCTGAGATAATATAGAATCTCTGAAAATTATTACTTTAATTGTTTTTCACTTTAATGTAAAATCTGACAAATTTAGAATGTTCTATGGAAAAAAAAATTTTGTGGGAGGTGGGGAGTTGACTAACAATATGGTGGGGTATTTAATATCTGGGAATAAAATGGGAAGATGATTCCAGGCCACAACGAGGGGTAATAACCGAGATATTGGTCTCCTTCTCTCACAGACAGCTACATCTAAAATGGTGGATCTGAAACCAAGCTCTCTGCAAAACTTCTCGTTGACTTCAGATGTTAAAATTTTGGATACACCAGAAACACCATCTTGACCACAAGGCAGACAAACACAGTTGCAATAGATAAAGTCTCTGGTTTAGCTACAAATCAGGACATCTGCGTTTGAATGTGCCTTCTTTAACCCCTTAAGGACCAAACTTCTGGAATAAAAGGGAATCATGACATGTCACACATGTCATGTGTCCTTAAGGGGTTAAAATAGCAGTTTTTAAGGCAAACCTTTATACACTTTCTGAGCAGATTACAGACACTGAGGAGAACATACAGGAGATTTGCATTAAGCAAAACTAGACCCTGTTTCAAATAAAAGTGTTAAACAAAATGTGTTCTTTACCAACAGTGGAAAAACTTGAAGATAAAATATGGCAACAAAAATATTCTGTTCTTCATTCCTAGTGCCTCGAGTGCCCCAGGATAAAGGAACACTATAGGGTCAGGAACACAAACATGTATTCCTGACTCTATAGTGTTAAAACAACCATCTAGCACCCCAGCACTCTTTGCCTCCCTAAATATATTATAATATTACTTGTATTTAAGTCTGCAGCTGCTGCCTCTGCCACTGATCTCCCTGCTTACAGCTGACATCATCAGAAGTGATTATGCGTTAGGGATGTGCATGGGCCAAAAATTTGGTTCGGTTTGGTTCCAAAACTCGTGTGAATAAAAAAAAAATTGTCTGCTTTGGCAATTCGGACCAATGGCATTCGGTTCAGTTCAGCACTTTGGAAATTCAGCAATTCGGAACATCGGTAATTCGGACCCTAACCCTAAGCCTAGCCCTAACCCCTAAACCCTAACCCACTTCGACAATTGAGAACTTCGGCAATTCGTAAATTCGGCAATTCGAACATTCGTAAGCATCTGAATGTCTGAATTGCCCGAAATTCGTCTGAATGTACATTTGGAACAAAACGGATTGCACGTGTCTATTTTGTAAGCCAATCACAGAAGCAGATCAGGGGCAGAGCCAGCACAAGTCAAATGCATCTCTAGGAGGAAAGTTCAGTGTCTCCATGCAGAAGGTGGAGACACTGAATGGCAGTACTGCACATTGTGCAGCACTGCTCCAGGAAGCACCTCTGGTAGCCATCTGAGGAGTGGCCAGTGAAATTATCCCTAGGCTGTAATGTAAACGCTGCATTTTCTCTGAAAAGACAGTGTTTACAGCAAAGAGCCTGAAGGGAATGATTCTACTCACCAAAACAAATTCAATAAACTTAGATTATATAGATTATTACACCTTCCTTCCAACTTGTTGATGGTGGAGCTTGCTTTATATAAATTATGACCTCCTCTATTTTATTCCTTGTGATCATTTTTACTGAGATTAGAAACCCCCTACTCCAGGATGGCTAATGGAGGGTTTATTAAGGCTGATTCCTACTTGGCTTTTTACCAGATTTTGGTAAATTCACAGCCTTTAGATCAACAGGCTAGCTGTCTTTTTACATATTACCAATTTCTCGATATATAACATAGTCTGTTTAATTAATATACGTCTTTAAAAAAGTAGAATATCTTGCAACTTCCTGTTTTGAAACACTTGGTGGTGACCATGACTTTTTCTCTTGTCAATTTCATTATTTATTTATAATTTCTACTTCTTGCTGAAACTATTTAAAAAAAAAATAAAATCACACAGACTATCTTCCATATAAAGGCTGATAAATAGAAAGGAAATATGGTGAAGATATTGGTTTAATATGATAAATTCCTTTCTAATATTTATTTACTAAATTACAGGCCTATTTTAAGCCAATACAGATGGATTTATGATTAGTGCCATATTTATCAAGAAACGCCTTATCTCTTTATTTTTTGTTCATGGCTCCCCCAGCCTTAAGATTTTACATAAATAAAAAATGCAAAATGTGTGCTCAGTTTGTTCCTTTTTAGAGATCCCCTTTTAATCTGTATAAGATACATTAAAGGGACACTGTAGGCACCCAGACCACTTCAGCTAATTGAAGTGGTCTGGGTGCTGTGACCCTTTTGCACTTAGTGCTGCAATGTAAAACATTGCAATTCCAGGGAACTGCAATGTTTACATTGCAGCTCTAAGTCTGCCCTCTGTGGCTGTCTAACAGACAGCCCCTAGAGGGCTTCCAGAATCCAAACAGACTTTTGGTCCGTTATCTGACACTGGACGTCCTCACGGACCTCCAGCGTCAGATTTTCCCCATAGGAAAACATTGAATAATGCTTTCCTATGGGGAGGTCAAATGCGCGCATGGTCATTGCCACATGGGCAGAGCCTGACCCAGTGCCGAGGGACATCGGCGCTGGATTCAGGTAAGTGGCTGAAGGGGTTTTAACCCCTTTAGCCACTCCAGAGCAGGGGCGCAAGGAAGGGGGGGAGGGAACATATTAAACCTATAATGCCAGGAAATTGCTTTAAAATGTTACCTCTATTATAAGTATTTAACCAATTTACGAACAGTATGACTTCTTACATGGGGTTTGTTGGTTGCCACTCTGCACCTCCACTAGTAACGCCAAACAGTTAGAAGGGTAGAGGCACTTGGCAGACTCTTGGTAAGAAGCGTTGACTATTTGCAATGGATGGTGCCAGGGTAATCCTAGCATCATAACCACATCAGCAAGCTGTAGTCGTTGGGATGATTGAAGTGTTCCTTTAAGAGATGTAATCACTAACGATAGTAGGAACCAGTTTAATGAATCCCATATTGTCACTTACTGTTTGCAACAAGAATGAAAACTAGCGAACAGTAACTGTAAATTGACTCTTGCAGTGGAACTTTCCCTAAATTTCATTGCTTAAAAGCTAAAGACTTTTTTTTTTTTATTACAGGCATATAGAACACGCATCCTAACACCCACCATAGAAGGATATATCTTATCATGTGCACACAGAATAATAAGCATTTCATTCTGAGTCTGTGCCAAATTCAGGAACACGTCTAGCAAAATAAAGGAACTGCTCATAAATTACATAGCAAGAAACATCAACAGCACCAAGCAAATTAATCAAAACTTGTAATGTGATGAGACAAAAATATAATGACAAGCTTCTAGCTCTAAGGCCTACAATTATTTTAAAATCCAAGAGAAAGTAAAGCAGTGAAAATGTGTGATTTTCCTACTGACACATGCTTTTAAGTGCCTGTATTAAAAAGCTACTGGTAATTTACATTTTACTCCTTGAGAATACCTTTTTTTAAGCGATTCTTAGACCTTCTCTTTTTCCATCATTCACTCTGGTTCAACCCATTGAGTGCCAGATAGGAGAACATAGATTTAGCAATTTCAAATCATTGCTTTTTGGGGGCTCATTCACTAAATAGTAAATTGTAGTAACAACTGCTGAGTATAATTTAAGGTAAATTAGCCAAGTTGAAAACAATCCTTTTTAACTGAAATTGAGAGTTGTTGTTGTTTTTTTTTTTTTTTTATCTATATCACTACTTTGACTTAAAATTGACATATTATCCACAAATATTGCCCTTCAGGCACAAAATCTATACAAATCAAATCCCTAGGAAACATACAGATTTCATTAAAACCTGAAGATTACTTCTGCACTGGGCTGAATATGTACAACTGCCTAGCTCCCAAGATCTGTGTCCCTTGAATCAGGCACTGGTGGGTAGGGAAATTATGCAAACCACATTACTGGCATCATGCAAAGTGTTAGATCCACCTGAAATTAAATCTGGAACAGTGCTGTTCATTATTTAATTATAATTTATATGTACAATACTTTGTTTTATGTTAACAGCTGTTCATAGAGGGATATTTAAATATGCATGACGTAATTTCTACTGCTCAATTTTATTTTATTTTTAAAGTAAAGTTTCATGATATTTTGCTATATATATACTGCACTGAGTCTCTATCGAGCCATAGTAAACAACATATCACACACACAGACCCACGTATACATCTACATATATACGTGGGTCTGTGTGTGTGTGATATGTTGTTTATATACGTATACATATATACGTGTGTCTCTGTGTGTGTGATATGTTGTTTATACACGTATACTTATATACGTGTGTCTCTGTGTGTGTGATATGTTGCTTATACACGTATACTTATATACGTGTGTCTGTGTGTGTGTGTAATATGTTGTTTATTATGGCTTGATGGAGACTCAGTGCAGTCAAAACGTTGCCTGTTCTTATCGAATAAAGCCTGCAGTGGATATATCATTGGGCACCCACACTCTTAGCTGGGTGCCACCTTGGTCTGTGAGGTGGCACAACCCCAGCTCAGAGTTATACAGAAAGGAAAGTCTGGGCACTCAATGATATATTCACTGCAACTGTATAATATACAAACAGGCAATGCTTTAACGTCACTGAGTCACACATGGTAAGCCAAAATAAATCCCTTTATTATTTGTGTGCAGTTCCTTATCTCTGCTCATTACCTATTACAGGATCAGGTAGGATCAGGTAGGACCAGTGAATAAAAAGTGGGGAATGATTTGCAGCATATTGTCCCATAAAATACAAGTTCGTAAGACAAAGGGTTAATATTGTTCTGGTATATTTAAAAGTGTTTTCCCACAGATGTTACCAGCAGCTACTGGAAATTACAGGTAGGCTGCTCTAAAGCCTATTACATCATTATTCTTTTTAATACTTTTCCAGAAGTCTTTTCACAGATATAAAAAGCCCTTTTTCAGAGTGGCAGAAAAGACTGAAAACAATTTACCACACTTCTGCTTTTATGGAAGGAAAGAAAAAAGATTTTACAACAATAAAAGGATTAATGGTTGCTTTAAAATGTACTAAAATATTCAATTTGCCATTGTCATCAAATGCATGTGTACTAAACATTAAAAATAATTATTAAAAAAAAACAAGATTCAGCGTATGTAACTGCTGTATTATATATGAAAAACTAAATGTGTATAGAGAAACTAATTACTCAAGCATTGCTCAGTTTTTCTTTATGTGCAATATTTGAATATCTAAGAGGTTTAGTAAAGAAACGATAGGAAAAGCATCTCATAGCTCTCTCTCTTTCTCTGTAGATAAATATGTACAGTTATTGCATGTATTGCTTAAATTATTGTTTAAAAGGGTCGTTATCACTCATATGTACTGCACAAGCATTACACCAATTTATTTAAAGGGTTATTCCAAGCACCATGACTACTTCAGTGTTTTCATGTGATCATGTTGCCTGGAAATCTGTATGTGCATCGTTTTGCCTTGAAATACAGCACATACCGAGTTTAACCCCTTGGCTGCTTCACCTCCAGAAGCTTCATGGGGTGCCATCAGACAGACCAGAGGTTCCAGACTAGCTTATGTAATTTATTTTCAAATGTGCATGCATTGTGTGCTATTCATTGGCTGATAGCAGTCAGCTGACACTCTCAGCCAGTGAATCGGGATTGGATTGGCTTCCAGAATAGTTTTACTCTGCTATTTCACTGTAAGCTCTTCTAGTAGCTGTATGAGTGGCAGCCAATAGAGGTATTACAACCCTACGGCAATGTTTTCACTTGTAGGGTTAAAACGGGGAAAGGGGCATGGCACCTAGATGAAGTGGTCTGGGTGCCTATAGTGTTCCTTTAAGCAATGATTTAAAGACTTAGAACCATAACCTTTATAGCTTATTGTAGTGGTTATGGTGTTATAAGGTTTTGAAGAGGCATCTTCCATTTTCAGTTTAACGATCCTGGAGTGGCATGACAAGAAGGGGATCTAAGTAACACCCAAAGCCCTGATTCTTGTTTATTTCTTCATCCCAGGTCACTGGCTTTTTGACTGGGACTGAAATGATGTACATCAAGCATGTCAAACTCCAAGCTAGCACTGGCCTTTATGTGGGCTGCAAAAAAACAACAACTAAAATTTTCATAGAAACCGCAGCACCCTCCTCTACTAAACCCCAGCCCCCCTCTAGTAAACCCCAGTCTCCCCTCTATACTGAATCCCAGTCCCCCCTCTCTACTAAATCCCAGCAACCCTTCTACTAAACCCCAGACCCTGTTTAAAAAAATAAATAAATAATATTAGCCAACAAGCAGACTCCATTCATATTGACGCTGCCAGTATGCGACTCCGGAGTCCAGCCTCTGGTATACCCCCAAAGGCGCCGTCTGCACCCTGTGCCAAAGCAGATCCTCCCACTACTCCTTGAAACCCTGTGAAGGTGGAGCATGTTGACCTCACGTCTGAATGTGACCTGGCATTGCGTGCCTCCATGCACCTCCAGGTCCACCACTGTCCAGCCGTGGCCATCGCAACACTGACCAACACACACTCACTGATATACACACGCACTGACAGACACAAACACACACACACAGAAACTGACAGACACACACTCACTCAGTGACAGGCACACACACACACACACACTCACTGACAGATACACACACACACAACTCACAGACACACTCACTGACAGACACACACCCACTCACTGACAGACACCACACACTGACAGACACACACACTTACACATTCTTGCACATATTCACAAATAATTTTACTTATTGCTCCCTACCTGGTGTAGGGAGGCTGGTGTGGGGCCTCTCCCTGGTGTCTTCCTTCCTGCTCCTCACTGTACCCTCACGCGCAGTTTAGTGATGCCGGGCCAGATGTACCTGGCATTAGTATGGTGATAACTAGATAACTAGTGCATATTCACTTCAATTCACTAGCTACACATCACCTACCCCTCACAATCAATATCCCTAAAGTTGAATTTGCCAACCCTCAGCCAGTCTAGTGGTGCAGTGCAGCTGCTCTGATGGACAGTTTACTGGAATTTTCCATGGAACAATGTACTATACCACCTCCTGCCTGTCGTTAGGGCAATGACATGAGCTCAAATGTCTCATACGCCATTCGATTCTTTCTTCAGCTATGCAGACAGTAGGGGGAGGGAAGTGTCATTTAATGAACTGCCAACATTCACAGACAGACAGAGCATGACAGAAAATTCTACCAGAGTTTGTATGCCCAGCATGGGTTCTACTTGCCTATTCTGATGTCGTGAACACCTGTGCTGAGCATATTGCAGACTAGGGCTAAACATCTGCTTCCAGAAACCAATATAACTATAGATGTACTATTTTTAAAGTGAAGTGCCTTAAAGCAAGGATTTGTCTTGATAAACAGCGCAGCTAATTCTCAGAATGAAATGGACCCAGAACGCTTACCTACTCTTTACACAAACAGTTAAGGCTGATTTAGTGAGTAGTGTGCATTGTGCCATCTAAATATAAAAGCAAAAACCTTGTTTTAATGTGGATGCCGGCGTAGATGCATACTTATAATAGTGGTTCAGTCTATAACTATGCCATTTAATGATTTTTTCATCAAGGTTATTTCCAAACAGTACATTTGTTTTAACTATAATGGTCTAAGGCTGATGGTAGGTTGATTCACAGTGGCCTTTAGCTACACATTTAAGTGTATTTCAAAGAGAAAACAGTTTAATGATTTTCTTTTAAATGTGCTGGTACACCTCTGCCTATCTAATTACAAAAATATTTTCTGTGCCTCAAGAGAACATGGGAGAAAATACCATTATATACTCAGTGAAAGCGAAAGGATGTGTGTTATATAGCTGTAGATAGGATAGTCTGTTTAATGCATTTCATTTAAAACAGCAGGCAAAGGCATAAATGGTCTACCAAATTGATATATAGTGTGTATCCAAATTGCATGACCCCACCTACCGCCAACAAGCTGCTTTGAAGACATGGCAAAATTTAAGAAATGGGTTTTCTGATCTGTACTGGCATGTGAATGTTTACACTGATCAGCCACAACATTAAAACGACTGACAGGTGAAGTGAATAGCATTGATTATAATGTAACAATGGCACCTGTCAAAGGGTGGGATATATTAAGCAGCAAGTGAACAGTCAGTTCTTGAAGTTTCAGCACTCTCATGTTCCCAAGCCACAACATGCAATGACCAAAGGACACTCTTCGAAATGACTGAAACATGGAGAGAAGGAGGCCAATTTAATATTTTGGGGAATTGCTCTTAGGTAAGGGAATTCTGGAAATAAATCCCAAGTTATACTCAGTCCCTCTTACATTTTTTAGTAACATTACCCCCAAAGCGGTCAATTTTTGGTATAGTTTCTGGCATTTCTCTTAAACACTCTAACTGTATTCATATAGATCTGGTAGCTGCCAGAAAAACGATCCTTCATGTCTGGATTTCAACTGACAAACCAGCATCATCATTGTGCTCATCCAAACTAGCTTATGTTTTGAAACTGAACTGGATTGAGGCCTCCCAACCTAAAGAAAGAAAGGTTTCCATGATATTTAAATATTGGGTGCCCTATATTCAGTCTCAAGATGCCTAACAAATGGCTCTTAATTACAAAACGTTGTAATTTACCACCTAGTATTCCTTTCATGGAAGACCTCCAATTTCACCTGTTGGACCTGTTATTTATTTTTTAGAACGGACCATTATATTTATAACCTGCATATTTATTTACTTGTTTATTATTAAACTTGCTGGGATGTTCGGTTATATAATCCTGACACCCCCCGTATCTTTCTACCTTATTTAAAACAATAAATGTGTTGTTTATTTCTTGTTTTCTTGTTTTTAAAATCCTAAACATTTCAGTTGCTGATGGATTTATACATATCCAGTATATCTCTAGTTTAAATACAACTTGGCAAAATAGTTTTTTTGTTTTGTTTTGCCCATACTATTTACTGAATGCCCCATTTTAGCTAATATGAGCATTTTTTAAAATTTTAATCTATAGCTTATGTGTACTGGTATGATAGATGTACGGGCATGGACGCAGACACAAACATTAGAATCAACATTAAAAAATCCCACAAAGGTAGTCTGATTACCGTATATACTCGAGTATAAGCCGACCCGAATATAAGTCGAGGCCCCTAATTTTACCCCAAAAAAACTGGGAAAACTTATTGACTCGAGTATAAGACTAGGGTGGGAAATGCAGCAGCTGCTGGTAAATTTCTAAATAAAATTAGATCCTAAAAAATTTATATTAATTGAATATTTATTTACAGTGTGTGTATATAATGAATGCAGTGTGCGCATATGAATGCAGTGTGTGCGCGTATGAGTGCAGTGTGTGCGCGTATGAGTGCAGTGTGTGTGTGTATGAGTGCAGTGTGTGCGCGTATGAGTGCAGTGTGTGTGCGTATATATTAATTGAATATTTATTTCCAGTGGGTGTATATAATGAGTGCAGTGTGTATGAGTGCAGTGCGTGTATGTATGAGTGCAGTGCGTGTATGTATGAGTGCAGTGTGTGTATGTATGAGTGCAGTGCGTGTATGTATGAGTGCAGTGCGTGTATGTATGAGTGCAGTGTGTGTGTATGAGTGCAGTGTGTGTATGAGTGCAGTGTGTGTATGAGTGCAGTGTGTGTGTATGAGTGCAGTGTGTGTGTATGAGTGCAGTGTGTGTGTATGAGTGCAGTGTGTGTATGAGTGCAGTGTGTGGGTATGAATGCAGTGTGTGTGGATGAATGCAGTGTGTGTGTATGAGTGCAGTGTGTGTGTATATGAATGAAGTGTGAGTGTGTGTGATGCAGTGTGTGTTTGTGTATGTGTTGGTGGGCGTTTTGATATATTATTCATTTTTTTATTAATTATTATTTTATTTTTTATTTTGTAATATTATATTTGTTTATTATTATTATTTATTATTTAAACTGAATTATAAATTTTTATTTTTTTTTATTATATTTTTTTTTCGTCCCCCCTCCCTGCTTGATATATGGCAGGGAGGGGGGCTCTTTCCCTGGTGGTCCAGTGTCATTGGCAGTTCAGTGGGGGGGAGAGGGGGGCTGGCAGAGCTGTACTTACCTTTCCTGCAGCTCCTGTCAGCTCTCTCCTCCTCCGCGCGGTCTGTGCAGCTCCCTCTGTCAGCTCCCACTGTAAGTCTCGCGAGAGCCGCGGCTCTCGCGAGACTTACACCGGGAGCTGACCGAGGTGCTGAACGGACGGCGCGGAGGAGGAGAGAGCTGACAGGAGCTGCAGGAAAGGTAAGTACAGCTCTGCCAGCACCCCTCTCCCCCCAGTCTGTATTATGGCAATATAAATTGCCATAATACAGACTCTGACTCGAGTATAAGCCGAGTTGGGGTTTTTCAGCACAAAAAATGTGCTGAAAAACTCGGCTTATACTCGAGTATATACGGTAGTTTAATCTTGTTTAAATACTGATGGTTAAATCTTCCCCACCATTGTCGCACACTACACTAAGAACTATGTTTCATCCCATGAGAAGAATTTAATAGCAGGATTATAGCAATCCTGTAATGTGCATGCTGCAGGTACTATATATATTCTTTTATTTTTATTTTATTTTTTTAGAGGAGGGGTAGTGGGAGAGATGAGCAGAGGTCACTCTTACATACCATGAAAATAAAATATTATTTCAAATGGCTTATGTGTGTAATTGGCTTCAGATCCAATGACCCTTTCAAATGATTTTCATTTTCTTGTATTCCAGAACAAAATATATTTTCCATTTCATCGCAGTGTGCTCAATTCAAGCATGTTGAATGAACTACTTGCTGCACAGCTATCCTGATGCTCTGATGATGAGACTATAGCCTTAAAAAAAATGTTCTTTATTTTAAGATTACGTTAAATCATTTAGTATCCAAAAAATGTGCACTTATTAATTAGCAAAAAAAGAAAAACTCCATCCAAATACGTGTATAACAACCACCGTTCTGCTAATTCTGTAATGATCTATACATTCATGCTGGCTCTCTAAGTTAAACGCAATTTAAGGACTCTTTGAATGTATTAAGCATGAGTTAAAGGCACATGCAGTGCAAAACATTGCACTAGTTTGGAAACAGAGTTATTATAATTTTAAATATATATCATATTTCAAATTATATTCACCAGTATAAAAATCACTTTTTTTTGGTCTGTTCCTTTTGTAGAAATTTGTGTTCTTACAGATCCTAAACTAAGCTTAAAGAAAATGCCCATCATCATGTCACCAGAAACCGTAGTTAGTGATGTCCCGAACAGTTCGCTGGCGAATAGTTCCAGGCGAACATTGCGTGTTCGCGTTCGCCACGGATGGTGAACATATGCGATGTTCGGTCCGCCCCCTATTCGTCATCATTGAGTAAACTTTGACCCTGTACCTCACAGTCAGCAGACACATTCCAGCCAATCAGCAGCAGATCCTCCCTCCCACCTCCTAGACAGCATTCAATTTAGATTAATTCTGAAGCTGCATTCATTTTTTTTTTGTATTATTATTTTTTTGTTTGTTTATTATACATTATCCCCCATAGCCAGTAACCTGTGCTTATTATACATTATCCCCCCATAGCCAGTAACCTGTGTTTTTTATACATTATCCTCCCATAGCCCGTAACCTGTGTTTATTATACATTATCCCCCCCATAGCCAGTAACCTGTGTTTATTATACATTATCCCCCATAGTCATTTATCGTTGGACCTAGGCAGCATGATGTCTTAGGCCGGCACAGAGAGTGAGTGAGTGAGTGAGTGAATAATATAATATATATGTTCAGAAACATATTAGTAATATATGTAAATCGGGTTCATGCAAAGAGGGTGAAAAGGTATTAAAGAAAAACACACTTATTGCATCAAATGTACAAAGCCAAACTTTTAAAAGCTTTCCTCATTTCTTTCTCGGGATGAGGAATATATCGGTTGTAGACTGAGGATTTCCATCTGCCCAATCTTTTAA
Source organism: Pelobates fuscus (assembly GCF_036172605.1). Taxonomy (NCBI): domain Eukaryota; kingdom Metazoa; phylum Chordata; class Amphibia; order Anura; family Pelobatidae; genus Pelobates; species Pelobates fuscus. The sequence goes on from NC_086322.1 coordinate 105,545,971, forward strand.
TAATATTATTATAAATGAAACACCCGAGACATGGATACAACCCAATCTTAGGAGTAGTGTTCTGATGTAGAAGATGAATTTAGCCGTAGTCAGAGGGATTCAGTGAGAGTAGTGGTGAAATGTGTGTGGCATGACTGAGTGTGGGTAAGTAAGAGTCAAGTATTTTAACTGGGCACTAGTTCTAGGTGGGATAAAGAGGTATAGCGGATGGATGAGTAGTTTGGTTCGTTTTAGAGGTTTGTAGAGAAAGTATATAGTGATCATGATTTTTAGCGATATCCAATATTTTTAAGGTGGTCCCAGTGCCACCACTCATATCTGGTGTCACAATAGCTTGCATTTAAAAAAACAAAAAACTTTTTTGACTGTAATATAATAGCAGTCAGTTTCCTTCACACGTGTGTGTTTCAGGGACTGCCAGGGCACAGTGTCACACCAGTGCAACTCATATCTGGTGTAACAGTAGTGTACATTAAAAAAAAACTAGAAATTTGACTGTGAAATAATAGCAGTCAGTTTCCTTCACACGTGTGCGTTTCAGGGCCTGCCAGGGCACAGTGTCACACCAGTGCAACTCATATCTGGTGTAACAGTAGTGTACATTTAAAAAAAAAATACAGGGGTCTTGTTGTCACCTTTTGGGGACCGTTGGTGTTGTACGTGGCTGGGTGGAGGAAGAGACCTTCACTGACATCAGTGAGGACAAGGAACGGGACATGGCTAGCTTGGTATCCAACCTTGTGCAAATGGGGAGTTTGCGGTTGTGCAAATGTACTGTTTGTGGTTGTTTGCGGTGCGTTAAATGGGGGGACTGGTCTGTCACTGTGAAGCGGGCGTAACCCTTACACTACCTGATCGATACAACATCATACCTGATGTTTTAAAGCACGTTATACCAAACAATTTAGGAATGTTAGGTGATTTATGCCCTTTATGGATTAAAACCAGACTCTGCATCAACTATGTAATTTTCCATTGGAGTTTTGCCATGGATCCCCCTCCAGCATGCCGCAGTCCAGGTGTTAGTCCCCTTGAAACAACTTTTCTATCACTATTGTGGCCAGAAAGAGTCCCTGTGGGTTTTAAAATTCGCCTGCCTATTGAAGTCTATGGCGGTTCGCCAGGTTCGCCCATTCGCGAACATTTGCGGAAGTTCGCGTTCGCCGTTCGCGAATGGAAAATGTTATGTTCGCGAAATCACTAACCGTAGTACAAGCATAATTGACAGTTTTTACAAAATAACTTTAAAAAAAAGCAGTTGCTCCTCTTCTAGCATATTAATATCTTGAAGTGCATAGACTTTTGATTTTCTCCCCAAATATGTGAAATATAACAGAATTAAACTATATTGAACTTTTGGAGCAGATTTGAGCCCATAATCCGAAGAGTGAAGCAGAACACAAGGACATACAGATAACCTGCTTAATTGATCAGGTATGTTAAAAATGCAAACAGAGCTAGTGTCCTCACTAGAGAAACAGGCCATGTTGCCAATGGACGACAGTTCCATTTTCAGTTGCATTTAATTTATTTTTGATGATTTAGATTTTCTGAATGAAAATTAAACTCATTTGACTGTACCAGCAATAATAAATATGACAATATAGTAACACTGAACCTTCTTTTGTATTTCCAAAAAGTTTAAATTTGGGGCCACATGCTGTACTTTGTATCACACAGCCTTGTTACAATGCTGCCGCCCATCCCATGTGTTCTCTATTAAGGGTTAGTAAGTATATAGGGGTGTATGTAAAAAATACCCATCTCTGTCTCATTAGAGATATCTTTGCCAGAAGCTCAAGGAAGCAGGCTGAAGGGTCAGTGTTAGGACCCACTTAGGGGGGGTCTTCCTTGACGTTGGCAGGCGGGCATCCCTCCAATGGCCATTGGAGACACTAAATTACCTCCATTTGTCTAAATATACATAGGGATTGAGGAGAGAGAGCAGGTAACTTTTTCTTTTCACATGCTGTACTGCACACAGGCAGAAATTGATAAAACGCAATATGCTCCTCATCCAGAGAAGAAATCTATTTTACTCAAAGTGATTCCACTGGAAATAAAGCAAAATACCCAGTATACTATAGCGTTGCCATATACACTTTAACTGACACACATGATACCTTACTAGGACTGTCTAAGGAAAAGAAAATGGATGTTTGAGGAATGTAATGGTTTCTACTATGGCTAGTAACACAATTAATGTAAAGCATACATGCAATCTAAAAATCAATTCTATCCCAATTTACATTTCCACATGTGTTTATGTAACCCCCTGCTATTTCTCATTAGGTCATTTTCATGGCTGGAATGACTTTTCACAAAGAATGTTATGGATCTGAGAGAGATAAAGTAGTAAATTATCATTTAAAAAGGATTCTTGAGTCATTGATTCTTTAAATCTTACTGCCTGATGTAATTATTGAGTCATTATTTTATTTTTTAAATACTGTCATGGTAGACAGGAAATAATATATATATATATATATATATATATAAAATTGGTTGAATATAACATTATACAAATATTTGCTTTTCATCTGCTGGTAGATTTGTATTTTGCCAAGTCTTTCAACAATGCGGCATAAAAGTTGATAAATGAAAATCCAGATTTTCCCACCACACCATTTACATGTCTGGATGTGGTAAGAATGTTAGCATTAAGGAATTTTTCTTTTCTTTTCTCTTTTTTTTTTTTTTTTTTTTTTGACAGGCATATGTAGAAGAATGCAATTTTGGATTTTCCAAAGATTTTTTTGTACATCATGTGTGAAGATGCCTTTACCCATCATCCATTCCCCCCAAAAAGACTTAAAAGCAGAAATATTATCCAGTAAGAGGAAAACAAATCCAAACTAAATCAATAAAACTTCATATTCCCAAGTATATGGGCTAACACTATCATGTTTTAATGGCACCTGGAAAATATAACATGAAAGCAAAGTAAAGCTAAATATACTAAACACTGCATATTTTAAGTAAAGACCTTTAATGAGGTCTACTCATTAGAATCAGACAATCACACAAAATACTCCAGTGAACACATTTATCTTGTATGGACACTAAGCATCATACCCACCAGAGCAAGATAAATCATAAGGTGACCAAAGCGACCAATTAGGGGCCCGGGGTTAATCAAGGGCCCTAGAACCATTTATTTTATTGGTCCCAGATCCCATACTTATTTGAAGAATGAAGGCTAGGTGGAGAGGGTGTGCAAACTGGTAACCAGCCTAGGGCGCTGTGAAACCCTAATCCATGTCTGATACCCACAGCAGGCAGCTCACTGTAGTAGTAATAGCTGTATGAGTCTTTGGTTGCTGTTCTCAGGTTTTCAGTCAAAACATTTTGAAGTTGATTTACAAAACATTGGTTTTAATGGAACCCACTGCCCTCTTCAGTTGCACTGATAACACAGAAAGTGCAATAATTATTTTTAGAAATCTGGCATACATTAGATGGCAATGGGGGGTGCTTAGACCAGCACTCTCAGCCCATTGTTACTTTCCAGGTTTGAACAGATTTGAACTGAAGGGTAATTTTGTCATTATTAGTGTGGGTTATGGAAGAAAGGCAAGTTGTGACTGTTCAATAATTTATTTTTGCCTTTCATAAATAACCACCTTAAGCTAAATTAAGCATTTTGTTGAACTACATGATCTCTATGTCATAAAAACCCAGAGAACTGGACATGGAAACTTGGCATATTCAAATACGTTTTCATATATATATAAAAAAAAAAAAAATCAATGCACCAGTGCTGAAATGTTTCTTATATGTCTGTAACTGAAATGATTATTAGAGGGGCAGAATACTATTTTGGAAGTTCTGCAGATGTGAAAGATATGTCTGCATTAACTAGTGAACATGCAGCCAGAATCATATATCTCTTACATCAGCAACTTCCTCTCAAAGGAGAGTATTGGAATTCTCATGTGTCCTGCTTGTAGAAAGGATGAGAGACACAGAAAAGGGAAAGAGAGAGAGAAAGATTCGTCAGGAGGCAGGACCTTCCCTATAGAAAGGTAGAAGCAAGCTAACAGGAGCAGATATATGCCGAGAGGCATTATGTCTGAAGAGGAGGGTCAGGGAATGAGCCCTACATACACTTGTAAGTTTAACAAGAAATTCAAGAAGATTCTCTATTTTACCCATACTTGGAATACATGGAAAGTAAACCTATTTTTTACTTCTGACTTTCCCATGCCTGCCCTCGAATGGCATGCAGTTTAATATAGCTGTCTGGTCTGACTAAATGTACAACTGCTCCTAGGTCATACCATCAGTGCTTTCTACACCAATGTGATATAAAATCTCTGCATTCTGGCATAAATGGTTCAAGATAGCAAGTAACTACATTAGTATTTCACAATAAAGTTACATTGATGTTATTCATTTGCAGATTTCTAATACTGAAAGCACAATTTAAATATACCTAGAATTAAATGTAAGCATGTATCAGCAGAGGTTTCCACACTTTTTGTATCATGTTCTCAAATATGTTTGCGTTGTGCATTCAATTTGTAAAATTGTGGAATATGTATTTTATAAATGTAATGAAAATAACAATGACAATAATAAAAAACAATAACACAATCAATAGAAGAGTTTACTCACTCAAAGAAGGTTGTCCACCCAGTCTCATCGCTTTTAGTTGCCAGAAGTCCACTGTTGCCATGGTAAGTAAATAAGACCAACTCCTGACCTTGGGCAGTCATACTTTTTAAACACCCGTTGGTACCTATAGTTAACCAAATAACTTGGTTATCTGGTGCAACTATTCTGACTGGCATTCGGTTTGGATCCCGTCTAATACGCAAGGTATTCCCATTGCTGTCAGTCACCGCTGTTATATCATTTTCATTGCTGTAGCTAAAGTTATATATGTAGTCCCCTGTAACTAAGCTCATGGTATACTGGTGTGTGCCATTAACATCAAAAATGTACAATTCTTGATCAGTAGGCGAGGCTACCTCATAATAATTCATGGAATTAAGAAAAGGTTTGTTCTTAGAAACTGCACGAATTCGGATGTTACCCAAGTCTGCAATGTATAATGTGCCTTCTGGTGATGCTGCCAAAGATGATGGGGCACTGAGTTTGGCGTCCTTTGCATATCCGTCTCCATTTTGGTAACAATCACAGTTGGCATCATTTTTACAGTCACATTCAGATGGTATTCCTGCAACCAAAGAGATCTCCCCATCTGTAGTGACCTGCCTTATCCGGTTGACCTTCTTTTCATCCGTTTCGGTGATATAAAGCACCCCATTGTATGACACTGTAATAGCTGTGGCAGATTCTAATATAGCCTGGACAGCGTATTTCCCTACAGAATACTCAATGCCAGGGACCTGGCAATACATTGGTCTTCCAGCTGCAATGCGAACCTGGCGATTTTCAGTGATCTGAAGAACAACATTGTTATCCAAAACGTAAATCGAATTATCCATTGGATTAATAGCCAAGTCTGTGGGCCATTCTAGTCTCACCTGAAATAAAGAAACAGCAGATGTATATTTTAAAATGATGTATCAATTTAAAATGCAATTAATTGCTGCTAATTGTATTTATCCATTTACAAATGGTTTGTGGACAAAATAGGATTGCTGTGCTTTCTAAAATTCTGACACGGGAACCAGTAATTTGTGGAATTTGTTAGGTTTTTTAATATAGCCATTATTTTTTTGGACAAAAGGTTTATTTCTAGTAAAACAGACTTCGGCGCCTGCTTTATGCAACATACGGTTAACACCATTTTTTAAAATATTTTTTTCTAAACTACGTGTGTTAAATGTTTTTTTAATGGTGATGAACTGCATGTGTGGTGTCTTGCAGCCACAAGTAAATGACATATAAAATATTGGTGGGGAAGGGAGTGGAGTGCATTATGGCAGGTTTGGGTGAGGGCGGGGTTTAAAGAAAGTAATGCATTTTTTTGTTCTTTGACAATTGTAGTCTAATTGGTAATGCACATTTCTCATTGTTATAGTTATTTGTACAGTGCCTTGAAAAGGTATTCTTACCCCTTAGACATTATCCTTCTTTTCTGCATTGTAAATGACATACACTAACACAGTCTTAAACACTATTTTCATTGCAAACTCATCTACTCACATACATTTAAAAGTCAAAATTAGAGATTGCTGAGTAGATATTAAAAAGAAAACGGATATATGCTGCTTTTATAGGAACTCATATCTCATATCAATATATAGTCAATCTCCGTTTTGCTTTGAATGCCTTTGGAGTAAGTCTCTGCTAGTTTTGCACCCTGGGTTGGAGCAATTTTTGCCCATTCTTCTTGGCAGATTTGCTCCAAGTGGATTGGTTGGGTGACGCTTGTGGACTACAATTTTCTATTAGTGGCATACGTTCCTAATAGGATTAAGACAGGGACTGACAAGCATATTCAAATTTTTTGTTCTTAAGATATTCTAAGGTCTCTTTTACGTTTGGTATTATTCTTACAATCTTCAGCTTTTTAGCAGACTGAAAAAAGTTTCCCGGCAGTAGTGCCCTCAGTTTAAACATTTTTGGATAAATATCACACTGTACGATGGTTAAATATATAGACTATTTTTCATAGGACAGTTAAGACATTGCAATACAGAACCACAGTGAAGGTACATTTTCTTACTAAACTCTGCCTTACTATTCACCCTTGTAATTGCAAAATAGTGTTTACTGGGGTGAAGGACCAAGGGGGACTCTCCCTTCCCAGGAAGAGACAGTTCTGCTTTAATATCTATTGATTCATTCTCCAACTCTATTGTGCAAATGACAAGTTGATTGGTGCATTCCCCTTCTCTCTCAGCCTCCATTCCCTAACCCACTGTGACTGCTAGCATTGTCAAGCTTATTCTTGTGTCATCATCCCCCTTACTAGGTCTTTCAGAACCACCAATATTTCTCACCTGTTCTCATAAATTCTATGACTTTTCAGTGATATTAATCTTTCAACTTGTCTATCAGGACCTTGTGCCTTGCAGCCCCTCCTTTTTCTCTTAGCCCTGTGCCTCTCAAACTACAGTCATTGTCGTTCCCCTCTCCTGGCTTAATCAAAAATGGCTTTCCAACTCTTACTTTCCAATTAGGTAAGCAGCCAGACAAGCCAACTTGTACACAGTGTACTGTGCTGAATTTCTGACCTGTCATGGCCGACCTGTAAACGGTCATAGCATAGCACAATGCTTATGTCAGTGCAACTCAGCAGCTAGCTACTGCCAGGCCTCTCAAGAAAGTATAACTTGGGATTTGTGGAAAATAAGTGGAATGAGAAACAAATGTGACAGAGCAATAATGGCAACAGGACCAGTAGAAACAAAATAAAATATAAGAATTATTTTATAATGTTCCAAAATTAACCTTGTAAATTTAGTAAAGATTGCTTTGTTTCACTACATGGCGTCTAAAAAAATGTGTGTCAAATTATAACTAGCATATTATAGGTGTTTACAAAAATAATACATATGCACAATGTTTTTTCTGTTTATTAAAAGATTGAAAAACAAAAGTTTCCAAGTAATTACCTCACTAATATGCATGCTGGTGTCACAGGTTAAGGGTCGTGCTGAGGTCAAGTCATTTGAACCAAGCAAGGTTGATATTATACCATTTTGATCCACTCTTCTGATAACCTTCCCATCAACAAAGTAGATTAGTCCGTTCTTATCTACAGCAATTCCTTTATTAGGAAGAGAGATAGTCAGCATTATTTAAAAATAATGTAGTGCTTACATTCTACTAGGTGTTAACAAGATGTGTAACTGATTCAAAAGGAAGCATGTAATAGCTGGAGAACTTGAGAATTACGGATATATATTCAGATATATTTTTTTACAGTAAACAGATCATGAAAAGGCAACAGCTGGAAGCATCTCTGTTCTCGATAATTTAAAAGTGTGGTGCTCTAGCATATAGTTACTGCATGTGGTAAAATTTACTGAAATACATTACTTTCAAATATATAAATTTGGCACATAAAACAAACAAACATAAACATTGTTCAATAACTAGCATGTAAGACCAGTTAAAATAAAAAATTAAAAAAAAAAATAGCCCCAAAAACATGTATACATGTCAAATGTTGCTCTTCAGGATGCAAATTACCAATTCCATTCTTATCTTAATGAGGCACAAAATATGTTGTAAGTTTCAGAGTTCAGCAGCAATATATAAAAGGAACAATGTGTACCGCTCATTGGCTTTGGACCCATGGGTTAGTTTGAAACCTACTTGTGTGTTACCTAATAAATATTTCTTGGGCTCAAAGATAGTACTATGCTAACTGCCATATGAATTTGTCTGAGCCTCACTTGATTTTGCATGGCTTGGAAGCAAAAAAAAGGGTTGTAGGAGATCACCATTTAATTTGTACCAATGCACTTAAATAAAAACAAAATAAAATTGAATGCTTGAGTTGTGACCTAAGTCTGTTCAGACAATGTACTCCTAGATGAGCTAACAAAAGTTTAACAAACAGATTTGGTATGTAATGTCAATTCATTAACACTGCACCTTTTTTTTTTTTTTTTTGTTTGTTTGTTTGTTTTTTTAAACACTCATTGTGGTTTGTCACCTTTTGGTGTTGTAAGAGTTGCCTCCACTGCCTTTCCCCCTTCACCACATCTGGCCTCATCAAACGGCGTGCACTGTTCCCCTGTTCCAGCAATAACCTCAGCATTTTTTATCAGGTCCTTTGTCCCCACGAGTGATTTGGGCTTATAGATCTTGCGAGTATTTGCATCTGATACATAAAGGTCTCCAGTTACGGGATCGGTAGCCAAATAATAGCGATGGGCCAAGTTACTGCTGTAAAAACAAATCATAAATAAAATCTTACAAACACTTGTATATATGCTATTATACTACATAATTAAGTGTTAATAAGTGTAACCATATAAGTATGGCAGTCATACATTTGTATTACCTGCTTTGGCATGGTTGAAACAGTATTGGCTATGAACAATCCAAAACTATTAGTTCAGGGAATGTTAACAATTGAACATCTAGCCGAATAGCTAAAAGACATCTAATGTATAGATTAAAAATTATACTTCCCAAAAGATAATGTAGATCTCATTTAGGCAAAATTGTGAACAAATGTGTGCCAAAGGGTACACAAAGTAAAATATCTGTATATATTTTGCTAGGTATTTGCGCAATATATAAAGGGAATTTGCAACAATATAAAACTCTATTGAGATATAAGCAAACATTTTTCAAACATTTTTCATGATACTTGGCCTGCTAGCTGAGAATCATGAGAGCGTTATTTTAATATCCACAAAGCCATAGATAATTTGCTCTTATTATAGGGCACAATATATACTAGTGTAGTTAATAATACAGAGAGCATGCACAAAAAAATGTTGAGAATAAAAAGGAACATTTTCTATTGTTCTCTATTTTATAACTATTTGTCATTCCACAGATAACTTTATTTTAAATAAATGGTAAGGTGAGTGCCACAGAGTGCAACAATTTAGAGACAATATCTTTATTATCTCCCTTTGTCAATTTCTTGTTTTTCAACCTTGGCTTCTCTCTTTTTAATTTACACTGCAGATTATCATGTGCACACATAATTATTTAGTCAGTATTTGGTGCAGGAAGGAACTGTACAAATTTGTTGAAAACATATATCTAAACCTAGAAGTAGCAATATAAATATATCTGAAATACATCTGCTAATTCAACAATATAAAAAGCCTGAGGCTAGTGAAGTCCCGAACTGTTCGCTGGCGAATAGTTCCGGGCGAACATCGCTTGTTCGCCACGGGTGGCGAACACATGCGCTGTTCGGTCCGCCCCCTATTCGTAATCATTGGGTAAACTTTGACCCTGTACCTCACAGTCAGCAGACACATTCCAGCCAATCAGCAGCAGACCCTTCCTCCCAGACCCTCCCACCTCCTGGACAGCATCCATTTTACATTCATTGTGAAGCTGCATTCTTAGTGAGAGTAGGGACAGTGTAGCTGCTGCTGATTTGATAGGGAAATTGATAGCTAGGCTAGTGTATTCAGTGTCCACTACAGTCCTGAAGGACTCATCTGATCTCTGCTGTAAGGGCAGCACCCCAAAAAAGCCCTTTTTAGGGCTAGAACATCAGTCTGCTTTTTTTTTTCTTTTCTGTGTAATGTAATTGCAGTTGCCTGCCTGCCAGCCTGTGTGTCAGGCTCACAGCATATACTGTGCCCACTTGCCAGTGCCACCACTCACTCACTGGTGTCACAATAGCTTGCATTTAAAAAAACACAAACTTTTTTGACTGTAATATAATAGCAGTTAGTTTCCTTCACTAGTGTGCGTTTCAGGGCCTGCCCAGTGCCACCACTCACCCGCTGGTGTCACAATAGCTTGCATTTAACAAAAAAAATAACCTTTTTGGACTGTAATATAATAGCAGTCAGTTTCCTTCACGAGTGTGCGTTTCAGGGCCTGCCAGGGCACAGTGTCACACCAGTGCAACTCATATCTGGTGTAACAGTAGTGTACATTTAAAAAAAAAAATAAACATTTTTTTGACTGTAATAGATTGAATAGCAGTTAGTTGTCGGCCAGCGTGTGTGCAAGGCTCACAGCGTATACTGTGCCCACTTGCCCAGTGCCACCACTCATATCTGGTGTCACAATAGCTTGCATTTAACAAAAAAAATAAATTTTTGGAGTGTAATATAATAGCAGTCAGTTTCCTTCACGAGTGTGGGTTTCAGGGCCTGCCAGGGCACAGTGTCACACCAGTGCCACTCATATCTGTTGTCACAGTAGCTTGCACGCATAGTACCACTAATCGAAAAAAAATGAAAGGCAGAGGCAGGCCACCCGCAGGGGCCATCGTGGTCGTGGTGCTGTGATTCCCTTTGGCCCTAGAATAATGCCCAGTGTTCAGAGGCCACGTACCCTGAACTTGAAAAGTTCTGAGGACATAGTTGACTGGCTAATACAGGACACCCAATCTTCTACAGCTTCCACTCGGAACCTCGACGCACCATCCTCCTCCAGCTTAGCTTCGGGCACCTCTCAAGTTACCACTCACCCGCCTGCCGACACCACCAACACTAGCACCACAGCCGCTTCACTTGGTATGTCAGAGGAGTTATTTACACATCAGTTGGAAGAAATGAGTGATGCGCAACCATTATTGCCAGAGGATGTAGATAAGAGGGATATGTCTCAGTCAGGCAGCATTACACACGTACGGTGTGATGATGATGATGTTGTACCCACTGCTGCTTCCTTTGCTGAGTTGTCAGATACAAGTGAAGCGGTTGATGATGACGATGCGTCCGTGGATGTCACGTGGGTGCCCGCTAGAAGAGAAGAAGAACAGGGAGAAAGTTCAGATGGGGAGACAGAGAGGAGGAGGAGGAGACGAGTTGGAAGCAGTAAGAAGCCAATGTCACAAAGTCACCCCCTTGCCCGGCATCTGACAGCTGGCTTGACTGAACTCTTAGCCCGCCAGCTTTTACCATACAAGCTGGTGGAATCTGAGGCGTTCAAAAATGTGTAGCTATTGGGACACCGCAGTGGAAGGTACCCGGACGAAATTTCTTTGCACAAAAGGCAATCCCCAACCTGTACTCGATTGTGCAAAAGGAAGTAATGGCATGTCTGGCACACAGTGTTTGGGCAAGGGTCCATCTGACCACTAACACCTGGTCTGCAAAGCATGGTCAGGGCTGGTATATCACCTACACTGCGCATTGGGTAAACCTTCTGACGGCTGCCAAGCATGAAATGTGTGGCTCTGCAGAGGAGTTGGTGACACCGCCACGACTTGCAGGCAGGCCTGCTGCCACCTCCTCTACTCCTCCTACTCCATCCTCTTTCATAACCTCCTCGGCTGAGTCCTCTTCTGCTGCTGTGACTTGCTCCACATCAACGGCACCCCCCCCCCCAGCTCCCCAGGTACTGTTCCACATCCCGGATACGGCAGTGTCACGCCGTCTTGGTGTTGACGTGCCTGAAAGCAGAGAGTCACACCGGACCAGCACTCCTGTCCGCCCTGAACGCACAGGTGGATCAGTGGCTGACTCCGCACCAACTGGAGATCGGCAAAGTGGTTTGTGACAACGGAAGAAATTTTTTGGCGGCATTGCATTTGGGCAAGTTGACACATGTGCCGTGCATGGCACATGTGTGTGATCTGATTGTACAACGCTTTGTGCATAAGTACCCAGGCTTACAGGACGTCCTTAAGCAGGCCAGGAAGGTGTGTGGCCATTTCAGGCGTTCCTATACGGCCATGGCGCACTTTTCCGATATCCAACGGCGAAACAGCATGCCAGTGAGGCGCTTGATTTGCGACAGCCCGACACGTTGGAATTCAACACTCCTAATGTTCGACCGCCTGCTCCAACAAGAAAAAGCCGTTAACGAGTATTTGTATGACCGGGGTGCTAGGACAGCCTCTGCGGAGCTGGGATTTTTTTTGCCACGTTACTGGACGCTCATGCGCAATGCCTGTAGGCTCATGCGTCCTTTTGAGGAGGTGACAAACCTAGTCAGTCGCACCAAAGGCACCATCAGCGACATCATACCATTTGTTTTCTTCCTGGAGCGTGCCCTGCGAAGCGTGCTGGATCAGACCGTAGATGAGTGTGAAGAGGAAGAGTTGTGGTCGCCATCACCACCAGAAACAGCCTTATCAGCATCGCTTGCTGGACCTGCGGCAACGCTGGAAGAGGATTGTGAGGAAGAGGAGTCAGAGGAGGAATGTGGCTTTGAGGAGGAGGAGGAGGAAGACCAACCACAACATGCATCCCAGGGTGCTCGTTGTCACCTATCTGGTACCCGTGGTGTTGTACATGGCTGGGGGGAAGAACATACCTTCAGAGAGAGGACGAGGAACAGAACATGAGTAGCTCGGCATCCAACCTTGTGCAAATGGGGTCTTTCATGCTGTCATGCCTGTTGAGGGACCCTCGTAAAAGGCTGAAGGAGAACGACCTGTACTGGGTGTCCACGCTACTAGACCCCCGGTATAAGCAGAAAGTGCCTGAAATTTTACAGAATTACGGCAAGTCGGAAAGGATGCAGCAGTTCCAAAATCAATTAAAAAGTATATGCTTTACACAGCGTATAAGGGTGATGTCACAGCACAACGTGAATCTAACAGGGGAAGAGGTAAAATTAATCCTCCTCCTCCCATGACCACGCCGGCAAGGACAGGACGCTTTACAGACGTGTTGTTGATGGAGGACATGCGGAGCTTTTTAAGTCCTACGCATCGCCACAGCCCTTCGGGGTCCACCCTCAGAGAACGACTCGAGCGACAGGTAGCAGACTACCTCGCCTTAACTGCAGATATCAACACTCTGAGGAGCAATGAACCCCTTGACTACTGGGTGTGCAGGCTCGACCTGTGGCCTGAGCTATCCCAATTTGCGATAGAACTTCTGGCCTGCCCCGCTTCAAGTGTCCTGCTATAAACGACCTTCAGTGCAGCAGGAGGTATTGTCACTGAGAAGAGAAGTCGCCTAGGTCAAAAAAGTCTAGATTACCTCACCTTTATTAAGATGAATGAGGGATGGATCCCGAAGGGACTGACACTGGGCAATACATTCAACTAAAAAAGGCCTGATGAGGGGGACTACTTAACACACCACTCCTATCTGGTGGCACATTAGATTGCACGCGCAGTGCCCCAAATTTGAAGTAGGAGGACCGACCAAGCCTCTTTTTCCATCTCCCGCTTCCTAAAATCGATGCCTTATATACACGTCCCCTGATAGGGGACGTAACAGGGATTAAACTGATAAGAATAGTACTACTTAACACACCACTCCTATCTGGTGGCACATTAGATTTCATGCGCAGTGCCCCAAATTTGAAGTAGGAGGACCGACCACGCATCTTTTTCCATCTCCCGCTTCCTGGGTGGAGGAAGAGAGACCTTCAATGACATCAGTGAGGACAAGGAACGGGACATGGCTAGCTTGGTATCCAACCTTGTGCAAATAGGGAGTTTGCGGTTGTGCAAATGGACTGTTTGCGGTTGTTTGCGGTGCGTTAAACGAGTTTGGTCTGTCACTGTGAAGCTGGCGTAACCCTTACACTACCTGATCGATACAACATCATACCTGATGTTTTAAAGCACGTTATTGCAAACAATTTAGGAATGTTAGGTGATTTATGCCCTTTATGAATTAAAACCAGACTCTGCATCAACTATGTAATTTTCCATGGGAGTTTTGCCATGGATCCCCCTCCGGCATGCCACAGTCCAGGTGTTAGTCCCCTTGAAACAACTTTTCCATCACTATTGTGGCCAGAAAGAGTCCCTGTGGGTTTTAAAATTCGCCTGCCCATTGAAGTCTATGGCGGTTCGCCCGGTTCGCCCGTTCGCGAACATTTGCGGAAGTTCGCGTTCGCCATTTGCGAACCGAAAATGTTATGTTTACGACATCACTACCTGAGGCATAATTCAACAATTTAAGAAGAGCTGGAACAAAAGGTAATTGCCCGGAGCAAGAAGATGACAGACTAAGGAAAGAAAAAAAACATTACTTTATAGAAAGGGTGAAGATGGTTATAACCCATCAGAATAAGTTACATGAAGCTTATAAAGGGAATATATATGTTTGGTGAGGAAACAGATAAAAGTTTAATTTGGACATATCTTGAAGTGTGAGTCGTGAAAAATGCTCACAATTGTGGCTTGCTTTATCAAAATAAATAATAACATTAAAAACAAACAACTTAAACAAAAAAATAAACTATTTGCCCTGGAGTCAGAAGACTGCTCACACATGAGAAAAGACAACTTCTCATCTGTTACATGGTTATATAGCTACATAGGCTGAAAATAGATGTGTCCATCAAGTTTAGCCTTTCTCTCATCTGTTTTTGCTGTTGATCCAAAAGAAGGCAAAAAAAACCCAGTTTGAAGCACTCCCTATTTTACAACAAACTAGGAAAAAATCCTTCTTGACCTCAGAATGGCAGTCAGACTATGGAGTTAAGATTTTACTGCAAAAAACTTTGCCATCATGCCGATTGTATATTTGTAAAATATTTTGCCGATAAGAAATTTCTCTGTAAGATGTTCAGTAGTCTAACTGTGAGGAGAGGGTGGGAAATGTTTCTGGTCTATTTCTCACGTAAGCTAGTATGGGACGCGAACAGTCAGCTACACACTGCTTGTGTTCCCAGTACTTTCTGTATGTTATTGAGGATGAGAATGATACAATTTAAATTGAAACACCGAAACACGTTCACATTGGGCACAGAAGATTATTTATGCTATTAAAAAAAAAGAGGATTATGGAATTTGTAGGTTGTGAACTAATGTAGGTTTTGCATTATCACTGTCTTTGTAAAATTACATGGTCCCATGGCTACAGGAGTACAATTATTCAATTACATGTAAAAATAACTATTATTTCACACCCTCGCAGCTTTACTAAACACTAATTGTAAGGTGACAGTTTTATATTACTTTTTAATTAGCACCAGCATATACCTGTGATTTTTTCCTTTTAATCGCACAGATATTAGCAGGTATTAAAAGGAAATGGCATTCATCTTTCAGCTAAACCTGCTTTTCAGGAGCAAATTTTCCTGCAAATACTATGAGTTGACACACTGCATACTGAACATGCAGACAGCCTTAAATTGCCCTTTTAATAAACATCAGTGCCACTAATTTGCTAGAGCACGCTTTCTACTTAGTAGTTTCTCTTTGTATAATTGAGCATTGTTCTTTTTCTGCTTTGCATTTAATTCCGCGGTGCAGTTTTCATTGAAGCACGCGTCTTTATTCTTGCAAATCCAGCTGAACATGACATTCTGTTGGAAGAGAGCTGTGTACAGTACACTAGGATTTGTTTTAAAACAGCACTGATTGAGCATGTCACATAGGCACCAGCGAGATGCAGCCCACGAGAGGCTTATGTCCGTTTAATTGGTGAACTTCTGAAATACAGGAGAGGTGACACTATCCTATCCCCTTGGGTTCTATATATCAATGAACTGAGCAGGGAAACCTTGCTGCAAGCCTACCTAGAGTGTGTATGTGTGGAGGGGGGTCTGCGGCTGAGATTTGAATAATGAATAATTTTAATATTAATTATTAAAATTAATATTGATGGAAAACAGAGATGTAAATAAAAGAAGGAAGGAACAGTTTACAGCAGGTTGCGTGCTTTCAAAACACAAGGCAGACAGTCTGTTCTCTTTACATCATGTCAATTCTACAATCATGTCTTAACAGCTGAAATATGCTTTTTTTTCAAAAATATGTTCTGTTCTATTAATGTAACGGTGACAACTGTTACTGGGTTTGGAACAACAAAAGTATGTATTTTAAATATATTGTTTTTACACAAAATTATATTCTGGTATTCATTTTTTTAATAATATTTTTAATCGGAATAGAAACAATTTGTCTATTTGAAAAATACATTTGAGATTTCAGTGAATCATAGTTAAAGGTGTTTCATATAGAAAAATCATGCAGCGTTATTTAACTATATAAATATGCTGGTATAGAGTAAAAACGCATTGGAATGAAATTTTAATATTTACAATTCGAAAAAAAATTAAAAACTGTGCTAAGGACACAGGAATAATTAGTTGCGTTTCTGATGAGTTTACAAATACCAAACTAAAATAAATCTGCATCTCTCGACGAGCTCTAAACATCTGCTCACACAGAACATGTGATTTAGTAAAATTAAATACATCTGCAATAATTTAAAGGAACACTAATACAAAACTAAATCCTAGGCTTTAAGTAGAGATGAGTTAGCAATTTTACTAAAGGTTGTTCATATTAATTTCTTCACAGGAAACATACTTTTGTTGTGTGTGTGTGTGCATGTGAAGGGGGAGAGGCAGGGGGGTGTATGTGTATAGAAATTTACCTGTTTCTCAATTCCTAAGCAATAACTTGTTAACAATTTGGGTAGTTGAAAACTATTTTTCAAATCTACTATTTACCCTAAATTTTGCAAATAAGATGTGAGCATTTGACATCCCCTTTGATGCATAAAACTAACACACAAATAGTAAAAAAAAGAAGTAACAGGAATTCAAAGTAACACAGTAAAGGAGTTTAAGCATGCGTGGGATAGGCATAAGGCTATCCTAACTATACGATAAGGCCAGGGACTAATGAAAGTATTTAGAAAACTGGGCAGACTAGATGGGCTGAATGGTTCTTATCTGCCGTCACATTCTATGTTTCTATGTTTCTATGTAATTACAAATTACAGGCCAAGGTATTCAAACTGAAAAAAAAAAAAACTACTGAATGATAGCTACTTTTGGCTCAAAATCTGATATGCACTTTAAATAGCTAACTACTCACAATTATATACAGTATAAATAGTAGTATATTACAGCACACTCTAGCATACTATAGTTAAGCTGTTTGATTAACCCCGTTTGACCACAACTAATTAAGGAGAGATAAACCAAGATTGAAATATTTCACATTGGTAACTTCAGTAAGTTAGTGTGGCAGTCATAGAATAAGATATGCATGTTAATATTCCACCTCTGTTGTTTAATTCTCAGTTACGTGTTTAAGATATGCTATACACAAGAAATACACACCAGATGTCCAATGGCAAATGGGAATAATTAGGTATGAATCTCATCAGAATTTCCCTAATTCAGATGTTCATATTATTTGTTTTTAAAAACAAAACGTGCTTTTAATGCTATTTCAACAAAAGTTTGCCACACCAACGTGAGTGTGTATATGGGACAAGCTTTCGCTTTGTTGATTAAGCATTCCATTTTAAAGATGGCTGCCCTTAGAACCTTAGCAAAACAAAAAAGGTCAAAGGTTCAAATTCCAGCGCAGCAGGTTTAGTATTCCGTGCATCTAATGGACATAAAATTAGCAATTATATCTGGTTACTAATCATTCTAAGAGTCTGTATGAGGATGCAAAGTGCTTTGATATTTCTTAGTATACAGGAATGCTTAAGTGCTGCATTATTATTGGAAATTCTTAACACTGCAGCTCAATTCCCTGCTATGAGCCGGCAGGCTGCAAATGCTTATTAAAATTGTTCATTATTAGGCAAAAACAACATGGGGCTTTATTTAAAACAATTAGCAAAGCAAGCACATCTTTTAAGCATTAAATGAGTGCAAGGATCATCATTTGGAAATGGCGATCTACCTTGTCCGGCAAGCTATGACTTACACTCTGTAAACAAAGAGGGCATCATTTAACATGAAAATATAAAGCATTTTTCTAAGTCTTCGGTAAGCTCTTTGTCACTGAAAATAAGAAAGTTTACACTGTTACTTTGATTATGTTTAAATCTGTAAGGGAGTTAAAGGGTGAGCAATGTTTTTCTGAACAAACATTCAAACTGTTTAACAACAGTAGTATGCTAGACTGTGCTGTTGGTTTCTACTATTTAAACAGTATATTTTGAGAGAGAAATAAATTAAACTCAAGATTATAACTCTGCCATGCTTTAAGTGAGAGCTAGACTCACTCATACAAACACACAAACACAAAACGGCTTGCCATCTTACAGGTGCTTCTAAAATACTACATTCATTTTTACTATATAGCAACACATTGACATTGGCAAAGATAGATAGCCATAATGATCCTTTAAAGTTCAGCTGCTAAGTGCAGTAGAAGTAGCTTTAGTGAGTTTTAAGCTTAATAATTAATACATTTTCATAAAAAAAATAAATGACTGGACTGAATAAGGCACCTTAAACTCCATGCATAGCTCCCAACATTTCAAATGACGGACACTTCAATTTTAAAGGTGTGAGTGGGTGTGTAGCCAGGAGCGGGTCTTTTCGGAATAGTTTAGATGACTAACTAATAACAATGTATGCAACTTAAATGTAATTTCAAACAAGAGAAATGTACCTTATTTACACAGACTGATTTCCAAACATTTATTATAGTTTATTTGCTGTGGGGCTCGGCTCTGTTATACACTGAGACACAGCAACATTGTAATGATCCTAGAAAACGATGTTTGGATGGAAACGAGGTATGGGACAGATGGTTTGGGGCCAAAATAGGGACTGTCCCTCCTAAATTCTGACACTTAGTATGTACGCTCCTCGTTTACGGACTTATAACACTGTTTAAAACAAATCATAGCATTTGAGACAGGTTCTCTTTGAGATCCCTCTTTCACTGGAGCTGAAACTGTTGGTGACAGTAAATTTATTTTGTGAGATTTAGAACTCAGTTTAAATTCCACAATGATCATTAATCACTGTCATAGCAACCCAAATATAAATTCCTTTCATTATATCAGATAAAAGATAATAATCAAATCTTGTTTTGAACAAAAGAAATATATGAATTCTACATTTAATGCAATATTTCAATTGTGTCATATCCACTACTCGAGAGGAGTCTATGAATATGACTTAAACAGGTACAGCATTGACTGGAAAATTATATACAGCAATAAATCATTCTTTGCAGACTATCAGCATCGAAGCTTGCTTTCTGCTTTTTTGTGTGTGGCTTTTCTGTGTCTGACAAGTTTTCATTACATATTAAAAACTAGTTTGTGTCATAGCTGCATAACCCTAACTTTATAATTAAAGCGACACTGTAGGCACCCAGACCACTTCAGTTCATTTAAGTGGTCTGGGTGCAGTGTTCCTATTGCCCTTAATCCTGCAATGTAAAACATTGCAATATTAGAGAAACTGCAATGTTTACATTAGAGCCGTAAGACAGCCTCTAGTGTCTACCAGACAGCCAGTAGAGGCACTTGTGAGATATTACTGGACATTAGGTCCCCTAAATGACGCTGGACATACTCACTCTCTGCATGTGGACATCCAGCATCAGTAAAAATCCCATAGGAAAGCATTGATTGAGGCCGAAGCCAGGCATCAGTGATATTAGGGGGTTTACTCCTCTAAACCTTTTCTATTTTTTATTATTTATTCTTATTTTTAAATGATATTTTCCCTTTTTCTTCTATCTATTTCTCTTTCTGTCTATATAGCTTTTTCTCTATTAAATCCCTGCTTTTCCTCAATTTTGGTGTGCTTCTTTAATTTACCACCCAATCTAGGTTGGTGCCAATTATTGTTCTAATAAATGTGTTTATTTATAAATAGCCATATTCTGAGGATGAAGGCAACCAGAGTGGTTAATGTACCTTTTTTTTCATCTTATGCTACTCTAATGCATATATTTTTATTTCATATATTTTTAAATACATTTAGTAGATATGCTCTTAATGAAACCATGGGTAATATCTAAAACCAGCTTGTCAAAACTTTAGATCTCTTGCCTGAAGCCTTTGAAAACCATACCCTTCTATCCCATCCCAGGCTTAATGTGGCTGTCAAATCACATTCTTCCCAGTGCAGCTCAATGAAAAGTCATTGCAAAGCATATGCTCTGACTGGCTCTCGAGTTTAGACCTGCTGGGCTAAACAACCAGGAAGTAACACATATGTTTTTTTTCTGATTGACAGTCAGGGGAGAGTAACAAGGTTATTTTTTTATAAAACTGCCAATTTCTATTGAAATCTGCACTTTTTGAAACCCTTTTTGTATTCTTGATTTGAGCAAATGTTTGGCAGTGGACAAGAATCAACTGAACTCTTTATAGAGCTGAAGTTAGAGTTTGCAGTAAAGGGTGTACAGAAATGGGATAGCTGGTGAGAAAGGATCAGTTGAAATTAGATGACAACTGACAAGCAACCATTGTTATAAATCCCTTAGAAAATTCTATATCTTGTTTAAATCTTTGTGGTTTCCCTAGTAACCAAACGTAGGTGTTTGTACAATCTTTATTTAATCCCTTGCATGAGAAAAATCTTCTTTACTGCAGGTAGACAATCACGCCCTTACCCTGTCTTTGAGAAGTGATACAGTAATAGAAATGTCATTATCACTGCATGTGTGGGTTAATCCTTTTATATCTGCAAATTACAAATGTACATTAAGTCTGACAAATTCTTTGTAATCTGCTAATGGGACATTTTTAAAGCAAAGTTTGAACACCAAGTGTGGAAGTGGCCAACATTTACAGGTAAAATGACAAAATGTGAACTAAATAGCCACGTTGTGGCTGTACATGATTCATTTTATATTGTGTTACTGAGTTAATGGATAATAATTGCATTTCATTTTCAATTTGCTACAATTCGGAGTTTAGTGAATTACCCTGAAGCCTACGGCATGTACTTATATACACATTTCCGTGATTGGTCATTTCACAGCAGAAAAATACAATTCTATGGCATCGAATTTAAAACAAGAAACAATACACTATAACATAAGAAAGTTCTTGTGATTCTAAAATCAAAACCAAGCCAGCACTTTGTGGCATCTTGTAGAATGCAGAACTACAAAATACTGACTTGTTTCAAAGCCTAGGGAATTTTGTGTTATTTTTACGTTTTCTTCAATGCCACTAGGTGTTTTATTTACATTTTCCATAAATGTACCCTTCATTTTAACCCCTTAAGGACACATGACATGTGTGACATGTCATGATTCCCTTTTATTCCAGAAGTTTGGTCCTTAAGGGGTTAAGCTCTGTCCTGCAGAAAACTTCTAATCAATGCTATACAGATTCGGAGCAAAGGAATTTTACATAGAAGAATAGATTTATGCTTTTGACAGCTAAACAAATGTTTGCCATCCTGTTCAAGAGGCAAAGAAATAGGTAGAGATACAAAAAAAAAATGAAAAGAAAAGTTAGATGTTTCCATGTTTCCATGAATTAATAAATCTATTAATTAATAATATTACATTCTTACGCCCCTTTAAGTTATTTGTCATGCCTGTTACCAAGGATATAAGTATACCATGCCTTAGTAACTCAGCTCCTACACTGACTATTGAGCAATGAACCAAGTGTAGATTTAAAATGTTCCCATGGGCTTATTATCCAGAAATAAGCCCATTTTCTGCAAATCAACATATTAGAATGTTAATCTGCTCATTAGCTGTCTCATCCGTTAGTAAATATGTCTGTTCTGCCTGCCAATGACAAAAAGCTAGAACATTGAACGAAAACCCGGAGCATTGTGGTCAATGTCAATGGAATCTAAACAGAACCCTGGTTGTAGCACAGATTCTGTTAACATCAGGCATTGAGAAAGATTAAAAGGAATTAGAACCAACATGACTTAACTACGCTGTCCAGAAGTTTAAAATCTACACGTGCAATATAGCACAATCAGTAATATATATATATATATATGTATTATTTGTCTGTGTTTATTTTGAGTTTGTTTATGTCTTCAGTACATACACATTCTATACACCCTACCCTAGAAGATGGATGGGTGTGTGTGTGCCAATATGATAACGATCTCTGTGCTTTTACTGTTCTTACTGCTTGGAGCATTCATACTTAACTCTGGCATAATCATTATGCGAGAAGTAAAATTGTCTTCTCTGTTTTTACTGCTGAAACACTATTTGGCAGCCCGTCTTATAAGAAATTAACAGAGAAAATATTTGAGATTCCTATCTGCAACCTACTAAGTCTGACATGTATAGAGAAATACATAAGACCTCATGAATACATTTTTATTTATCAAATCAACAAAGGTAATTAAGCTGCTGCAATTTTTCATCTGATTTATCATTCTTTTGAGGTATTAAAAAAAATGGGGAATAAAATTGAATTTCACTGGCTTCAGATCCATCTTCTGTTTATGCAAATTATAGCTATCTAGAAGGAACACTTGTAGTGAGTATATGGTTTATTTGATAAACACTGAGTTATAGTGTGTTGCCAATTAACTTGAAGACTTTCTTCCTATTAGTGAAATCAAAGCCATTTTTGAGATTGTACCACCCTATTTCATCATCATTGTCATACAAGTCAGCGGTCAGCTCAGTTTATTGGATAAGTTCATTAGAGCTCTTACATGCTGGATATTTG
This sequence comes from Pelobates fuscus, assembly GCF_036172605.1. Taxonomy (NCBI): domain Eukaryota; kingdom Metazoa; phylum Chordata; class Amphibia; order Anura; family Pelobatidae; genus Pelobates; species Pelobates fuscus. The sequence continues at coordinate 105,568,848 of NC_086322.1, forward strand.
TTTTGTTTTTTTCCTCAGTTATCCAGATAGACACATTATTTTTTCATAAATTGAAAATCATAGTTGGTCAACCAGTTGCACCCCAGATGTTGCTAATGCTTGGCCATCTATCAGCTACTTCATTCGAAGTCCTTATATGTTCCCCATAGAAACACATGAAATAGTGAACAGTTCCTTCAATTCGCTATAAGGACATTCCTGAAGTCATTGCCATTTTTAAGAGGAACCTCTTTGATTTGACCCTGAGATGTCTGCTCACCACCTCATTTACTGGTCTGTTTGCAAACTTCTCTTCTTTGGGGATCGACCCACTAGGTTGCAAGTGTGGTGTTCAGCCCTACTAATATGTAAGTGTCTTTATCTTGTTTTACTACAAACCAATTCATTCACACATATGTCACACAATTCATTCACACATACGGTATATCACACAATCAGCGGCTAGCTAGCCACTAGGAAATCCTCAATGTTATATTGTTTTGTTATGTACATTTTAGAATGTTTTTTGTTTCACAAAGGTACACATACAACTCTGATAGTACTAAGGCTTACCTATGTCTAAAATCTTTATTTCTTGGAGGAAGCATGGAAAGAAGAGGTAAGAGAATTAAAAGTTAAAACGATTTCAGATGTAAAGTAGGAGTGAAAGGTGGATATAGAATACAAAATAATATATGCATGCACATCTGTAAAACTCTCTGTAGTTACATAAGATGAGCAGTATATTTATTGTAATGAGTCTATCAGAATATCAACATTTGCATTGTTAGTACGGTAAATTGAGGAGGCTTCAGAAACAAACATATGTACTTCTAAGGGTTCCCCGCTACTTTGAATGTCACACATACTTACTGGACAATATTTAAATGCAATCCTACGTACACCATTTTTATCATTATTTTTTTTTATTATAATGAATGATGACAGATTTGAATATGCTATTCCAATTGAAAAAGTATTTTTATTTACCTTCTGGGCAGCATTAAAAAAACACAAAAGAAAAAAATGTGATCACTATCTGCTAGTAATACGCAATATATACATTATATCAGGGTTAGCCAGGAAGTAGATCCACAGCCGTTGTCAAACCACGACTCCCATGATGCTTCATCTTTGGGATTGGTACCGCAACATGGCAGTTGTAGTCCTGCAACAGCTGTGGATCTACCTTTTCACCACCACCTCAGCATTTAGTTCTCGCACTGACTGTTTTTTAATGAATCCTGCAAATTTTAAGAATTAATTGTATACTCTTTGCTAACCCCCATGTGCCCCTTATTGGTTACTAACTATTAAAGAATGCTGCTACCCAAATAGTTTTGTGCGTTGACGTGCAGGATCATCAAATGGATGTAGGTCATGAGAAAACCGAGTTATACTCTGTAAATCCAGCCTTTTAAGGACATTATCAGAACAACCCTGTATGTAAATTAACTGCTACTGAGAAAATCAAATCATTTGCATGTGTGGTAAGGATGATAAGGTTTCTTACAGTAGGCTGTGATAAAGACGCTGAATCAATTTGCCTTTAATCTATACATGTCTAAGGCTGAGCGGGCACAAAGTACAGATTTTTGTGTGTGTGCAAACCTGTTCCCCACACGCAGTGGCAGATTCCCATAGAGTGAGCCATAATGAAAACCATGCACCTAAATCAAATGATACAGTCGGTACAATTTTCAATTTACCTTAGCTCAAGCACGCTTGTTACATTCCCTGATGGAAATATCCTACGAATGTAGTTGAAGTCTCCAACATACAAGCTGCCATCAATTCCACAAGCTAAGGCGACAGGGGCGAGAAGTTTGTTTCCATCAGCCTGACCATTGCAACTCGGACATGATATGCTACGTCTTCTCCCATTTCCCATAATGCAGCTCACAACGGGTGGTTGTTGAGATATAAACTGGTTTTCTCCATTTCCTTTGTAGAGAATCCCTGGGGGGAAGTGAAGAGTAAGAAAAAGAATATAAGAAAAGAAAATGTAGTTGGATAGATAGACAGATTTTTAAATGTCAGACAAATACCATTAGCCAAATGCAGAAATTAATTTGAAGACATTTCAGGAAACGTTAGTGCTGAATATTTAATAAAGGGTTTTAAAGGTTTACTCCAAGCCTGCTGTACTGGATATGATGGTAGAAATACCCAGGTGCAATTCCTTGGTCTCCTGTGAAGCAGGGTTTACAACATCCGCTTTTGCAGAACTGCAGAAGCTGGATATTGATTCTACCACTCATTCATTGGATGAGAGTGTCAGCTGACCACTCTTAGCCAATGAATGAGAGTCTGTGCATCTAAGTTTTGCACAGAATTGACATTAGCCACCCTAGAGCTCTTGTTCCTGGCTGGCTGTTGATGTCCCATGACGCTGAAGTTACAACTGTAACAGCACACAGACTCTAAACACCATGACGACTTAAAATCACTGAAGTGCTATGGTACCTAGAGTCAACACTTAATGAATAGAGTGGCATCAACAAAGTCCTGAGTCTGACATAAAAAATTTAATTTTTAAGATTACATAAGCAAAGGCTACTTTGCTAACTTTCAACCTGTAAACAGTGGCTTCATTTAAATCTAAACCTATATGTTAATGAATGTTATATGTTCTGTCGACCATTGGTGTCAATCTTCTGTGCGCAGTGACAATGTATCTGCAACCTGTGCTAACACTTCAATATGGAATGCTTTAGTTATAGTGAGAATGCCATATTTATTATAGATAAATAGATAGACAGACAGACATTTAATGGGAATATTTGCCTGCAGAGAGAGAGAGAGAGAGAGAGAATGTCTGTGTGTGTTCTATTTTTAGAATTGTATCTCCCCAAAAATAACAAACTCTGAATTAAATGCAATGTGTAAATGCAATGGGAGACCTTTTGAAGAAAAAGTCAATTACACATTGCTAATACATAGCATAGTTATGCCTATAAAGTGTTTATACAGGTACTCTCCAAAAAATGTCAATCAGGTGGGAAAAAAAATAAATTTATACATGGATTCCTTAGAGTATGTGTCTGCTGTATACAACAGCTTTGAAACACAACTCAGGAAGAGGAGCAAAGCCAGTGAACCACTCATGGACAGCCGTTTCGTTGTTAAAGAACCACTATAGTCACCCAGACCACTTCAGCTCAATGAAGTGGTCTGGGTGCCAGGTCCCCCAGGTTTTAACCCTTCCGATGTAAAGATAGCAGTTTCAGAGAAACTGCTATGTTTACATTGCAGGTTAATCCAGCCTCTAGTGGCTGTCTTCCGAAAATCGCATTGAGCATGCAGAACGTCCATAGGAAAGCATTGACAAATGCTTTCCTATGGGCGTTTTCCTCTGGCCGCGCATGCGCATTCGGCTCCACTCGGGAGCTAACGTTGGAGTGGGAGGAGAGATCACCAGCACCAAGGGAGCCCGGCGCTGGATAAAGGTAAGTGGCTGGTTTTAACCCCATTTAACCCAGCAGGAGGGGGGCCCTAAGGTGGGGGGCTCCTAAGGATTATATAGTGCCAGGAAAAAAAGAGTTTGTTTTCCTGGCACTATAGTGATCCTTAAATACAACTCATCACCATACTGGCTTGCTATAGAGGCTTGGCCTTACTTGTGAAGTGCATACCAAGAGAGTTGTGGTGGGGAGAAAAGTGTGTATGAAAAAAGTGTGAACCACAAATGCGGTTCTTTGTTGAGCTAATTTGCATACGCCTACCCAGAATCCCTTGAAGTAGTGAGAGCGCTTGAGAGCGTTAAAGTGAGATTTCTATGGGAAAAGCAAGTCTTATGGCTTGATTGGTGTGTGTATTTGTATTTAGCAATGTATTAACTATATGTATAGTATATATATTGTTATGTACTTTCAAATCATCTATATGAAAAGTACCTTATTCACGAAACAATGCATGTTTTTAGCATATACTAATGTAAATGTATTTTAAAAGGATTTGTTCACCCACTCGTTCTTTGTTAATGTTTTGGGATTTGTAGTTGTTCAGATAGAATGAAAAGAACAAGGGAACAAATATTTAGCAGTTTGTTGTTACCTGTAAAATTGTCCCAGCTAGATATTTCTATACCATTGAAAATGTTGTTAGAACTAAGTGAATCCTATGGCTTCCTATTAACGTGCAATGTTTTTTACATTTGTTGCAGTCAAACCTTTCACATCTAATTTTAATAACAAAATGCTTTTTTGGCCTTGGATTATAATTAAGGCATTTTTTTTCAGCATTTTTTTTTCTCAAGTACAGTCTGTAAAAGCCTTTCGATTTATTTATCTTCTCATTAGGTTGTGAAGGTGATCTGTGTCACATATTGATTTTCTAAACACTACAAGATGGGACAAAGCAATGTAGTTCTATATATTTTTTTTCCTATTGCATTACCTTTTCGAATCAATACATATCTTAATTACAACAAATATCAGCAATCACATGTTCTTTGATTATAGAACATATTTTTCCTGCTTTGACGCTCAGAGCAATTCATTACAGCTTCATACACCACACAAGTAAAAACAGGTGGGGCAACATGATAAAAAAAAGATCAGTAACCATGGAAACCATAGCCGCTTTGCCCCACAATAGGGTCCATTTACTTTGAAAAATCGCACACGTAGCATGGCACAATCAAGATATGAAGTATAAATCCACCAGAGAAGCTATTGAACAAGATGTAACTTGATACATTTCTGTGCAATAGCCCAGGGAAAGAAAAGGGCAACCCTGTAAAAAGAAAAATGTTTCTAGCTGGGAGCCCCCAAAGTGTGCCGCTGATACCATGACCAGGGCAATTACAATTATAATCGGCCAAATTACAGAATCTTCTCGACAGGAAACACTATACCTCCCAAGCGTCAGGTATCTGGTGGAGGTGGTGCTGGAGGGAAACTCACAAGATATAGCTATCAGAAAACATACCCTATGCTAATCTCTTTTTTACATCTTTCAAATAAATCTATACACCCTAACAGCAGTGTCCGGTGATGCAGGATTTCGGTGGGTGGGGTAAAAGGGTGGGCCATTGATGTGAATCACGTAACCAGAACCACCCAAAGGGACAAACATGCCCAAAAAGGGGGCATATTTGCAAAGAGAACTAGATGGTCAGCCTGGCGTGAATGCATGTTAGGCTTCCTGACATTCATGCAGTATGACCAACCAAGAGCATACTTTTGCAGACAGCACCCTGAGCTTGGCATAAATGTGTCTAATAATGCACTAGCTCTACGCTTTCTAAACACTGTCCCCTAGCACTCGCTGGTCCACTGTTCTATTAACCTTTTTTACTAGCGGGCAGAAAATCCTGTTACACTGTCTGGAACAGAGAAAAGGTGTATGTAGTGAGTGTAGAAGAACGGGACCATGCCAAAGTGTTAGAGAGACTGAAGGAGCAAGAGCATTTGCATAGTGCGTAAAGTCAGCTTTACCTTAACTAATTTCATTGTCAGCCAGTGCACACCAGTTTTCTTCCTCTACATCCCTCTTAAGTTTCCATACTCAAGGAAGATTATGTGAAGAGTAGAAAAAATAAAATGTTTTAGTTTTTTTTAAAATCAATGGTTCTATTCTGTAGGCATGGCCCTGGAACTGCAGCTCCATCAGCCCTTATGTTAATCCGACCCTGACCACGTCCAGCTTTTGGTAAACAGGGATAATAGCACCTTTTTATGTACTTTTTTACAGGAATATTTTAAGAAGTAATTGGCAAATACAAAATGTTGGTGTGCAGTGTTTTGCTTATGCCAGTGGCAGAACTACCGAGTTGCCCGCCGGCCATGTAATACGCATTGAAGGGGCCCATCGGGTAGCCCATGCTTTTAAGACCACCCAATGGCAATGAATTTCCAGGGGGCCCGGTCAGCACTGCGGTACTTTAACAGTGCAACCGGGCCCCCTGTGATGATGTCAGAGCTGTGAGGAAGTGACTGCCCTGGTCACTTCCTCCCAGCTATCATGGAGAGCCACGTGGGAGGAGGAATGAGTGGAGGGAGTCAGAGTTCCCACTTTGACTCCCATCAGCTGGAGCCAGTCACTGGACCCCAGGGAAAGTCACCCTCCTGCACCTAAAATGTAGGAAACAGGAGGGTGACTAAAGAATTTTGCATGTGTGTTTGTGTATGTTTGTCCTTCTGTCTGTATGTATGTGTGTGTGTTTGTATGTATGTGTGTGTGTGTGTGTATATGTGTCTCTGTATGTATGTGTGTCTGTATGTGTGTTTGTATGTAAGTGTACAGTGAGGGAAAAAAGTAATTGATCCCCTGCTGTTTTTGAACCTTTGTCCACTGACAAAGAAAGGATCAGTCTATAATTTCATTGGTAGTTGTATTTTAACAGTGAGAGACATAATAACAAAACAAAATCCAGAAAAACGCATGTCAAAAAGTTATACATTGATTTGCATGTCAAAGAGTGAAATAAGTATTTGATCCCCTATCAATCAGCAAGATTTCTGGCTCCCAGGTGTCTTTTATACAGGTAACGAGGTGAGATTAGGAGCACTCTCTTAAAGGGAGTGGTCCTAAACTCAGCTAGTTACCTGTATAAAAGACATCTGTCCACAGAAGCAATCAATCAATCAGATTCCAAACTCTCCACTATGGCCATGAGCAAAGAGCTGTCCAAGGATGTCATGGACAAGATTGTAGACCTACACAAGGCTGGAATGGGCTACAAGACCATCGCCAAGCAGCGTGGTGAGAAGGTGACAACAGTTGGTGCGATTATTCGCAAATGGAAGAAAAACAAAATAACTGGCAGTCTCATTCGGTCTGGTGCTCCATGCAAGATCTCCCCTCGTGGAATTTCACTGATCATGAGAATGGCGAGGAATCAGCCCAAAACTACACCGGAGGATCTTGTTAATGTTCTCAAGGCAGCTGGGACCATAGTCACCAAGAAAACAATTGGTAACACACTATGCCGTGAAGGACTGATATCATGCAGCGCCTGCAAGGTCACCCTGCTCAAGAAAGCACAAGTACAGGCCCGTTTGAAGTTTGCCAGTGAACATCTGAATGATTCAGAGGAGAACTTGGTGAAAGTGTTGTGGTCAGATGAGACTAAAATCAAGCTCTTTGGCATCAACTCAACCCACCATGTTTGGAGGAGGAGGAATGCTGCCTATAACCCCAAGAACACCATCCCCACCAAACATGGAAGTGGAAACATTATGCTTTGGGGGTGTTTTTCTGCTAAGGGGACAGGACAACTGCACAGCATCAAATGGACAACGGAAGGGGCCATACACCGTCAAATCTTGGGTGAGAACCTCTTTCACTCAGCTAGGGCATTGAAAATGGGTTGTGCATGGGTATCCCAGCATGACAATTACCCAAAACACACAGCCAAGGCAACAAAGGAGTGGCTCAAGAAGAAGCACATTAAGGTCCTGAAGTGGCCTAGCCAGACTCCAGACCTTAATCCGATAGAGAATCGGTGGAGGGAGCTGAAGGTTCGAGTTGTTATTCTGTCTCTCACCCTACCATTAAAATTATAGACTGATCATTTCTTTGTCAGTGGACAAACATTAAAAATCAGCAGGGGATCAAATACTTTTTTTCCTCTCTGTATGTGTGTGTGTATGTATGTATGTATGTATGTGTGTGTGTATTTGTATGTATATGTGTGTATGTATCTGTCTGTATATATATGTCTGTATGCATGTGTCTTTGTATGTGTCTCTGTATGTGTGTGTGTTTGTATGTATATGTGTGTGTGTTTGTATGTATGTGTGTCTGTATGTCTGTATGTATGTGTGTATGTGTGTGTATCTGTATGTATGTGTCATATGTGTGTCTGTGTGTGTGTCTATATGTGTATCTGTATGTCTGCATATCTATATGTCAGTGTCTGCCTATGTATCTGTATGTGTGTCACTGTTTGTATTTTTATGAGTGTCATGCTGTTTGTATGTGAATGTTTATCATTAAGTGGCTGTGTATCTGCATGTGTGTCTGTGTATGTATATGTATGTGTTATATGGTGTGTATCTGCATGTATGTCAGTGTGTGTTTGTCTGTTTATCTGCATGTGTATCTGTATAACTGTCACCCCAACACACTGTCACCCCTCTTTACCCTGCCACACTCACAATAACTCCCCCAATCCTGTCACTCACCCATGCCATACTCACCTCCCATCACTCTGCCATATTTACTCTATCACACTTGCCTTTTCTAGCACTGTCACACTCATTCTCCATCACTCTGTGACACTCACCCCCTTTCACCCTATCACATGAACTCCTCCAATTCTGTCATATTCATCCCCCCCCCCCCAAGCATGCCACACTCACCCTGTGGGGTGAATGAAACACATGGAGGAGCTGGGGGGCGTGAATGTGACACATGGAGGGGCTGGAGGAGGGAGGAAGAAATATGGGGGACCTCAGGGCAATTTTCACACTGGTGCCCTATGGTTTTTAGTTCTGCCTAAGGTTTGTGCCTTAGGTGTAACTCAACCACCGGCAATTTCATTAGACAGCCCTGAACAAAGCACATACTGGTGCTACACAGTCAATGGCAGCATCGCCCCCTCCTCTCTGCCTTCTATGAAAACACTGTTTTTTGGTTGGAGTAACTTTTTAATTATGGACTGCTATCAAGGAATATTAAAATATACAATCACATGTATCATAAGTAGAATAGATAACATTGTGGTACACTGCATAACCTCTGCCTAGCATTTATTAAAATTATTCAAAAAATACATGTGCCTTAATTACACGTTTCCCTTTTTAATAAAAGTGTGCTTTGTCCTAGTTTTCCATTCTTTCTAATGCTGCAGGTGTAATACAGAGCACAATCACTACAAAACAAAATACAAGGAGCATCCCCAACACTGATGTGCTTGCAAGGACAATAATGATTGCAAAATAATGAATTGATGCAAAGGGGTTATCGTTGTGCAGCATAGTGTAAGAATCATAATATTGTGTGTATATATATATATACCGTACATACACACACTACATATGTCAGGCCCTGCTGTCTGACCTCCTTACCACACTCTCCCCTCTCTCTGTATCTCCCAATCTCTTCATGGAGGAGCTGCACCTATGCACGCTTCCCTGTTCTCGACAACATTCCTATGCTGTATTTTTTTTTTGGAGGCTCAAATCTTTATATTTTATGCATGAAGTAAATAAATGTTCCAGAATATGGCACAATAAGCCTGCCTCTTAAGCCATACTCCCTTACTCCAGAAAAATACTTCCTTATCAAAGGTATGCACACAGCTCAGCCACTGAATTATATAAACAACAAAACAAACGGCATTAGTAGAGGATTCTCAGGGAGTTATATAATAATATATAATTCCCAGGGAGGCATATGACAAGCGTAGCACTACCTGTTTGTATTGTTTCTGACTGTCTACAGTTAGGTGTGAATTAAAAGCAGCTAACCCAGTGCTGTTGGGGCTGAGACTATGTGCATATTTTTGACAAGGACATTTTTCTGGAATGAGATGCATGGCTAAGGAGACAGGCACACTATAGGACCAGTATTAATAACCCTATATTTAAAATAAAAAAAACTATTTAGGTTACTGGCCCCATCCTGACCCACTTGAAAAGGGTTGAAACTCACCTTTATTCCAGTGCCTTCGCTAGTCTGCTGGTGCTGGCCCCATCCCATGATCTACCTCCTTGGTTGAGATCATCAGCATTTACTATCTCAGCCAATCCAATGATTTACTATCATTGCTTGAGATTATCAAATCTGATGTTCTCAGCTAAGGAGGTGGGGTGGGAAGTGCGAGCCAAGCACCATGCTGGCCAATCAGCATCTCCTCATAAAGATGCATTGTATTAATGCATCTCTACGGGGAAAGTTCAGCATCTCCATGCTTCTTTGCATTACTGACACAGGAAGCACCTCTAGTGGTCCCTAGGCAGCAATGTAAACACTCTCTAAAAAGGCATTGTTTACAACAAAAAGCCTGCAGGGACTGACTATACTCCCCAGAACAACTACATTAAGCTGTAGTTGTTCTTGTGACTATAGTGTCCCTTTAAACAATGTTTATATTACTCCTCTGCAATTGCAATGTTTACCAATGTTTTCCCAACTTTTATCTTGTCTCACCTGGAGAAAATACAGTAGTTCTTCCATACCACATTTCAAATATCTGTCGTCCTGATACTGTGTCTTACAATATTAGGATTAGGATATGTACGGCACTCCAAAAATTCTAAACCACATCTTCCTTGATGCTTTGTTGGCAATATAGCTATAAGAGTATTCAGGGAGATGCAGTGTAGAAGTTCTGGAGTGCTAATTGTTGCCTACCCTAAAAACTATAACAGTGCGGGGTAGCATCATGATATTTAAAATTGTTATAAACCTTGAAAAATATTCCAAACAATAAACTTGAATGATGATCACTATCGTGAGAGATACAATCAGATATGTCCAGTAGGACATTGACATACCTATTTGTGTCATCTGTATTGCACTCTGTGTTTCTCAGTAACAAGTGCAATATGCACTGAGAAATAATCTAGGCTGAAAATCACAACCACCTCTTATATTTTTGCTCTTCAAGTAAACACTAGTTGGATAAGCAGACCGAGAAATACAATTTTGCGCCTCATGTTGTTTTCTGTGTATGGTTTGCGTCTCAGTTGTGAAAGTAACTAAATACTTCAATTGTAAACAACAGTTTGCTTGTCTGTTTGGACCACTGACAGTCTCACTGAGAAAACGCTAAACGATTTGCCCACAGCTTTCAGGAAACACTATCTATGATTTAAAGGAATTCAATACTTTTAAGTTATTGTTTGTAGATTGTTTTGCTTGCAGTACAAAAGAAGTGATTCAGTAGAATTCTGTTCAAAATGAGACTGAATACAAGTTCCACATGGTTTTGTGTTATCGACTCTTAACGTTGGACAATGTTAACTGTGGCACTCAAAGTTTTGAACTCCCTTGGCAGCAAATACACACACACACACACACACACATATATATATATATATATATATATATATATATATATACACACACACACACACACACATATAGATAGATAGATAGATAGATAGATAGATAGTATATTTAGGGAAAGAGTGCCCAAAAGGTAGATCCCAGATGCCATAAAACTACAGCGTCAATGATGCTTTGCCATTCTAAAGGCATTCCAATTGCATCATGGGAGTTGTAGTTCTACAACATCTGGGGTCTACCTTTTGGGCACCCCTCATTAAGGGGGTTATACACAATGATATGATAAGAAAAGCCAAATGTTCTGAAATTAAGCCAATTGAAAAGTAAGGCAAGTAATGCATGGGTTTTAAATCTATATTTAGCTTATAGAAATGAAGAATCACACTTATTTTACATATGAACCGCTGAGCCTGCAAAATATTCTAATGGCCCTTATGGATATTAAGAAACAAAGCATATGCCTCGTGCTAAAGTTTTCTTACTTTAAAAAAATGCTAAAACGTAGCACTGGTTATCTATTGTTAGTGTCCTCGACTTTGTACAGATCAATGCCTACATCTTCAGTCGTGGGTATAAATGGTCAGCTATTATTTTCTATGTGGCTGTGTCACAATAAATCTCTATTTGCTATAATCCATGTAAACCACATGTCAGTTTTTACTTTGTTCCTAAACATGTTTTATTGATTTAGGATACGCTGTTACAAAGGCTGTACTAGAGGCTAATGGTTGGGGATTTTTTTTTTTTCACATGGATACTGTTAAAACGATCAGCCTCGCAAAACTATACAAAAGAAAACTTGAGAACAATGTTCTTCAAAGCTTGTGAATCAAGGAGGAAATAATAGCAAAGGAAAAAAAAATGAAATAAAATAAAACAGTTTCTTTGTTGTAAGACTAACAATTCAGAATACAGATGAATCCAGCAGGCTAAACTCACAAACTCAAATCATGGCACGTGAAAATAAACCAGAGATATGTAAATTGTGTGTAATGCCTCATCCACGATATTCTGTTACAATGCTGGCCTGATTAGGAATCGATCAACAGTACCAAAAATCCCCTGTGTTTTCTGGTATGATTACATCATTTGCAACAATCATAAGGCATAATATTTCCTGAGAATGCGAAGTTCTATAATTTTCATATGGGGCTCTTCCAAGGCAGCTATCCGCACTATTGCATATGATTTATCCTGTCATTAGTTTGAGAAATAGGTCCTTCAAGCCTCTACTCTATTATCGAGGAATGGAAATATGAGAATTAGAATATTTATGACTGTGTATTAGGGTGCATGTGCAAACACCTGTCAGCGGCTGCACTTTGACACACACACGCAGTTCACTGGCTCATCCATCTAGTCACTGCAACTAACCAATTTGTTCATTCAATTAGACAAGAATTGATTTGAAAAGTCACTCCTTGCAGACATCTCTGTTCCAATGGAATTAAAAGCTGAAATATTGGTTTACATTGTGACTTCATACCGATTTAGATTATGCCTCCAGTATGCATTTTAATTTCCTTTAAAAGAGGTAATATTTTTTATGCTTATACCCAAACTATGCTAGAGAAATGTAAACTGTATCTCTATTAAATTTAGGCGTCTAAGCACCAATCATATACGCAGATCCCTTGTCATCAGTGATCATGAAAATCACCTGTAACCACTGGAGTGGTCTTCATCAGAATAGATGTAATGTTAAGGGACCGTTATCTAGCCCCAAAAAAATGATTAATCTCACAACAACAACAACAACAACAACCTTTTGTGCCTGTTTATTACATCATCAGAATTAGCCTTGCCAACATTTTGACTGTTAGGATTTATCAAGTCTAGGTTAGATTAGGATTTAAGAGATGGAGACCTTGCAAGGTCAAATTTTGTGGGATTTCAAAACGCATTATTTCTTTCTATTAAATATCAAAGCCTGGATACATGATATGTATTTAGCAAGAGTTAGCAATATTTTATTATTGCACATCTGTCATGCAAGTGAGCATGATGGCACATTATAGACCAGGCATAGGCAACCTCTGGCACTCCAGATGTTTTGGACTAGACCTCCCATGATGCTTTGTCAGCATTATGGGTGCAAGAGCATTATGGGGGATGTAGTCCACGACATTTGGAGTGCCGAAGGTTGCCTACCCCTGTTATAGACCATAGCAATTAATCTACGCAGAGTGTTAGCTAAATACACATTGCACTTTCATATGTCAGTTTGATATCTATGCAATCTGCAATAACGAAGATTGCTGTGAATAAGCGCTAGGCATTGTGGGATAAAGTATGCATTGTCGATGTATCTCAATCGGTGTGCAGCCTACAGCATTGTCTCATATTTGTATTCAATGATATTTAACGTATGCTTTCCTGATATTTACATTTATTAGAAAACTAGGTAGAATGAAAGATGATAACATATTTGAAATGGACCTTGTCATTCACAAACTTGTGTATGGCAGACTCCATTTAACCCCTTAAGGACCAAACTTCTGGAATAAAAGGGAGCCATGACATGTCACACATGTCATGTGTCCTTAAGGGGTTAAAGAACTATATGCATTTTAGTAGACTAGCAGGAGCACGACCCTTAACAATTTAGCCATAGTTGCTTGTTTACATAACACTGGAGATCCAACATTGTATTAAAATTTGTGCATTGTAAGAACATGTGTACTTGAGGACACTTATTTTGATTTGATGATAAATTCCCTTTAAAAATGCTGCGGTTGTTTTTCCAGTGAGTCAATGCTAATTACAGCTTTTAATACGCAGCATGAAGCATTTAACTATATTACTGAATACTATTATTATATCCTGTGCATGTGTGCAACAGAAGAAAATTCCTGGCTTAGCTACTGAAAAGACAAATGTACACAATATGCTTAAAAGATGAGCAATATAAAGCAGGTTACATAAGAGCCAGAAGGTTTATTAACCGTATGTTAATGAATATACAATGCCCTTTTCAATGGATGCCTAATCTAATAGATTGCCACTTCCTATATAAAAACAGGACAGAAACAAGAATATTTTGATGGAAGTTCATACAGTAGAGTGCTGCACAGTACCATGATGGGCATACTGTTAGATGGAGTATACTGCTTAGGGCTCATTTTAATGCCTTACTATAAAATAAACACTCACTCACAATGTAGAATGACATACGAATGAATAGATTAAAGAAAACATTTTTTTAACACCTTTATGGTCTTAGGGTGACAATGTAATATGTGCCACAAATATTTAAGAAATATGAAATTACAAATTTAGTAGATAATGGGTTTGAATAACCTATTCTGGATATCTAGCAGTAGCATCTCATTCGTCTGCTTTAACTGAAGGATGGGTGGCTCTAGCAGTAAAGTGTGAGGAATAGGTCATTTCTAGAAAAGTGAACTATTAATCCCACAGGCTTCATTCTCCTCCAAGATACTATACAACAAGGCCAGTGAGCTTACAAACTAGAGGGATTAATAGTTCACTTTTCTGAAAAGAAAATAAATGGGCAGTGTTCTCTTCCCCTTTTGCATCAGTGTGTCTAAATATATATCCCCCAATTGTATAATCACCAGGGTTCTCTTAGCACAAATTATAAAAAGCTCTGGAGAGTGCTCTCTTAAAACTTAAACGAGTAAATAAAATAAATTAATCAACTGCATATTTTACACACTACATACCGTATTTATCGGCGTATAACACGCACTTTTTCTCCCTGAAAATAGGGAGAAAATCATGGGTGCGTGTTATACGCCGATATCCTACATTTACTTACCTGTCTTGAAGCGTGGGCCGGCTTCACAGCGCGCACCGCGGAACTGGAACTTAAATTTCAGGTTCCGGTTTCCAGGGGGACTGAAAGGAAGTGTGCACACTATTGTGTGCACACTTCCTTTCAGTCCCGCCGGTACTGGAACTTAAATTTTAGGTTCCGGTTTCCGGCGGGACTGAAAGGAAGTGTGCACACTATTGTGTGCACACTTCCTTTCAGTCCCGCCGGAAACCGGAACCTGAAATTTAAGTTCCAGTTCCGCGGTGCGCGCTGTGAAGCCGGCCCACGCTTCAAGACAGGTAAGTAAATATGGGACAGAGGGAAAGTGCACTAGGGGACACTATGGGAGGGGGGGGGACACACTATGGGGGGTGGAGAATACTATGGGGGGGGAGAATACTATGGGAGGGGGGAGAGAATATTATGGGGGGGGAATACTATGGGAGGGGGGAGAGAATACTATGGGAAGGGGGAGAGAATACTATGGGAGGGGGGGAGATTACTATGGAAAGGGGGGGGGAACACTATGGGATGAGGGGGGGGAATACTATGGGAGAGGTGGAAATTTCCTGGAATTTCCTTCTGGAAATGAGGTGCGTGTTATACGCCGGGGCGTGTTATACGCCGATAAATACGGTATGTTGATGACTATCTTTGAATGCCCAGATTTAGCCCCGCATACTAGGCCAACTGAACTGCCATGAATTATAAAATTTGATAAGCCATTACAAAAAAGAGCCCTGTTACACTTATGAATAATGGAGGATAAACCGATAGAAAAATATAATGAAATGTTGATGTTTTTGCGATATTGACTTTTCACTCACGCACAAGAATTTATAAATTACGAACCAGGAGAAAGAAAGGAGGAAACATCAAAGTCATATTAGGGATAGAGATGTACTTTGTTGAATGATTTAGTGATTTACCATTCTGGACATCCAAAACATGATGCTTATCTAATGTCCAACCACCCATGTTGGAGGCATCCAGCTCGTAACCTTGTAAAACTGCAGTCCTTTTTTCCCAAAGGGTTAGATCCAGACACGATTCATATTCATACCCAACAGACACTGCAACACAAAAAAGACCTCCTTAGAAAGAAATAAAATCCACAAACAGAATACAATTTACAATGTGCCTATACTTATATTATTCACGTTTAACTGTTACCATTAAATCCTTCAATTGCATAATTACCAGCTGTGCTATACATACACACATTTACAGGATTTAATAACATATCATTTAATACACTGGGATCCTCTTTAGAAAATATAACGAAACAATTACCGAGCGGCAGAAACCACAATGAATGCTTTGTAGGTTTTTTTTGTCAACTTTGTGGTGGTTGTTTTTTATTGGCACCCATACTATTTAGTGCAGTCTTTAAGAATGTTTTTTTTAATCCGCTCATCAAGCTACAAACATTACATGATTGGCTGAATCTTCTAATTCTCGGAACTAGGGCTTTTTGGCATTGTTTAAATTGTTATGTTGGACTATTACTGACAACTAACAACAAAGTACCAAATAGTTATATTCTGTGAAAATCAAATTATACCTTCTTTAACACGTTTTACCGGATTTCAACTTAAACGGTATGTTTTGTCTGCAGTTATTCATTTACCAGTTATCATGCTAATTGCTGATCGAATGAAACTAACATAATCCTTTCATGTTTTGAAAGTACTTAATATATATATAAAAAATCCACTATCTTTGGATCGTTGCATGTATTAATCAAGATACATTTTGAGGAATGTTTTAGAAGTGGCACAATCCATATGGAGATATCTGGAATGTATCAATCGGCTTATACCCGGACATTTAGAAATCTAACCGAAGCTCGTTCCATAATACTCTCCCAGGGGTAAAATATCCTCTTGCAGTTACCACAAAAAAAGTGGTGCCTTACTTCTTACTGGTGGGCAAAATATACAAATTCCCCAATCCTAAAACTAATATATTGGATGTATTGTAGTTGGTAAGTAAGTTTGATATATTTGAAATTATTTTCACAAATAATCTATTCCAATTTAACAAGATAAACTTGTGATTTTGTCATTAGGGAGAAAGCCAACGTTTTGATTAATTTCCTGACTGTGGAAGCATCTAAGGAATTACTGAAAAATGGCACCCTTTTCAGCTTCGAGATACCCCTCTCTTCTTTTTGAAGAAGATAATGTACTAAATACTCTCTAAAGGCAGAGAAATTACATGATTACGTGTTTAAGTGTCAGTTCAGTTCTCTGTAACGTTTGAGATGTGAGTAAAAATAGTAGGTGTTAGCCACAAGCTAGGCCTCAGATGAAACAATACGATTTAATTTTCTTTGAGCAGGAATGTAATTAACCAGTGGACTCCAGGCTCAAGTCTTTTCACTGTTAAAAATGTTCTTAATTTGAAGCAGCCATTAAAATACAAGTAGAAGCAAAAATCCCAAACATGATGTACAACAGAAACACCTTGGATTGTTCAATACATTGCTTGATGAATTCCAGCTATCCAACAGTGTTTTTACATATTTTCCCCAGTGGCAGCAACTCACGAGCTGAGCCAGCTTTGCCACGTCTAACTCCTGCTGTTTTTTTTTTTTGCCTTGATGATCACCATTGCTTCCGGACATAAGATCTTCAGTGCATCACACCTCTATCATCTGGGATAAGCTGTGTACTTCCCAATGGCAGCACATATATATACTTGTGAAATGCTTGCTTTGTATTGTAATCTGGTTCTTTATTACAATTTTTATAGTAGGCTTCTCTCCCTTTACAACTTTAATAAAAGCTGCAGTCTCGACTACAAAAATAACTTTACTGTACTAGCATAACAGAGCACAGATAACAGTCTGATGTGTTCATGTTTATTTTTTTTAAATGGTACAACAGATTAAGATACATTTAACTTCACTCTAGGTTCACTTGGAATCAATCTGAAATATGAATGTTGCAATTACCCATCTCCATGGTTGTCCCTTTATTAAGCTTGGAAATAGGAATGATTGACTTGATCATTCTCTGGTGATCAATGCAAAGTTACTTTTGTAGATGACACAGAAGTGCTGTAATGATTATTATTATTTATATTGACAAATATCCAATATTTCAAGATTATTATTTTTTTTTTCACTTTGCCCACCCCATTATATTTACTAGCTTGCCTACTAACTGTGTAGTTGTTTATTTTTATGTGAATCTAAATATTACATTGCTCTGTAACAGAGGTCTTCTTGAGAAGTGGATTAGGGATTATTATTAGCACGTGTCACCTGCATTATTAATAATAAATATATAAGAAAGTTAAAATCTTTAAACTGCTAATGTGTTCAAAACATTTTATAAAGTCTATCCAAATACAACAACAGACATCTACGTGGATATGATCACCAAAAGGAGGGAATAACCTTACATTTATTTAGCATGGTTATATGAAGCTTCAAATACCTTTTTTTAACAAGACTTCTAATGAAGTTGCTAAAGGTCAAAAAGCATTGTGTAATTATTTAGTTAAGAGGCTCCAATTTCCCTGCAGCTTAAAAAATAGGATGCTCCCTGTTTCAATAAATCCCAAATTTAAAGAAAATAAAAAATAATAAAAAAAAAATATCCTTCTGTGTTTTATGGTTGTCTGTGTCCTAATTTCACAGGGATATGTCCTTCAGTATCCTTCTCTATTACAATCCATTAATTTGCGATAAAAACTATTTTTAGAGATATTCTATACCCAATCAACTCAACAAAGCCATTAGCACCATTTTTATGGCAAGACTATGTAATCCAGTTGAACACATAAGTAAGAGTAAGTTTAAAGCCAGCCTGAATGAGGCTCTGCGGCATAGAATTCTATAACATCAAATTAAATGTCAAGGAAAGATTTAAACTTCTATTTAAAAGAAGATTAATATATACGCTGGAGTAAAGGCAAGGTTTTTCCTTTTAGGTAGCAATAAATCAAGTATCGTCTGACAGAGTCCTTAAAATGAATATTACTATAGAAGTAAAATGGGAATACATACCGACGGCTTCAGACAACCCATAGACCTTCTGATTATATGCGTCTGTCTTATCCCAAATGAATGTGTATGAAAGATTAGGCGATGCTGGGAACCATTTTTGGAAAAGTCTTCCAACTACTGCTACCATGAGATGAACCTTCATTAGATTGAAGGGTATTGCAGAGTGGGTCATTGTAATTTTAAGAACAGATTTATATCCCGCTGCCCTGGAACTTAAATAGGACAATTTCAAATCAGTTCCCGGAATGGTTGTTTCTTCGTGAAGTACCTAGCATCCAGGACAAAGAATAGAAAATGAGATATAGACTTATATATTTAGAACACATGGAAATGCATATGTCTATCTATTAACATTCTTGACAAGCATTGGTGAATACTAAAAATAGATAAAGTAGACAGATAAACCTATTAAAAAATAGGATGCCATTCCTTTTAATATACAGACTGATACACACTAGAAACACTTAATGGAAAGTCTTCTACTTCAATGGACACTACACACCACACTTGCCCACCTTGTTTACCAGAAATGTAGATTGACAGCTTGATGTCTCTCTTAAACCTAGCCAAATTTCACAAGTTCTTAAATGGGTTATGGCTAAAATCTGTCGATACAGTGGATTTACATATTCTAACACATAACAGTTCTGCCTACTTAGTATGTGCAGAAATATAGCTCTGATGTACTAAATATATTTACTTAATATCGTTTGTAAACTTGCTTATTTCATATTGTGAAGTGAAGCACAATACTGTTCTTGAGACACTTTTTTGATGTACAAAACAAAAACTGAATGTTTTTTATTTTTACGTATACCGGTCACAATAAAGTGATTAATATTAGTATATAAACAAAATAGCATAATTTCAATATTTAAGATTCTGGTCAGGCAGTTTGTCTCCAAATCATTATGACTTTATTGATATGGAAGTTACATTTCTGTAAAAAGACACACACATTTACTAATTTGATTTAGGGAAATTTGCTAACATTTAAAAATAAAAGCACTTTCTTAAAATACATTGTATGTTCTTTATATAACCCTACAAGGACACTGTTTTTGCATTCCTATCTGATACGTTTTCTGTCAGCTTAATAAGCACAGTGTGATCTACATTTAAGGTAAGATCACATCTCCAATGGGAATTTCTAATATTTTATTGTTTTCCACAAAGCATTATTTTAATCAGTTTTCTAGCAAAATAATGAAGGGAATAAAGTACTTTGAGAAGAATATAACAGTCAATAAGAAAGAACCGTAGATACATTGACACGCACATTAATCTTAAATACACACTATGCTATTTAACAATTTTATATTGTAGTCTTCTATTAAGAATGTTTCAGCGTGAGCACAGTCTAGGACAGTGATGGCGAACCTATGGCACGCGTGCCACAGGTGGCACGCCGGGCCCTCTCTGTGGGCACGCGGCCATAGCTTTGCCATCACTGCAGAGTAGGCGCCTGCCTGCCTGCCCAAAACGGCAGGCGCCTACTCTGCTTCCGTGTCGGCAGGACCGGAAGCAGGGGGGAGGGATCGAGGAAGCAGCTCTCCCGTCCTCCCGCGAGCTGTGTGGAGCGTTGCCGCACGTTACCATGGCAACGCTCCACACAGCATCGCGCGGGAGGACAGGAGAGCTGCAGGACCTGTCCTGTCCTGCATACCACCACCGGACCACCAGGGATGACTGTGTTCCCCCCTCCCCTTCACCAAAGGTAACGGGAAGGGAAGGGGGGGGGGGGGATACTGATTTAATAACCTACCCCCCTACTCCCACTACCCCCAGCACCCCTACTCCTTCTACTCCCACTACCCCCAGCACCCCTACTCCTTCTACTCCCCCTACTCTCAGCACCCCTACTCCCACTACCCCCAGCACCCCTACTCCTTCTACTCCCAGCACCCCTACTCCCACTACCCCCACTACCCCCAGCACCCCTACTCCCACTACCCCCAGCACCCCTACTCCCAGCACCCCTACTCCCCCTACCCCCAGCACCCCTACTCCCACTACCCACAGCACCCCTACCCCCAGGACACCTACCCCCTTACCCACAGCACCCCTACCCCCTTACCCCCAGCACCCTTACCCCCCTTACCCCCAGCACCCTTACCCACAGCACCCCTACCCCCAGCACCCCTACCCCCAGCACCCCTACCCCCAGCACCCCTACCCACAGCACCCCTACCCACAGCACCCCTACTCCCACTACCCCCAGCACCCCCAGCACCCCTACTCCCAGAACCCCTACCCCCAGCACCCCTACTCCCACTACCCACAGCACCCCTACTCCCACTACCCACAGCACCCCTACCCCCAGGACACCTACCCCCCTTACCCATAGCACCCCTACCCCCCTTACCCACAGCACCCCTACCCACAGCACCCCTACCCCCAGCACCCCTACCCCCAGCACCCCTACTCCTCCTACCCCCAGCACCCCTACTCCTCCTACCCCCAGCACCCCTACCCCCACTACCCACAGCACCCCTACTCCCCTACCCCCCTTAACCCCAGCACCCGTAACCCTCCCTTAACCCCAGCACCCCTACCCCCAGCACCCCTACCCCCAGCACACCTACCCCCAGCACACCTACCCCCAGCACCCCTACCCCTGCACCCACAGCACCCCTATCCCCCTACCCCCAGCACCCCTACCCCCAGCACCCCTACCCACAGCAGCCCTACACACAGCACCCCTACCCCCCCCCACACACAGCACCCCTACCCCCCACACACACACAGCACCCCTACCCCCCCACACACACAGCACCCCTACCCCCCCCACACACAGCACCCCTACCCCCCCCACACACAGCACCCCTACCCCCCCCACACACAGCACCCCTACCCCCCCCACACACAGCACCCCTACCCCCCCACACACAGCACCCCTACCCCCCCACACACAGCACTCCTACCCCCCCACACACAGCACTCCTACCCCCCCACACACAGCACTCCTACCCCCCCACACACAGCACCCCCCCACACTCACAGCACCCCCCCACACTCACAGCACCCCCCCACACTCACAGCACCCCCACACTCACAGCACCCCCCCCCCACTCACAGCACCCCCCCCCCACTCACAGCACCCCCCCACTCACAGCACCCCCCCCACTCACAGCACCCCCCCACTCACAGCACCCCCCCCCACTCACAGCACCCCCCCCCACTCACAGCACCCCCCCCCACTCACAGCACCCCCCCACTCACAGCACCCCCCCACTCACAGCACCCCCCCCCACACTCACAGCACCCCCCCCCACACTCACAGCACCCCCCCCACACTCACAGCACCCCCCCCCCACACTCACAGCACCCCCCGCCACACTCACAGCACCCCCCACACTCACAGCACCCCCCCCACACTCACAGCACCCCCCCCCCCACACTCACAGCACCCCCCCCCCACACTCACAGCACCCCCCCCCCCCACACTCACAGCACCCCCCCCCACACTCACAGCACCCCCCCCACACTCACAGCACCCCCCCCCACACTCACAGCACCCCCCCCCACACTCACAGCACCCCCCCCACACTCACAGCACCCCCCCCACACTCACAGCACCCCCCCACACACTCACATCACCCCCCCACACTCACATCACCCCCCCACACTCACATCACCCCCCCCCCACTCACATCACCCCCCCCCCACTCACATCACCCCCCCCACACTCACAGCACCCCCCCCCCCACACTCACAGCACCCCCCCCCCACACTCACAGCACCCCCCCACACTCACAGCACCCCCCCACACACTCACATCACCCCCCCACACTCACATCACCCCCCCACACTCACAGCACCCCCCCCACACTCACAGCACCCCCCCCCCACACTCACAGCACCCCCCCCCCACACTCACAGCACCCCCCCACACTCACAGCACCCCCCCCCACACTCACAGCACCCCCCACACTCACAGCACCCCCCACACTCACAACCCCCCCCACACTCACAACCCCCCCACACACTCACAACCCCCCCCCCACACACTCACAGCACCCCCCCACACACTCACAGCACCCCCCCACACACTCACAGCACCCCCCCACACACTCACAGCACCCCCCCACACACTCACAGCACCCCCCACACACTCACAGCACCCCCCACACACTCACAGCACCCCCCCACACACTCACAGCACCCCCCCACACACTCACAGCACCCCCCACACACTCACAGCACCCCCCCACACACTCACAGCACCCCCCCACACACTCACAGCACCCCCCCACACACTCACAGCACCCCCCCACACACTCACAGCACCCCCCACACACTCACAGCACCCCCCACACACTCACAGCACCCCCCACACTCACAGCACCCCTACCCCCCCACACACAGCACCCCTACCCCCCCACACACAGCACCCCTACCCCCCCACACACACAGCACCCCTACCCCCCCACACACACAGCACCCCTACCCCCCCACACACACAGCACCCCTACCCCCCCACACACACACAGCACCCTACCCCCCCCCACACAGCACAGCACCCTACCCCCCCCACACACACACACACACAGCACCCTACCCCCCCCCCACACACACAGCACCCTACCCCCCCCCCACACACACAGCACCCTACCCCCCCCCACACAGCACCCTACCCCCCCCACACACAGCACCCTACCCCCCCCACACACAGCACCCTACCCCCCCCACACACAGCACCCTACCCCCCCCACACACAGCACCCTACCCCCCCCACACACAGCACCCTACCCCCCCCACACACAGCACCCTACCCCCCCACACACAGCACCCTACCCCCCCCACACACAGCACCCTACCCCCCCCACACACAGCACCCTACCCCCCCCACACACAGCACCCTACCCCCCCCACACAGCACCCTACCCCCCCCCCCACACAGCACCCTACCCCCCCCACACACAGCACCCTACCCCCCCCACACACACAAAGCACCCCACCCCCCCACACAAAGCACCCCACCCCCCACACAAAGCACCCCACCCCCCCACACAAAGCACCCCACCCCCCCACACAAAGCACCCCAACCCCCCACACACAGCACCCCACCCCCCCACACAAAGCACCCCAACCCCCCACACAAAGCACCCCAACCCCCCACACACAGCACCCCACCCCCCACACAACATTACACACAGACACATACACTGCACCCCTCAATGCAGTATATGTGTGTGTGTTCAGCAGTCTTTATGTATTCAGCAGTGTGTGTGTGTGTGTATTCAGCAGACTACGTGCGTGTATTCAGCAGACTGCGTACTCAGCAGTGTGCGTGTATTTAGCGGACTGTGTGTGTATTTAGCAGTCTGTCTGTGTCTTGGTGTGTGTGTTTGTATTAAGCAGTTGGTGTGTGAATGTGTTCAGCAGTCTGTGTGTATGTATTGCATTTGTTGGAGATACTAATATAAGCTTAATTTATATCATTATTTTAATTTTTTATAATTTAACTCTCTGTTGTGTTCTTCTTTTAAAACAAAAGTTGTTAACTGTACGAGTAGTTTTTTCTAAACGTAAACCTCAGTATTCAGGTTTAATTGCCATGTTGGCACTTTGAGGGAAAAAAAGTTGGCATGTATTGCGGTTTGGGCACTCGGGCTCAAAAAGGTTCGCCATCACTGGTCTAGGATCATTATAGCTAATTTAATTTCCTGTGAAGTTCAAGCTCAGTTACCATGGGAGACGTAGATACATAGATCTCAAAAATCAGCTTCACGAATGCTAGACTTTACTGGAGTGCAGGTAAGTCAATTTCTTTAAAATCATACGGACAATCTATCTATAAAATAACCTATTACAGGCGAATCATGGGAGATAAAAGACAAAAATAACTTTGATGCATGGTCAGTGTGATAGTCTCAGTTGTCTTGTATACTCAGGGTTGTTACGCAGGTTAAAGCACACTCCTCTAAAATTGGCCTATAATTTCAAGTAATTGTGATAGCATGTCTCAGCAGCTGTGTAAGTCATACCCAATGGATGATCACTTAACTCATGCTTATTTTTTTTAAGCCAAAAAGTGACTAAGTATTAGAGATGAATACGGAAATACGTTTTGTTTGGTTTGGTTTTAGTTTGGTCAATAATTTTAGTTTTTTGTTTCTGACCGAATTAATTCAATTAATGATTTGGTTCGAACCACAAATTAGGCATTTTAGTTAATATAATGAATTTGGGTTTGAATCATTAATACCAATAGAATCTAGAAAATGGCAGTCACAGCAACCCACTAAAGGAGAATTGGAAAGTGATCGGGGCTATATACTAAAGAGACTGCAGGGACATGATCTATACACCAAAACTGCTTCATTAAAGGAACACTATAGTGTTAGGAATACAAAAGTGTATTCCTAATGCTATAGTGTCCCTATGCACTAAAATGAAATTCTGCCACCCTGCCAAGTAAAGGGTTAAAAGACCTATTAAAACCCTCGGCACTGGGTTGTGCTCCTCCAACGTCGGCAATCTGGGGGAACCTAATGCACTGCATGCAAATTAGTCCCTCCCCTTAGGTGAGCATTGATGAAATGCTTTCCTATAGGGGATTTTAACATGCTGGACATCCTCCTGCAAAGCGTGAGGACATCCAGTGTCATATCACAGAGTTAAACTTTGTGAAACTCCAAGAAGAACCTCTAGTGGCAGTCTGTTAAACAGCTAGTAGAGATGGCCTTAACTGTTTAATGTAAGCATTACGTTTTTGGGTGCCTATAGTGTCCCTTTAAGCTAAAGTTTATTGAATAACTCTGTTAGATATTGCAGTTAAAGAAAATATTTAGAAATTATACACAAGCAACTCTGAAATATTGCAAGTTAACAAAAGAGGTGTATATTTAAAATCTAGTGTTTAGCGCAGCCCATTTGGTTTCATATGTGATTATATATTGGGAGTCCAAGCCAACTCCTATGGTTTGAAGACCTTCCTGTCACAGGTGCCTCATTCCAGGAACCTATTTAATATTGCTCTGCATCAGTGGTGGGACTAACTTAGAGATGGCCCTAGTGCAATCAATTTTCTGGGCCTATCTTATCTCAAGGGTGGCCAAAAGGTAGATCCCCAACCATGCTTTATCAGCTGGGGATCTACCATTTGCCCATCCTTGCAGGGTTGTATTTAACACTGAGCAGTATTTGTGTGTTTGAATGCAAGGATATTTTTGTATGGAGTATGTGTGAGTGAATGTAGGGGTGTGTTTGTATGTTGTTTTGGTGTTCAGGCATGCATTTATGTGTAGTGTTGTTTTTTTAATGCAGAACTGTGTTTATATATAATGTGGGTGTTTTAATACAGAGATGTGTTTGTATGCAGTGTTTATGTTTGAATGCAGAGGTGTGTTTGTATGTGGTGCTGATATTTGAATGTAGATTTGTATTTGTGTGTAGTGCTGGCGAAATGCTGATATGTATGCATATATATACAAATTCACACATATGCACACGTGCAGATACACATATATACACATGCAGATACATAGATACACAGGAACACACTGACACACACAAAGATACATAGCTACACACACATACAAATACGTAGACGCACACAGATGCATACAGATACATAGACACACAGATAAACACACTGACACTCATGCAGATACAGATACACACAATGACACACATACAAGCACAGAGGCTGACACACATACAGATACACATGCAGGTCAAATTGTAGCCATTATTAGCAACTCTCATGTTCTCTACTTTTTGGGTGCAGGAGGGTGGGTTCTCCTGGCTGAGGCTGTTTGAAGTTAGGAGCAGCCTATTCCAATCCACACTCCCCTCCTCTGCCTTCTCCTTCTCTTCTCTGTCTTCGCCTTCTCTTCTCTCTCTTCTCTGTCTCTCCCATATGGTTCAGTATTTAATCTGGGAGGAAGTGACAGGTTCTCACTTCCTCCCAGGTTGTCTACATGGTCATGGTGTTAAAGGACCACAGCACCGGACTGGATCCCTAAAGACACATGCCCACCAGATGGCTCTAAATCCATGGGCCATCTGATGGGCCCACTCAGTGTGCCTGCCCTAGTGCAGCTGGGTAGTTCCACCACTGCACTGCATAGAGCCCCAGGTGGAAGTTAGTGGGTTAATCTCATAAGAACAGGCATTATGCTGCTAGGATATAACCTGCCAAAATGGGGTACATTGGCAAACCCCTCCCCACCATTATTAATATATACATATAATATATTTTATGAGCTTTGAAGTTGGAGTTTAGTGAGTGAGTGAGCTGGATTTTGTATGATAGATAGATAGATAGATAGATAGATGTATTACTTATTCATGCACCCAAGAGAGCAGCCAGATATGTTAACCTAACAACAGTCAACCATTGAAAAGTCTCCTCCCGTGTAAATTATGCAAAGTGTATCTAAACTAACCCAACAACCTATTTGCTTTGTGAAGACGTCTCTTGATGTTCTCATCAATACAATATATAATTTGCTGATTGTATCACACTCTTATTGGCTTTCATTCGGTGTATAGGACTCCTAAGCTGCTTCCCCACATTGCCTGCTGCATTAATACAGCTCTGTTGCAAAGTGGTTGCAGGGAAACTGACAGACGTTTTAACTACAGTTTGATGATTGAAGGTTCTATGCAGTCATTAGTCATGGAGATTTCAGACTTTTACACACTCAGATCTGGCAACCAAAGCAATCACCTTTATTTCTCTTCAGCCTTCAATGACAGGATTATAATCTATAATAAGATCCGTACACAAAGAAAGGCCAGCATTTATAGTTGCTAAGCCAACCAGTCTCGCTCATTTGATATGCATAGCCAAGTGCCGAGAACACAACATTCTAGAGTTTCCCAGGGGAGCGGTTTTAAGCATTCCTTTTTATTGGAATATTTTGGCAGGGAGAATGTGCTTTCCTACCTCATTCTCACATTTTATTACACAGCATTTTCATTCGTCAGGTTTTCATCTCACTGTCAGATCTTAAATAAAACAGCTGTCCGTAATGTTGAGATTTCTCATCGAGAGAAAAAGAAAAAAAGATAAAACCCCTTCTTTGTTTTTAAAGGAATTGCAGCCAATATAAACCGAAGGAGAGAAATGTACACAGACAGGGTCGTTCTGAAGATAAAAGCAGGAACAGAAATATATATCCATGGATGTCTATCACATCACATAAAAAATGTGATTTTGTTTCATATGTCTGACATTTTTGTATGTCTTTCATTCTAAAGAATAGACTTTCTCTTCTGCAGTTTTTCTAAGCCAAATTACATAAAAAGGGATTTGAATATGATTGTTTTAATAGAACTCTATGTTATGCCTAGGAATATAAATAATACATTTAGAAGTAAATTAAAAAAATAAGTCATCCTCCCCATTTCACTGAGCTATATTTTACAGGATTACTCCAACGAAAAACCAGTGCTTTCTTAAAACACTGGTTTTGTTGGAATAAACATTTCTGAGGTATTATAACCCTCCCACCGATAAAAGCTAAAACTAATCTCAGTTCCAATGCAGAGTCCATGTTATCCCCTCTGTATGGTGTGCTTACTGGTGTGAGATGCCAATTTTGCACAGAACTGACATTATCCAGTCTGGAACTTTGTTCTGGGTTGGCAAATGATGCTGCCAGAGGTAGAGTTCCATTCCCAGGCAGTAGCTACAGGGCTAATCTCTATATGTGCAGCGTTTATAAGAGAAGCACTCAAAACTCCATGGCCACTTCAAATCACTGAAGTGCTCATGATGCTTGGATTAACCCTTTACGGTGACTTGATTTCTTCTTTATAAGCAAATACGTTTTCAATACCCATTACACATTCTATGGCTACTTTTTCCACCACCAATTGTACACTATAGGGGTTATTTACTAAAGTTAGGATTAAAAGTGGAATTCAAACTAACCGAACTGGAATAATTTTCCAAGCCAGCGGTGCTTCCAGTTCAGCTACTTTGTCCTTAAATTTGAATTTCACTTTGAATTCACTCTCAGTTTTTACTTTTGTGAATAACTGTCAGGATTACTAGTTGAGCCAGCATGTAGAAGTGTGTCACACCTAGGACTAATAGGTAACGTCTTACCGGGCCTTAGGATGGCCGGCCTTTACGTACCAGAGAATAGTCAGAATACTTACGAGTTCAGGAACACAAAAGGAACACAACGATAAGGGAAAGCCAAAAGTCAAGGATAGCAGAATACAGGGAAGTCAAACAAAGTCAAAGTCAATAACCAGAAACAAACTATCAGGAATGCACTCTTGGACAACAACTGAGGGAAACCACGACAGGCCAATGAGCTGAAGAATTAGATGAGCTTAAATACCCCTCCTGTGGATCCGATTGGCCATAACCGGCCTTTGACCCCAGAATGTGCGTGTGCATCCTTTGCGTAATGTCATGCACACACCAACATCGTCGATGCCTTGGGCGGACATGGGGCTACTAATTGATGTAGATCCACAGTGGCCGGCATCCATTAAAATGCTTGGCCGCTGAACGGCACTACCGCACTTGTTGGCAAGGCAATCGTTACTGATGTTGCAAGGCGAGGATGCATATGTTACAATAACCCTGTGAAGGTTTGTCAAAGGTGGCCAAAAGGAATACTGCTACATACTGTATAAAGACAAATTCCATGATCTTTGCCAGTCTTAGCGTTCAGCCACCACTGATCTAAATAAGAATTAATAATTGTGTGTTTATTTCAAAGTACTACCGCAAAACAAGGGGAGAACTTAGAAGAAGACGACCAATACTTTGAGTAAATTATGCATATGTGCAAAAGAGCATCCTCTCTGTTGTCTTATTGATTGCCAGGATGGTGCAACCCAGGAAGTGTGAAGTATAAAAGTGCTGATTTCTCTTCTATTGACTTTTTATGAAGTAAGTGAGAGGGAACATTCTATCAAAGTAACACTATAGCATTAGGAATACTAATATATATTCCTAACGCTATACTGCCCTAGTCACAATTAGATGTCCATACCTCAGCCTCTTTGGTTGAAATCATCAAAATTGGAGGAAAGCATTGGATTGGCTAGTGCAGATGCGATGTCTATGAGACCATCTGATAGAAATAGTGGCCAATAGAGGCAGGTTAAACTTGCAAAGAAAAGGTTGCCATTTCTGTAAAACGGCAATATTTTCAGCTGCAGGGTTAAAGCAGGAGGCACATGGCACAGACAGCTCTGCCTATAGTGTTCCTTTAACACTTTAAGTACATCGTGAAGCTGACATGTTTTCAACCTGGAGTGGCCCATCAATTTTATTTTTTTTATGTAGCCAGCGGAAGAAAGTCTACCACATCAGAAAAATAATCTGCCAGACTAGAAAAAAGGCTATTTTAGCTGGAAAACTCAAAGATTAAATTTAGCAAGGGATATCACAAAAAAAAATCTAAGTTGGATGCTTTCTTTAGCATCTAACAGTATAGTAAGACAATATATATGTTATAAATAGATATACTTTAAAGGAACAATAAAAGGACGCATAAACAGAGGCTTTCAAACAAACCATTTTATATTAAGTGGGTGTTTTAAAAGTGTTGGCTCAGCTTGCTAAATTTTATTTAAGTGCATCCCTTTACGTGCTCAGCAGTCTTAATTCCTGGCAGTGCCTTCTAGACACAGATATATATCTTGACATGTGCTGACCTCCAGAATGGTCCCAATGCTTGAAAAGTTAATTGCAAGACCTATTTACTCCTAAAATTCAAACTGAAAAAAAGTATTACAGCAAGAGTACATGCTGTGATGCTGAGAGATATTTAAGTTTAACATCAACTTGGGTAACTTCAGTAACTAACTATTCCTGTTGAAAGGGTAGTAGGTGTATGAAACAGACTCCAAACGTGCTTTATACATTTATTGGCTTATGTACTAAAGTGAGAGTTGCCGGGAATTCAAAGTGAATTAATTGTTCATTTCAAATTTTAGAACAAAAGGGCTAAATTGGAAGCATTGCTCACTTCGAGAATTTTATTCTAGTTGAGCTTAAATTTGAAATTAACTTCAAATTTACTTTGAATTTCCAAAAATTCTCCCTTTAGTAAATAATCATTTTAATAAAAAAAAAAAAAAAAATGACAAGGCAAACCTTTTAGGATAACAAGACAGTTGTTAAGCACTTCCAATGCATAGGTTAATCATTAATGGTCATGAACAAATATTAAAATGCTCGTGACTTTTATATATAACTCATGTGATATTTGGAAATATTTTGTAACATTTGTTTCAAGCATAGATTGAAAATAAGAAAAAGTGTCATAGCTAAGTACCTGTGTCTCTGGGATAATTGGACTGTCTTCAGGGGAAGAACGGAAAAATGTTGACAGAGGAGAAGACACAATTACAGGGTTTGGTCGCACAAACCCACTGAGATCACAACTTGGAATGTCGTTTTCTTCCTTCTTCATTACTAAAGTATCCATAACGTAAAACACGTTCCATGGAATCCACACTGTATGATACTGTGTGAGAAATGGAGCCCTTTCAAACACAAGAGTCAGAGACGCCCCTCCATTTGCCACCAGGTCAAACCTAAGCAGAAGACAATGAAAACAAGCAGAATTAGAATTAAAGAAACATACTGGGCACCAACAATACATAGATATACACATGTTGAAACACAATCCTGTGGTATTTTTCTGAATATTTAAATATCTTTAGCAAAAATAAATAAATGTTATGCTGCTTACATAAGTCATATCTCCCCTTTGCCATATCTCCCCTTTTCCCAAAATGACTTCCTGTATTGCACACTAGCTCAGCTAATAAGACAATGATGGGCAGCGGGGAGGAGTAATGTCAGCAACTCACATCAAACTGGTCTCAAAAGAATGTGCCAAGTACATACTCACAGTACATCTAATCAGGAAGTAGCTTTGTGAAAAAAAGAGGCATGGTTAAGGGGGCAAAGCTAAAATTAAAAAAGCTCAAGAGATTTTTCTATTTGTTTTATTATTTGAACAGGAAGAAAACTACAGAATGAATATAAAGCAAAACTTATCAAATGCTCTTAAGTTGGGTTGGTGCCCAGAGTATGCCTGGGGTATCCTTTTAATTTACAAAATCTATAGCTAACAAGCTCTATCAGCTAGCGTTTATTAAGATGTAAATGGGAATAACCCAGCTTGCACACACAAGCAGATGTACAGCTGTTTTCATAAAAAAAAAATAAAAAAATTAGAAAGCAAAAAAGGCATTTCACAGCTTAAACAGCCCTGCTGGATTGAAAGAATATTGATTTATTTGCAGCATATGATAACTTTTATTATATCAGAGTGCAAATCATTCCGAACATGCTGTTTGCAAGCCACCGTGGTCCAAACTTATTTGATTACTTCTGGCAGAGATGCCTTCACGTTCCCAAAACTAACAGCCTCTGCTGGATATTTTTCTAATTTTAGAACAGTATCTGCGTTTCCAATCTTAGTTCACTTAAAAAAAACAATAAAAAAAATATTGAAATCTGCATGTCGAACCACAGCGTGTCACAAAGCATATAGTATATGACCAGGGCAGCTGATTGTTCATACTCAAAAAACTTCAAAATATAAATGAGGTTGGGCTTATTTACTAAGTAGTGAATTCTGGTGTAGAGAAAACTAAATAAAATTTAGTTTAGGCTACAAAAGCAGGAAACACAAATCCAATTCAGCTATATTTTATTAACACTGTGTTCTCAGTTTTCAGTTTATTATAATACATTGTATAGCAGATACATTGATCAATTGAAATGCATATCAGAACTTCTTAGTAAGCCTCGGTGTTCACAATTTTAGGAATGCATAAAATAGTTGAAAATGCAAAAATGTTATTGTAACTGCTTGTTCCCTTTCCATTTTATTGTACTTGCTAAGCACTTCAACAAGCTACAAATATTGTAAAAGGTTTAATCAACTAAAAATAAAATTAAAGGACTTCTGATGATTACTCAATTTAGAAGTGACATCACTTTCTCTATGCAGCCCTGGTCATACTTCATTGCATGTGACTTACACAGCCTTTCTAACCACTTCCTGTAAAGAGTCATCTAATGTTTAAACTTCCTTTATTGCACATTCTGTTTGACTTAGTATTTCATATCTCCTGCTCTGTTAACAGCTTGGCACTGCTAGGCACTGCAGGAGCCTTCTGTGTGTAATTAAAGTTCAATTTAGAGAGCAGAAGATAGAAACTTAAACGGAAGTTGACATCTGAGGTGTGGCTAGGGCTGCATGGATAAAAACCTTTTTTTATTTAACGCCTAATTGACATAGAATTGAGCAGTAAGACTGCATGGGCATGATGTATACACTAAAACTGCTTTGTGAAGGTAGAGTTGTTTTGATGCCCATAGTATCTCTTTAATCGTCTCAAGAACACTTGACGAGACCTCACAATCTGATGATGTGATATAGGAGCTAATATACAAAGAGCATTCCCTGCAAGAACTAGTCAGGAAGAGTTAGGAAAGAACAATTTATATAAAAAATAAAATGAAAAATATACATAAACAAAGGTTACAAGGGAGGTTTTCTTTTCTTATGATGAACAAATGGGATAAGACAATGCTAGAAGCGTTGCTGGGCCACTTCTTCTACAGAGTTATTAAAATGAAACATTAAAATTTTGAAGCTGCCATTATCACGCATATACAGTGGGATATGTTGTATATACAGTGAGAATTAATGGTAGTTTAACTTCATGCTCCCCCAGGTTTTGCACAGTGTATGAATAGCGCACTCACATCCCATCTTGCCGCGTGATTGTGTAGCCGTAGTTCGGGTAATGTAGAAATGACACATTGACTCCAATGAGCGGCGTTCCGTCAGCTGTAAGAACCTGGCCCCTGATTACAGATGCGAGGCTACAAAGCAGAGAGAAAAGAAAGCTTCAGGTTATGTATACATTTGCTTTCTGAAAGGTGATTCATGGCATTATTCAACGCTTCGCTACCCCAGGTGCTTCAATGTAACGTTCCTGCTTCACAGAGCAGCCCGATGGCCTACATCTCCAGCAGAAATATGAACATGGAAGGAAATTCAATGAGCCGGGTCTTGGTAAAGTATCCGTCTCTGCTTTAACCCTTTTAAAATACATTCAGGGCTGTTAAAGATCTGACAAAGACAGTACCTCACTATGGTGCTCTGCATCTTATCAGCTTAGCTCAATATGTATGATCATAAGTGATTGAATGTGATACTGAAAATGAAACTGGATCATTCACTCACCAAAGAACATCTAAGATTGTACAAATATTGCTAAATGGTCTATGTACAATACTGGCATTTTAAAATGTGTTTGGTAGATTTTAATTTGACTTTAACAACTGGGCTAAGAAACAGACTAAAAATACATTTACAATTGTGTTATTACAGAAAAGATAAAAGCTGGTGGAAGTTGTATACCACAAATATTCAGTCATCGGAATGTAGTCCTTGCAAACCCTACCATGAAATACTGTGAGGCTCAGTGCACAGTATGGCCCAGGTAAGTGGCCAACCATTTGAACTCAATTCCCGGATAGAGCACTATGGTTTTTTATGGTTGATTGTAACGCTCAGCCCTCGAAAACATTTGTTTATTAAGTATAGGGAATAGGTAAGCATATTATTAATCCTGAGAAGTGACAGTTCCCTCTTACATATCATCTCTAACCCATAAGGAGGTAAAATACATATAATTTAATGTTCTGCTGATCAGTGTATTTAACCCAGAGAAGATTAAAATAAATCTAAATGTTAGTGTTAAAGTACCTCCATGTGTAAGTCATATAGGAAAAGAACAGAAACAAGTAAAGACAACAACTTCATTAGCTTAGCAAATTTACAGCCAAGACTTGCTAGACCATTAAGGTATCTTGGACTATTTATCCTGATGAAGAGAACAGAGATCCATAAAAAGATTATACTTTCAATTTACTTTAACATCATATTTGTACTGATTGCATCATGTATCATCATGCATAAAACAAATGCTTTATTTTGAAACTTCAGAAGAAACAGTGCGCAACTCATTGAGCACCCCTGGCGGTTTTTGTATCACGATTTAGTTCTTAATGGAGTTAATATTAGCACCAAAATCACTTTATCTTTCTGAAGTTTCTCTGGTGCAGATAGCCTATTCCTGCAGTCTTTTGGCTATATCTTCCATTTTGTTTTTAGAAATGTATGAGTTTTTTTGTTTGTTTTTTAGCCCTGGCACGGTATTCTCCCCATCAAGATATATTGATTTTAGCTATATTTAAAGGGTTATTTACTAAAGAATTCAAAGTGAATTTCAAATGCCATGTCAAAATATCCAAAATGGAAATATTCTCTAAGTCCGCTATGCACTTCATTTTGGATACCCTAGCCTTACATTTGAAATTCACTTTGAATTCTCACTTTAGTAAATAACCCTGATAATGTTTTAGAGTATCTTGACACTTTAGGAATTGCAGGCACCTTCCAAGGAAAGCACATTCAAGTCCCAATATTGTCTTGATCTGAGCTGCTTGCATGCACAAGAGCACACACTACCCCGTTAGATTCCATCGAGTCCTTGCTGCTAGGAGTTTGTCCATGCAGGCTTGACATGTGAAATAGAATATCCCACCTAAAATACATAAGTGCTCTTCAGCTCTCGTGAACACAGACTTTTTGCAGACTGTAGAGTAAGTTGCTGATGGAAAATAGGCAGAAAGCTTCCCATTAGAACAGAATGTTTGATAACCTAATGGTATGACTCCTCAAAGGGTTCATTCTAAGTTCTTGTCCCATGCAAAGAAACCAAACTTGCTCCATAGATGTTGGGAAGTGGTTTTACATTGGGTGAAATCTCAGAGACCAAGAACGCAACGGATCTAAGTCACAAACGTGGCCACCTTCTCAGTATTCTCATCCCAAATTGCTAGCTCAACTGTGCAGGTCTATTGTATAGCTGTACAGAATGGCATTTAATCTTGAAGTCTACACAGATTTGTGGGCAAAACCAATGTATATAATTTACTGACAGTCCTTTCTACTTAGACCAGCAATGTAGGCCTGGATAATTATTTCTCTTTAAAAGGCCTAATATTGCTTAATGAAATTCAAGGTACTAAATGATTAGTCTATTCATTTGCAGTAGCTATAAAAGCTTTCTCAGATGTATAAACCTCCAAGCTTTCTGCATGTCAAATATCTGGCACTTGCATACAGAAAAGTATTATTTCCAATTAATTTTGAGGCAATTGGTACATCTGCTGGAAACAGGAAGCAAAAAGATTTAGAGGGGGCAATAAGGAACATTTGTGCAACAACTTTTAATCAACTGCTGTGCCTAACTGCATTAATACTGTTAAATTACCGCAGACCCAGGAGTTCTAATGTAAATCATGTTCTTTCACTCAGCAGGATCCTAGACACCTGCTCTATGTTACCAGTAGATTTTCTGATCATTACAGCTTTGCTAAAACACCATTAGGGCGGCTTGTGAAATCGGAGCTTCATTATGTGAATATTTTGCTTGCCCAAAAGTAAATAATCCCCCCTCCTTACAATTATAGACAAGATATTCTCCTTTTGAGCCAGGATAATGTTGATTTTATTTTTTTATTTTATTTAGGCACAAGAATTATATCATTAGTACCTTTTATAGGCAGGGCAACTGAAATTATGAGACTCAGAGATTGGAAATCATGGTGCCCAAAGGACATCTGACTTCGAAAGCAGTGAAGACAAAGAAATATGTTGAAGGCATATTTTAAAAGCAAATTAAGTCATAATTTGTCAGAACAAATGTCTGCATAACATCTTTTTTAGAACGTTGGCTTCTGGAACAGACTAGCTTGCTATCTAAAGTTTGGCTATGTATTATGGGAAAGGTAGTCCACACACATCTGCAGTAATAGTTTAACCATTTACTGACCAATTACATTTTAGTGTTGTGCTCTAAGCTACCTCATCATGAGCCAATGAAACTGTTAGAAGACTCTAAGAGTTAGAGGGTTCTAAATTGTCAGAAGGTGTGTGGCTAGGAACGATTAGAGTGGTAGTTTAAAATCATCAAATGTTTTCTTTTCACAATCAGTGTTACAATTAAATCCTACTGTTTTACAGAGGACCCGGCACTTACAAATATGTGAATAACAAAATGTTCTTGTCACATTACAAGCAAAAATATGGCATAAAAGTTATGATTACTTGGACGTCATTCAGCAAAAATGTATTGATTCACCATGTTACAGCAAAAATTATGACAAATAATCTCTTGCTCTCCAACCCATTCTACCAACCTTGACCCATTTTGTGTACCCATACGTCTATCTTTTTCTTTGACTTCCCTACCTATTCTAACTCTTACGCGTTGTTAAATTGCAGCTGTTCTATTTGAATGTATCTTCTCCTCCTTCAGACATTACATTAACCTATTTTGATTCCCCCTTAACCTTAAAAATAATATCCAATTATTGTCAATAACCTTTGTCCTTCGACTAAGCTATTTTCAAGATAAAAAATACTCGGGCCCTTGCTTTTACTTCTGTCTGATAGTAAATATTTCACTTTTACAATGTACTGTGTCCACTTAGATTTAAATGATGAACTGGTGTTTATTTTGTTCATTCAATGTCTAATATTTATATCCCATGTTATTGTACCCTCTGTAACGGCAAGATTTTCAAACTGAATTTGTTTTAAACATAGAATGCTGCGTATAATTGTTTCCCTTTGTGCAATAATAACTCAAATGTATTTATTTTTTCTTAATAATTATTTTTACAAAAGAAATGTTAATACAACCAATACAATGAACATTACCAAGGTAATGGACCCTCTGCCTCTATTTGCACACCATTTCTGTCAACGGTGACATTTTTTCTCTGTTTCTTTCTTTTTACCTTCTATTGAAAGGGTTGTCTCCGGGTATGACATGGGTGCTGTCAGGGCCTGTAAGGAAGCTGATCCTATCATAGAAAGGCCTGGCAGCTTGCTGGGACGGTGACTGCTGGCTCTGGCTGATAATGTCCTGTGGATCAGGAAGACCTCTACAGTACGGCTGATTCTGGCAGGAGCTTTGTAAGCAGCAGTCTGGGTCCATACAGTCGATTAAGCCATCTGCCAGAAGAAAGTCAATTGATTGAATTTACACTCATCATGATCATGATTAGGGATTCCTTATTAGTTTCACATGCTTTGTATTGCAAATATTTGGTATTTATTTCACTTGAATACAATCTGTTTGTTTTTTTTCAAGCACTGTGCACAGTTTATTTTTATTTTTTCTATTTTAGAACATCATTTAAAAAAGGAAACACACTGTAAATAACACAACTCACATATTAACTGACATATAAAATATAAGTTAGGACTTATAACTAAATAAAAAAAACAGTTTATGAACTAAAACAAGAGCCATTGTTGTAACAATCTGCAGCAAATGATGCAAGAAAAGTTGTGCCCAAATTAAGGAAAAAATTACGCAAGCAAGACTACATAACATCAGATAAGTAACACAGAAATACACACAGTAATGGATATAATATATTTAGTGCATGTCCTATGCAGGTATGGGAAGACTATGGGCATCATTTGACATTGAGGCCCATTCTGTATTCCAGTACAGGATTTTCCTGGGGAAGATGAACGCAGTGAGGTCAACGCTTCTAGCATGACCTCAGGTTAAGTACGACTTATTTTAAAATATATTTTCCGTTTTCTGTTCTAATTGTGGCTTTTCTCATCCATACCTAACACCGGCATTGATGGGCAGGTGTACAGTAACTGTGTATTTATTGTGTATTTATTACTTTAACTCTTATTGTGAGCATCGAGCCAAACTCTGCACGGGTGCCATAGGAATTGAAGCTAAATAATGTGAAAATAATACTTCCTTAGTATAAAGGAACACACAGATATATAATGACTGAACTAGAAAATGAAATACAAAATGTAAGATTTAGGGAAAAATAGCTGATCTAGAATATTTCTCCAACATTGCAATAGTCACATTTGTAATCTATTGTAGGCACAATTCAAATGTGGATCAGGAAGACCTCTACAGTAGATCTCTATAGTAAGGATCCACCATCAAATCCACCATTCGGTGATTAGTGAATAAACCCCAAAATACCAATTACTCAAAAGATAGATTTCAATGTGTTCATTGTTGTGATTTAAAGATATTCATTGAGAAAGCATCACATTTTTCAGTGAGGTCATTAAGTGAAATAGGAGCAGGACATGTATCTGTTTGCATTTCATTGGACTGAAGTGCACTTGCTTAAAAACAATTTATATCGACACAGGGACACTTTAATTTTAGGGGTATGGCCAGGGGTGTGATACATTGTATGTGACATACTAATACAATTTCTGTAACTAACTGATTTCTAAACAAACGTATTGCCGTTTAAAGACACATTACAGTGAGTATTATTGTTTTGGAGCTCTGAAAATAAATAACCAGGACTGAAAAAAACAAACAAACAAACAAACAAAAATGTAATTAAATGGCATAGAAGATTAGTACTGCATAAAGTAATACTACCAATACTAACTTTTCAGATTGTTTTTTTTTTTTCCTTTAAATAAATAGAACATTACAATACACGCGTTGTCTCCGTAGTCTTCATCAACCACGTTTTATATGACTTTGGTATTTGTTGAGTGACATTGCGGATACAGTATAGCCAATATAGCACACACTATACCTGATATATGGTTTATCTAGGGCTACTTCTAAATTGTTATTTTACAGGATATTATGATATGTTACTGAAAAAAAGTTTAGCTATTCACTTGGGCGGAATGGGGTGTTGCTTTGGAGAAGAAGAAAAAAAAATAGTTCAATTTAGTAATTCATCTTTGTTAGTTTATATAAAAAAAAAGCTAATGTACAGCTGGCATGTAGGCTGTGGGTCATAAAAACTGCATGAGATTGACACATTCTGAACTAATCAGCTGGAAATGCATTTTTTACAAGCCTCTCTGCTGACATCAATCAGAGGAAGGATCTCATTTTCACCAGCCAAGATGCAGGGACATACTGTTTGTTATTTTTCTGTGGAGTTTATCAGCAACTTGCCCAAGCGAATGACGGATGGTTATGAATCTGGCTCTGTATAACTGGAGAAAACATTTCTCATTCTTTGTCTGGACGTCCATATCTACTATTATCTGGTATAACTAACAGAATCAGTGCACTGGGCCCAACTGAACGGGAGTCAGACTGCTGGGGTAGGATAGCAGTTCATCAACCATTTATTTAACTCCACTGGGATATTTCACTTGTTGGACTGTACATCGACAACACTATACAATCGGCTGCATTTAATAGGTTAAATAAAGCAAAATACTATTTAGTTTTCTTAATACTTTGTTTATGTCATAATGCCATAAACACTAAAGAACACTGTGGTAAGTGACGATGGGTACCTAATCATTATTTGCCGGAGAGAGGAGGTATTAAATACACATACCTAAAACATCATAAATAATGTGAATTAGATGTTTAATATATTGAATGTGTTTTAAGCAGGCAATACATATAGAATCCCATAGGAACTCATACAATTTATTGTTCCTTTAATAAATAAAAAATGCACTAGGATCATGTGTGCAATTGCTTTCAGTATTCTATATTTCAGAGGATTGTATAATTAAAGACAGGGAGAAAAAAAAAAACAGACAGCCTTTCACAACATAATGATATGACCTGGGATTTATTACATAATCTAAAATTCGCATCAGTGGAGTAAACCTTCTGTATACATTTACTACATTATAAAAAGAAAAATATATGTTTACGGCACTTAATCCTCACTTGAGTCTCTCCAAAGATTTGCCTGGTTGATTGCTGTGCGGTTCTTAAAAGGTGTTGGTAGCGCAAGTGACTTGTCTAAGTAATTGTGTTGAGACACAACTGTAGACTTACAGCAGGTCATTGGGTGAATCTTTTGAAGGTTTTGCTGCCCCCTGGAGTTTTACGAATGGTTGGCGAATGTAGCATTAAGATATTTTTCAGAAGCAAACTGTGCATAGCAGAACGAACTGCAAATAAATAAATTCCTGTATTTGCAAAATAATGCTTCTGTGCAGAACACAATCCAATCATCTTCAGCTGCAAATGGCCAGGACTGTAATCACTAACAGCGCCCATGGGCTACTTAAATAACATCTAATATTCCTGCTTGAAATGCCTTTGAGTGGCATAAATGCCAGAATGTACCTTATAGGGTACAAATGTGGCCAATGAATGCTCAGACGTATGATATGAGTTGTGTATTTTTTCAGGAATATGTTTATTGGAAACCTGCGTTCAATTTTTATATTAAAGAAACAGTTTTAGCACCAAAACAACCATAGAACCCTGCAGCGATTATGGTGCCCAGAGTGCCATGGTGTGCCTCCACTAGAAGCATTCAAACCATTTTTGAATGGTTTGACTTCTTACCTGGGTCCTGCTAGGTGTCGCTCTCTGTATCCACTACTGCCAATGGATTGTCTAGAAGCTCTCTGTCTGAGCTAAGCTTTGCAAAGCTTACCCCAAAAGGTATGAGCATTGTCCTGATCTCATTTCAATATCATACCATTGAGTAAGATGGAATGGAATTTTTGCAGCACGATTGTGTCTCTTACAAATTTGCAGGAAGTGCGTGATACTATTGAGTCAGATTGGACCAAACTCCCTGAGGACCTTTTTAGCATCTTGTCTAAGGCATGTTACAAAAAATGTACAAATAACAGTCATTAGGAGGATGGTGCAAAATATGTGTTAGACGTTTTGCCCTTGTTCTTTTGTGCTTCTTGACTTTGTAATTATTTTTCCTTCTGAATAAAGTATTTTAGAAAAATGAGTAGTGCTTATTTCTTCTTTATTGTGTCTCAACTGCACAGTACTGGAGACTCAAAGTAATTTACACAAAATTAGACTTTTTAATAACCACCCTATTGAGTGCCTATTGAATTACATCACTTATACCTGAAGAGTCTCAAAGAAAATGAATATACTTTTTACCGAGTGACTAATCTGCAAAAAAATAAAACAAACAAAAAAAAACATAGCAAACTAAAAACAAAATTAAAATGTGCCACAATCAAAATTAAATGGTAACATTTTTCAAGAATAAAGGTGTGAAATTAGCAAATTTACATGTGATAAATAAAAGTCTAGAATAAAAGTTTGCAAGAAAGTTGTCATTTAAAATCCATGAGGATGCTACACACCAGATTTAAATTAAATAGCCTGTAACGGAATAGGTGTCATTGGGTGGACATTCTTCCAGTATGCGGAATAAACAATTGCATTTCATATGCAGAAAGACTGACAACTCTCTGACCTCGTTTTAAGTGCACACTGTAGGGACAGGTCATAAAAGCAGTGTTACAACCATTAAGAATCATCATTAGGAATTAGTACTGGAGGGTAACTAAAGGGATACCTGAAGCAGTTCAATTTGCTGTAGGGTTTAATTATCTGTCCCTGAAGCTTTATTTTATAAAAGTGTTTTTTTGTTGTTTTTTTTCAAAAGAAATCTACAATTTCATAAAAAACAAAACATTTGCTTGCTTTGAACTACATTCATACACTTCACAATGAGTTGTTATATAACTTATTGGTTGGTCAATTGTGTGCATGAATTAACTATTTACAAGGCTTCTGATTGGATAGTGTCCAGCACTGACAAGAAAGTAAGAGCTGGACAGAAAGGGGAGAGCTTACAGATGCTGGAGAAACTAGTTCTGCAGCAAACATAAACTAGCTTTTCATTTCCCACTCTTCAAAAACATATCTGTAGTAGTAAAGGGTATATCAGCTAAGTTGTTTCAATTTTCAATTCATGTTGCTTCAATTTTGTTTTATTGCCACACAGACCACCGTCACCCACTGGCAAAAGGTGCACATTAAAGCAATTAAATGTGCATCGCACCACAATCTGCATTGCTACGGATACATTCTACACCCATGACGAGCATTGATAATATAAAACAATAGACAAACAATTGCACAAGATTCACTAACACACTAGCACTTACACTTGTCATTTTGTTTATAAAATAACTGCACATTATATACAGAACGTTCTGACACTTTTATGCACCCACACATACAAACAAAAAAAAAAAAACAGAAAAAGAAAACACTTTTACTAAAGATAACAATATGTTTTTTGCATTATGTTAGCAGATCAAATCTAAAAACATTTTCTGTATGGAAGGCTGAAATGTACCAAAAACAGAATAATTGTTAATTTGAATCCACATGGAAGCTCCCACAGATACATGTCAAATATTTGTTTACTGACTGAGCACATTTTGCAATTTTAATTGAGAAGCATTGTTTTCTGTGATAAAGTATTTTTCATGCCCACAACTGTCAGCTGGAATGGGATTTGACCATCTACAGTGAGGGGAAAAAGTATTTGATCTCCTGCTGATTTTGAACGTTTGTCCACTGGCAAAGAAAGGATCAGTCTATAATTTTAATGGTAGATGTATTTTAAGAGTGAGAGACAGAATAACAAAAAAAAAATAATCCAAAAAAATGCATGCCAAAAAAAGTTATCAATAGATTTGCATGTCAATGAGTGAAATAAGCATTTGACCCCTTCGACTTAGTACTTGGTGGCAAAACCCTTGTTGGCAATCACAAAGGTCAGACATTTCTTGTAGTGAGCCACCAAGTTTGCACACATCTCAGGAGGGATTTTGTCCAATGTTTGGAAATGCAAACCTTCAGCTCCCTCCACAGATTTTCTAAGGGATTAAGGTCTGGAGACTGGCTAGGCCCCTCCAGGACCTTAATGTGTGCTTCTTGAGTCACTCCTTTGTTGCCTTGGTTGTGTGTTTTGGGTCATTGTCGTGTTGGAATACCCATCCAGGACCCATTTTCAATGTCCTGGCTGAGGTTTTCACCCACGATTTGACGGAACATGGTCCCATCCATCGTCCCTTTGATGCAGTGTAGTTGTCCTGTCCCCTTAGCAGAAAACCCCCCCAAAGCATAATGATTCCACCTCCATGTTTGATGGTGAGGGTGATGTTCTTGGGGTCATAGGCAGCATTCCTCCTCCTCCAAACACTCGACGAGTTGAGCTGATGCCAAAGAGCTCGATTTTGGTGTAATTTGACCGCAACAATTTCACCCAGTTCTCCTCTGAATCATTCAGATGTTCATTGGCAAACTTCAGATCGGCCTGTACGTGTGCTTTTTTTGAGCAGGCGGACCTTGCAGGCGCTGCAGGATTTCAGTTCTTCACAGCATAGTGTGTTACAAATTGTTTTCTTGGTGACTATAGTCCCAGCTGCCTTGAGATCCTTAACAAGATCCTCCCATGTAGTTCTAAGCTGATTCCTTGCCATTCTCATGATCATTGAAACTCCACAAGGTGAGATCTTGCATGGA
Source organism: Pelobates fuscus (assembly GCF_036172605.1). Classification (NCBI taxonomy): domain Eukaryota; kingdom Metazoa; phylum Chordata; class Amphibia; order Anura; family Pelobatidae; genus Pelobates; species Pelobates fuscus. The sequence goes on from NC_086322.1 coordinate 105,612,917, forward strand.
GCACCAGAATGAGGGAGACTGACAGTTATTTTGTGTTTCTTCCATTTGCGAATAATCACACCAACTGTTGTCACCTTCTCACCAAGCTGCTTGGTGATGGTCTAGTAGCCCATTCCAGCCTTGTGTAGGTCTTGAAAATCTTGTCCCTGACATTCTTGGACAGCTCTGTGGTCTTGGCCATGGTGGAAAGTTTGGAATCTGATTGATTGCTTCTGTGGGCACGTGTCTTTTATACAGGTAACGAGCTGAGATTAGGAGCACTCCCTTTAAATTGGTGCTCCTAATCTCAGCTCGTTACCTGTATAAAAGACACCTGGGAGCCAGAAATCTTGCTGACTGATAGGGGATCAAGTACTTATTTCACTCATTGACATGTTTTTTTTTTGGATTTTTATTTTGTTATTCTGTCTCTCACTGTTAAAATTCACCTACCATTAAAATTATAGACTGATACTTTCTTTGTCAGTGGACAGACGTTCAAAATCAGCAGGGGATCAAATACTTTTTTCCCTGGCTGTAACGGTCATTGAATTTATTTTGCAGAAAAGCAAAAATAATGCACAGTAAAGATGCAAAAATTCCTATAAAAATGCCTGCTCATCCAAACTCTGAAGCCACCCTACAATTCTATTTCACTCAAGATGAAGTAATATTGTAACTGCTAAAAATTCTGTGTTGCTAAGCAACTTTTCAAGTCTCCCATCGACCTGTGAGGCTGCACTCTATAAAATGTAGGATTTATCTTACTTTCTCTTAGGACACATTAAGCAGCTTTCTCACACTATCACATTTAGCAGATTCATCAATTATATAAGAATAATGATAATTCAAAAAAAGAAATCAAGATTAATCTGATCAGCCCATTTTAGATCTGTCGAAATTCTTAAAATGTAAGGAATATAATTTCCATTTATTCTTTACCATCTTCACATTCCGGTTCTAAAAAAAAAGGTCAGCGCATTGAAATAAAAATAAGATGGAGTAATTTAAAAATTGCAGGCTCAGAACAATATACGCAAAGGAGGATTCACTTGTCTTCCATTTAATATAGGGTGGAATTATCAGTCTCGGAGAGTCTTTTGAGATTTAAAGTTTGGCGCAGAAACAGTAACATTCAGCTCTGCAAGAAACTATTTCAGGAGAACACATTTAACAAGCAAGTGTGTGACAAAGTGACATTTACCAAGCACAAGAACATAATACAAAAAAAAAATAATAATCTTACCTCCTTCGTTATCCTTGCTGTCGATACACAAAGTCTCCATCGCTACATCACAGCCTGCTCCTCTCCATCCAGGTTGGCAAACACAGTGCCATCCATTTAGGTCCAAGGTGCATCTTCCATTGCTGTTGCACAGTCCTGGACAACCTTCTGTCAAGACACAGATAGAAAAAAAAAAAAAACAACTAGTCAATCAAGAGTTCTATTGTTCTTCAACTTTGTTGAACAAACAGGACACGTACAGGCCTTCATAAAAGCATAAACACTGTAACTGCACATGAAAAGAAAGCAAGTCACAATGCACAGATCATAAACTCTTAAGTGGCATCTCTAATTAGCCTAATAGTTGGAACACCAGAGATCTATTTAGTCTGGAAACATATGCTCCTACTGACCAGATAAAATTACTTTTTTATTTCCTTTTGCAGAGCAAGAGTGGAGGCAAAGGTGATGCAGAGCAAGCAGAAATGATTCTGTGCTTCTTTGCAGAATGTCTAAATTCTGCCCTCATAATCAAAGAAGTACTGGGAGTAGAAAACTTGTTCGGCACTTTTCTTTTTCAGTAGAGGACATTTACTTTGCTTGCATCTTAAAGTGTAGCTTTTAAAAGTGCAGTTCCACTAAAGGTTTACAGATGTAAGCAATGCAGAGAAGTAGTATGAAAGTCGTTTAATAAATGTAAAAAAGCCAAACACAAATATGTCAGAAGCTTGCTAAATATATTTTTTTCCTGCACTTGCTATGTTAGGGATATATCATTATTTGATTGGCAGGGTGTCAAGCAAAGCTTTGTTTATTAATGCATTGATGATCTCTTTGGCATCCGACAAGTAACAAAACACAAAATAAATAAATAAATGCACTTAAGTGTAGAACCTACCAGAACCCTGAATAAAAATAAAGTTGCCAAATTGAGGCATTACATACATATTTTTGTTCATTAAAAAGAAATTCATTTTTTATTTTACATTTTTTTCTTTTCTTTTTTTTTTCTTGTTTCCATTTTGATATTTTGAGAATTTGCAGAAAAGCTGCCACCTTTAATATTATCTGGTCTCAAGGAGGTAATGCCATCATGTGAATTTACAGTGCTTTCCAAATGCTGCCCAAAGTATTCGCCAGTTCTGTTGACAATACTTTGTGCAGAGAGGTACATTCCTTTTTTAACAGAAGAAGCAAAGCTCATAAAGTGAAACAGCTTAGCAACTATTCTAACATACACTTGGGGATCAGGCTGCAAACAAATGGGACAGGACTGACAGGATTTCCAACTGAATGTAAGAGTTGTGCGGATTTGTTACTCAGGACGGACAAAATGAAATACCAGAAGGACCACAAGGAAACATTGATAGACTCAACAAAAACACGGTAGTGACGTGCTTCAAGACAGATAGCAAAAAGTGAGGCTTTCTTTGTGACAGTCTCCCTAAGGCTTTTGCGGTGTTACCTTTATATCCTATCTTGTCTGCTTTTATGAGCAAGAAGGGAAAATTTATAAAACAATTAAAATAATTTAATATATCCAATGATTAATATGGAGCATGCCTTAAAGTCTGACAATACATGTAAAAAAAAAAAAGGGGGAAAAAAAAGTTAAAGGTATAAAAAACAAAAACAGAATATATAAAATAGAGTTATATGCGTATTAAATAATTCATAATAAAATATTTTGTATTAGAAAAAGCTGGTTTAGGAAGTCATAGGTATTAACGTTTAGCATTTGTAATAATATCCCTTAAATTCTAGGAGGTTTTATTTGTGCCTGGAAGTGCTTTTCATTATTATTTTTAAAAGACCAAAATAAAAATAGAACAAAAAAATGCACATGCAATTATTAAAGCATCTATATTTTGGAAACAGAATGTGATGTGTGTATTGTAGCCTTTGAAGGAACGTTACAGAAGCTCCACATGTTAATGAGGGTTCCAGGAGAGTGGAACAGAACAAATGGAACAGTCTCCTCATATTTGAACAGCTAACCTGTGTCTCTCAAGCTTGAAACCATTGGTTACAGGGTGTTCCACAATGAAGAGTTGGACATCACAACATATTAAATATAAACATAACAAAATCAATATTTTCACCAAAGTGACATTATTATCGTTCTAATTATTATTAAATATTACTTTAATGCAACCTTGATTTATTGTAGATATATCAAGTATTTTAGCGGTTAGCCTGGAAATATAGACATTAATTACATATACAGATATGGAAAAATCTATTTAAGATTTTTATTGTTTTTAATGTACTTTTCCCCCCTTTTTACACAGTCTAAACCTACTTGTTATGTTTACAATTAATTAAGCTCAGTAACCAAGTTTCTTAGTATTTTAGTTTCTTGTTGTTTATAAAATTCAAATACAGACTGTCAGTTACCAAATAGAAGACTACTCCCCATCTACTCTAATTATTAGAAGAGTTAGCTTTGCAAATCGCTTGCCTTGCGTTTTTTTTTTTAACACAAAAGTACTTTATATAAATGAATCTGCCTACTTTTTTTTATTACTTCCTTAAAACGTGATTCTTAATTGACTTTTATCATGAATAACTTCATGCAAAATGTTCTAATGGGCTTTGTTTCCTCTTATAATTAGGACTTTAAGACATGGGAGGCTCTGCTGAATATGTTAATCTCTGCAATTGGGGGTGTCGTTTGTGTATGTTGCAAGCCGCTGTGACATTAATAGTGGAATTACAACTGTGCCATTTCAAATTTGAGTTAGAAACTAATTGAAAGCACTCACCCATTTAACACCCTTCTTGCTATATGTACAATGTTCAACCTTTGTCTTTTTTTGTACACTAGAAATAAAAAAAACTCATACTGCAAAAGACACAATGGCAATTTAAGGGAGCATGCACCCATTTGCCTCACATTTAATTGGGAAAGGGAGATGCAGTGAAGAAGCGGCAACATTGCAGTAGCTCCTGCAACATCTTTAATGGCAGCCATCTTTAAAAAGAACAATTTATATTTGATCCTGGATTCATAGGTACAAGGAGATGGAGTCTGACAAGATTTTACATATTTATTATATATGTATATATATATTTTTACCAGAGCAATTTAGGCAATTGGCATTTTTGTTTGAAGAATTTAGTATATTATATAGCCATTTTTTTTTCTTTTTCTTCATATTTTAACATAACCATTTCAACATCAATGTGCATGTATTCGATTTTAAAGATGACTGCCTGGCATGTTCATTATCCATTGCATCTTGCCAAGGTGACTTTCGTAGTATACTTTTGGGAGTTCCTCATTTAGACATAACATTAAACAGACATTTTTTATGTCAAACAACATTCAGTGCCAAAAGGGTGAGCAACGCATTTCAAAGATATGTGCTGCTTATTCCTCTGGCGTACAAAGGTTTTATACAAAAATGTACTCAAAATGAATTTAAAAAAAACATGTTATCCTGGGTGGACACCTTCATTTTATAACTTATCTAAAATTTGGTATTTATTACAGAGACCTAGATATTGCAACATAACCTTTTTTCACGCCCTAGTCTTGTGGCTTGATATTCAAGATTTGAAACCAAATGGGTAGTTTCTTAGGGTCAGATATTTCCTATTCTATTTGAATTCATTGTTAGAGAATGTTTGTCTACTGAAAAAACGCTGCTTGAACATAGATGGCTTCAAAAGTTCTTAAAGTAACACTTTGCAATCACTAGATTAAAGTTAGTTTGTATCTCCTTTGTGTGATCCCCTAATATTTTGGAGTTTTAGTCTCTTAAACATTGGCCAGTATGTAAATGCAGATGGTCCCAATTAAATAAAAAAGTTAATTTCAAAAGAAAGCTTTAAAGGGAAACTGTTACAAATATATACATTAAAATGTTAAAATGTAGTTTATATAATGTGTCAAGAAGTAAAAAATGAATCACTATATCACTCTAATGACTCTTTATAAGAGAGGCAATTCTCAAGTGCAAAGCTTATTGCATTAATACATTTCTGATGAATTAAATTACTTACATCTGTGATAATCCTGACCCACAACTCCCCTGTATTTCTCCAAAAACTACAATTGAAAATCTGTTTATTTTATACCCTAAATAGCTTCCCTTTAAATGAGAGAACAAATGCTTTGGATGAATGAAGAAAAAAACAAAACAAAAAAACAACATAGCACACAAAAGGATCAGAGGGTAAGTGAGCAAAAAGTTAGCTTTTTTTAACAAAACAAAATAGAATACTATAAATATATTCAACTTGCAAACACAATCTGATTTTTTGAAAGATGGCATATATTATAAACTAATGTTTCTTCAAAATTCTCTAAAGTCCAATTCATACGTTAAGGAAGTCATCAAGACTCTAAGAAATTTGCTAAAACAGTTCTAAAGGTTTACAGACCTTTTGTGCATATGCAACAACACACAACACCCACTTAGTTTCTGAAAGGAAACAAAAATCTGCTTTCTTGGCTTGTTTAAATAAATCAAATATATTTGGACTAAATTTCTCATTATAGATCAATTGCTAATGCAACCCTCCAGATGTATTGAAACTACAATACCTATAATCCTTACTATGCCAAATTCTGCTTGCCTAAGGCATGTAAAGATTGAATTCAACAAAAGCTGGAAAATAAGTATTTTTCAAGTTATGGTGATCCTATTCACTGACTGAAGAAGCCCTAACCAGGAGCTCAGCAGTTTCTAGAATTACAGAAAGTTTAAAGGGAATCTCCAGTGCCAGGAAAACAATCCGTTTTCCTGGCACTGGAGGGTCCCTCTCCCTCCCACCCCCCAATACCCGGTTACTGAAGGGGTGAAAACCCCTTCAGTCACTTACCTGAGGCAGCGACGATGTCCCTCGCCGCTGTCTCCGCCTCTGCGATGCTCCTCCTATCCATTGCGTCGGCCGGTGGGCGAGACTGATCTCGCCCACCGGCCGAGGGGACCTAATGCGCATGCGCGGCAATGCCGCGCATGCGCATTACGTCTCCCCATAGGAAAGCATTGAAAAATCATTTCAATGCTTTCCTATGGGGTTTTGAGCGACGCTGGAGGTCCTCACACAGCGTGAGGACGTCCAGCGACGCGTGCTAGAAACCAGGAAGTTCCCTCTAGTGGCTGTCTAAGAGACAGCCACTAGAGGTGGAGTTAACCCTGCAAGGTAATTATTGCAGTTTATAAAAAACTGCAATAATTACACTTGCAGGGTTAAGAGTAGTGGGAGTTGGCACCCAGACCACTCCAATGAGCAGAAGTGGTCTGGGTGCCTAGAGTGTCCCTTTAAGTACAAAATAGCTAGGTTTGCAAACTCAGTTATTTTTCCAAATTTGCTTTTTATACTTACATTTTGAGGTTTAGGTTTTAAATGACCATATTTTCTCCTACATAGTAAATAAATAAATATCTACTTGGAATATCTACCTGGAAGACTATTCTGCTATTGTGAATGTAAAGCTTAAATCACTCAAATAAACAAATTCACCCTAAGGTTCATTCACTAAAATATTATCCTATATTGGCATCAATTTTGCAACACTAATGCCAACTCACTTTATCAAAAAAATCCAACCCCATGGGTAATTTTCTATTATGTTAATTAAAGTTCATCATGGTTTACCTGGGCAAAATAAACAAATAAAATGCTTAATAATTCTTAAAATATATCCCTCAATGGCAAATCTGTAATGGATTAAATTAATACCATGGTGTTAGTTTATTTTTAAATAACACAAAATGCAGTGATTTGGTCACTTTTAGAGCCATTAGAATGAAAGCATCTACGCAAAAAAGAGACACAAAAAAAATACAAAAATTATAACAAAAAATAGTCAGCAAATGCTAGACATATAATTGACACACAGAAACAGCATTGGTCAGATTTAGCGATGATTAGTTAATTGCGGATGGTGTTTTGTAGAGGACTTATACATACACAGACAAATTACGGTAGATATAAATTAATATTTACACCAATTTAATACAATTAAGAAAAATAGTAAAAAAAAAAATACAGTACCTTTAACTATTTTATCCAAATAGTGAGCTTGTGAAATTGAAAGGGGGAAAAAATAAGACACAGTTCAGCACACAAACCGCTTTTATTTTACATGCAGAGAAAACAGAGCATCAGAGTGCTGATACAGAAAAAAATACAGGGAATAGTAATAAGGATGCAACCACTAGCTTCCATACAAAGGACAATGGGGGTTACGTGGAGAGAGACATTCCAGGGCAAAGTTCTAAAGGAGGACCAAATAGCAGGAATATTCCAGTCTCCATGGTGATTGCCCAGGTGTTAAACTTTGCTATAGACACAGCTTCCATACAGTTATATCCATCCCCACAAGATGTATGTAGAAGCCACTTCTAAGACATTAGTAGTTGGCAACTGTACTTAAATTATAGACACAATATTATTAATAATTATTAATTAGTTACCTCAGCAGTAATTTTAAGAACTCATCAGTAATGCCTCTATCTTTCCCAACTCTTAGATTATCTGCTGTGGTTGCATCCTTTCATTAACTTTATTTTATTTTAGCTGCCAAGAGGTAGGCACCTAAAATATATTGTTCACCCCTTTAACACTAGAATTGTAAAGATTCCATATATACCTATTTAGAGATGGAAATCCCACCAAACACCCACCAATCCATCCCAAAAAAATAAACAATCAAAAAAGGTATGTTGATGTTAATATAAGTAGAAAAAAAACACATTCTTGAAGACAGGGTTCTTAATCTGAGACGATACCTTTGTGCAAAGAGGTATTTTAGATCAGACCCCTCTTTCACTGATTGCAGCTTTTGTCCCATGTAATAACAAACATAGTCACAGCAGGAAAAAAAAGCAATCTGATTTTTACTGAATATTTCTGCAGAAGTGTCTTAGCAAAGACAATTATAGAATAGTAGCCGTAGAGAGGTCTAAAAGCTGTCCGTTACAAGTCAAAAGATAACAATATGGGTTTTCCAATTTATATGCCCCATGTCTAGAGTCTGATCAAAAGAAATTAGCATTTTAGGGAGGAATAATTTTTGTGCATGCTTGCAAAACCCAGCAATTCCTTATAGCAGACACAGGCAATTATGCAAAGTACATTGTAAAGTCATATGTGCTAGCTCCTTAATGTGGGTAGGCTTCACGCACACCAGTGGTCAGAAAAGCAGTATCAAGAGTGAATTGTTTCTGGAGAAAGGTGAATATGACTGAAGCTGTACCATGTTCCGAGCTGTTTATTGGAAATTGTGTTCATTATTTATACCAGGGCTGTCCAACCTGCGGCCCCCCAGATGTTGCTGAACTACAACTGCCATGATTCCCTGCCATGATCTGTTTCATTGAAAGAATCATGGGAGTTGTAGTTCGGCAACATCTGGAGGGCTGCAGGTTGGACAGGCCTGATTATACCATAAAACAATGATGTTTCATCATCGTATAAACCAATTTATGGGTGATTTAGTTCTTTTTGCATTTATGAAAAAGAAAATAAAGTATAAAATTGCACCTTATACAGTGTATTCTCTGCTTGTAAATCACTTTCTTCCCCAGTTTCCAAACCAATACAATAATTGTAAGGAAAGCATGCAGTTTGTACAACTGTTTATTGAAATGTATGCTCCCAGGAAAACAGATTGAGACTAGTAGTTTGATCCAACACATCAACACACATTGGTTAAAGAAACATTTTAAGAACCATAACCACTACAGTGTGCTGTCCTAGTTATGGTGTCAAGAGTGCCCTGGTGCACCTCTCCCCCCAAATGTACCTCGTCAACAGTTTCAGAACAGCTTGATTTCCCAGTGCTGTTCCCTACTGATATTGCATCCATGAGGTGGCCCTGCTAACCTGAAGCAACCAGTAACTGCTTCCTGCCTGTTCTCAGTCTATGAGCTTGTCTAGCTAAGCTCAGGTCTACCAGTCACTGCCTCCTGCGTGTTCTCAGCCTATGACCTGGTCCTGCTAACCTGGGGCCTACCAGTCACTGCTTCCTACCTGTTCTTAGCCTATGGGCTGGTCTAGCTAACCTGGGGCAACCAGTCACTGGTTATCTACCTGTTCTCAGCCTATTAGCTGACCCTACTAACATTGGGCCTACCAATGAATGCTTCCTGCCTGCTCTCAGCCCATGAGCTGGCCCTCCTAACCTGGAGCCCTCCAGTCACTGCTTCCTGTGTGCTCTTAGCCCATGAGCTGGTCCTGCTAACCTGGGGCAAGTCAGTCACTGCTACCTGCCTGTTCTCAGCCTATGAGCTTGTCTAACTAACCTCGGGTCTACCAGTCACTGCTTCCTGCGTGTTCTCAGCCTATGAGCTGTCCCTCCTAACCTGGATCCCTCCAGTCACTGCTTCCTGCCTGCTCTTAGCCTATAAGCTGGTCCTGCTAACCTGGGCCTACCAGTCACTGCTATGAGCTAGCCCAGCTAATGTATGTTCTGATACAAGAGCTTAACACTCACCCAGAGGCTGAGAGCACACAGGAAACAGTCGCCGGGTGGATCCCAGGTAAGTAGTCAAACCGCTCTTAAATAGTTTGACTAATTAAATTGTGGGAGTGTAAATACACTTTCTGGCACCATAGCCCCAACAGCATATTGCAGTGTTTATCGTGCTTGGAGTACAGTCATAGGTAGAGTCATACATATATTTAACTAGTTATTAGTTGTCTAATTTACCAAGCTTGTTTCTTACCACGGTCATGTGAATCATAGCATGTTTTTTTAGTGGAACATATTTTTAAACATGTATTCATTTACCCTATGCCACTAGTAACACAACCATGTGAGCAATTCTTTTGCCATAACAGCCATATCATATAATCCTGGAGTGTACGACCTTTTACTTTACAGTTTGCTACATCAGAATGGCTGCTATTATACTCTGTGAACAGATTAGCCAGAAGTGATTTTACAGAATGTAACAAAGCTGCATAATATTGAGTAGGTATAATCTGGGTCAGGTTGCATTAGTGGCTATTAGATCTAAAGCTCCAGGCCCACTTATTGCAATAGGCCAAGCTGTCTGACTTTATATATTGATTGTGCTCAGTGCTCTTTTTATATTACTTGACACTGTAATCCCACAAACACACCAGTATGATGGACCCATGAACCATAGTCTGTGACACCTTGTACCCAGAAAAATACTGTATGCCTCAGTTTGATTGTGAAGATACATTTATACGCCTGAAGATTCCACTCCACTAATGCATGTGGCTGCAAAGTCTAGTTGTAGACAAAGTTTATGATTTGCTAAGGACAAGATGGCAGAATTGAAGATTGAAAGTTCATATTTGGGGACCACAGTAATTTTCAGTTATCAAATATTTTAAATTCAACAAACTCCAAAAATAATATCTACGTCAATTGGTAGTACAAAGTCCCTCACACTCACAGGGTTATTCATTACACTCTGACTAGTAGCATTTTGAAATTAGAGTGACAAAAATGATGCTAAAATAGTCAAGCTGAGTAAGAGAATATCTCCAAATTCACTATTTTGGCCACAATTTTGCCATTTGGTTTTCGATTTTGCTACATTGCAGACTTGAAATAATGAACAAGGCTGGAGAAACAGAACAAGTTAATTGGTCTAGTGGATGTCAACATGGATGTCAACAATAGCCAAATTGGAAAAAGAAAATTAAATTTTAGGTAAGTGGGAGTTTTTATCAACTAATGTAATTTATTTATTTATTATTGCCATTTATATAGCGCCAACAGATTCCGTAGCGCTTTACAATATCATGAGAGGGGATTTAGCTATAAATAGGACAATTACAAATAAACTTACAGGAACAATAGGTTGAAGAGGACCCTGCTCAAATGAGCTTACATTCTATAGGAGGTGGGGTGTAAAACACATTAGGACAGGAATTTGCAATCAAATAAGGTGGGCTGCCCTTTAGGAGAGGGCAAGAGACAGGTATGTGAGGTAGGGGTTAGTCTTGGAGGCCATAAGCTTTCCTAAAGATGGGTTTTAAGGCACTTCTTAAAAGATGCAAGACTAGGGGAGAGTCTGATGGCGGTAGGCAGGCTATTCCATAGGAAGGGAGCCGCCCACGAGAAGTCCTGCAAGCGCGAGTTGGCCGTACGAGTGCGGACAACGGGCAGGAGGTGGTCACGGGCAGAGCGGAGAGACCGAGAAGGGACATACCTATGGATCTGTGAGGAGATATAAGAGGGGCTAGAGTTGTTCAGTGCTTTATAGGTGTGAGTTAGTACCTTGAATTGACTCCTATAGCATACAGGAAGCCAATGTAAGGACTGGCAGAGGGGTGAGGTGTGAAAGAAACGACTAGAGAGGAAAATCAATATTATACAACTTGTTTCATACTTCTTTTTTTTTTTTTTACTTTCCCTGTTAATAAAACCCAAAAACTTAAATCAAATGATAGCTGTACATTGCCGTTCTGAAATGGTTAAAAGCATTGGACAAATAACTGTAAAGTCTTGAAGACCCATAGCGCGTTCACTTGGCATCCACAACATTGTTATTCTAGGCATCCTTTGCAGGGCATGTAATATGTCAGAAAATGTTCGTTTCTATTATACGTTCCGAGCGTGGCCTTCTCTAATGACTGCTATTAGCATCCCATTAAAGAGGCACATAGGTATCATCCTTAGATTATTCATGCACTATCTTCTCCTGATATGATAAAATGAGACTAGTCTCTGAATAAGTATATTAAAACCATTTATTCCAATCAGCTGCTGTTTTAATCAGCAGAAACAGCATGCCCATTGATTTGATGTTCATTAATTGGTACTCACCACACTATTTTATTACTGATTATCCTGTCGTAAAGGATTAGAACAGTAACACTATTTGCCCTGCTAGACATCCATCGCTTACTCAGAGACTTTGTATAGATAGTTTGCGGGGCTAATTTCTTAAAGAAATATATTCATAGAATTAATGTAAAGAAAGGAGAGTAATGGAATAGGCTTCGTATGACACAGGTTTCGATAATGTATCCACAAAACATATCTCTTCTCATGCCGGGGACACTTGTGAATTGATACTTGCCAGCAGTCCTCAAGTCAGTCCTGTTTTTGGACCCCCCAAGCCTGTTTATTTTTTCTGGAATCATGTAGAAATTAGAGAAAGGCCATAAAATGTTGGGTTAAAGGAACACTAGAGGGTCAGGAACACAAACATGTATTTCTGACCCTATACTGCAAAACCCACCATTAAGGTGCTTAAAAGCATGAAAAACTCACCTTATTTCCAGCGCTGTGCGGGTACCGCCAGCATTGGCCCTGCCCCCTTAGTGACACCATCAGAATTGGCAATTTTTAGCCAATCCAATGCTTTCCCATGGGGCGATTGTCTAAAATCGGCAAGGGGACAGGGCCAAATGCTGTTTTGGCCAATCAGCATCTCCTCATAGAGATGCAAATCTATGAGGAAAAATTAGCGTCCCCATGCAGAGCATGATACAATTTTCAGCATCCACTGATACAATCTTCAGCAAACTCTAAGGCAAAAGTTACAATTTTTAATATAACATTTTTTTATATGTTTTAACAAATGATTGGTCATGTTTGATTGGTCATGTTTGTGTGAAATTGCTTCCCTACAGCTAACAATGGGCTAAAACGAAATCCTCCCCAGCCAGTCCATACTTTGAAAAACCTCAATTTCTAATTACTGTACATGCCAGTGTTCCCCAACCTGCTGAAATATATATATAGTTGCAGGATTACAACTCTAATCTCTCATAGCCAGTTTATGGCATGTTAGGGGTTGTAATTAAAACAAGTAACGGGCATTGGCTTGCCAAAACATTGCACTTGGTTTTAGCACTAAATAGGGCATCAGAAAGATATTCTTTTCCTGTGTTAGACACACAATCACAATATATCAGAATGATAACATTTTTATATTTACAAATCACTTGGAGAAATCAAATGCACATTTCATTATGGCTCCATGCAAACACTCCTCACAAACATGACACTTTAACAACCCAAGTCCTCGGGGAAAAATCACAGTGAATGACAGAACTGAAAGCCTGCATGGTGGTTTTTTGAATAGTAGAGGTAAAAATAAGCTATGTCGCGGTTATTTTCTGACTCGTTATAATGTCTAATTATATGTCTATGTATCTGACTGCATACTACATTACCAGTCTTGTTCCAAAACTCTCCTAGTCTATTTCTGAGTCAATCTCATGACTTTCTTCCACTTTAATTATCAGTGACTCAAAAAGGCCATTACCGGAAAGTCACCTTGGATAATAGATCTTCAACAATAATACCCACAGATTGCGCAACAGACTCAACAACTGCAAATGCAGTACCAGGGGAGAAAACAAGAGGGGGCCATCAAAAATCACATATGCCTCAAGAATATGATAGAGCTCACAGGTGAATGCATGACGTGTGTGTTTCACTGGAGAGATACACTGGGACACGCAGATTGTACTCTAAACATGTCTTCAGATGCCGTTTCTAGTTAAACTTGCCTCAAAGCCATTATCAGCTTAAAACATGCTGTTTCGTACTCTAGCCCATATGTTTTAGAAAAAATATTACAACATCAGGCAGCTAACAATGCAACAATGCATTAGTAGCAAGGCTATCGTGCTTAGCATGATGACAATACGTGACAGGCTTCCTATACATTTAGTGACTAAAAAGTCTATATGGACACATTGCTTCCTGTAATTGAATGTGTATCAAGATGACCGTGTTTGTAAAGTATGAACATATACTGGATGAACAAATATCCCTATCCACTGATCAACAGTAACGCAACTTAGGGCTTTACAATTGGAGACCAAACCAATGATGAGTTTCAAGGGTATTTACTAAATGCAACACAATTGCTTAAGTACATTGAGGCACATATGTTTGGCAACACTGATCAATTTCAGAAGAAGGTGCCAGATACAGTGCGGCAAATTTACTACCCACACTATTGTTTCAAAAAGTGTAACATTCTCACAAATGGAGTGATCACTAATGCCACTGGAAAATCTGTAGAGTACAGCCAAAATTTGCTATTAAAATGAATTTTATAGAACACCTCGCATGTCCTAAACTGCTAATCAGTCATGTCCATATGTATTTTACTAGTTGGTCACATAATAACGGAAATGTGAGGACAATGTGGTATGCTTCCTTTTTCTATTTTTTTTTTTTACTAAAGCACACATTGTGTATAGTATATTCATTATAGACACATGTATTTTTTTACTATCTAACACCATTATTTTGCAATAATGGTACAAAAGAAATATTAAACAAGCATCACATCTCTCACTATGGATTCCTCAAAGGGTAAGAACTTATCGGACTGCATCGTAATTTGGTACCACATGTCTTCCCTATAGAATCCATGCATCTTCACTCCTAAATAACCACTACGGAGAGTGAAAATCTGTCTTATGAAAGCACTGAATAGAAGCCGTAGTGTATTAGCATGCTTCAATGCCTTTACACTTGTTTCTTTTTTAATGAGAGCTTCTTCTCAGTGCTGCAGAGCAGGCAATGACAGTCAAGCTTGATGGCAATATAAATGGGAGTCCCCTAAGAGATGCAAAGAAATTAACTTTATAACTTAGACCACATTAAATGTAATCTTGCCGCCTCAAATATCTGCTGTGAAGTCCATCACATTTCATTTTCACAGACACACTCTAATAATTAAGACACTGCATAACTATTTTTTTTTTCGGCCTGGATTCAAGATTGTCCTTTATTTACCTCTTGCAACCTGTTCCTGCATATACAGCTATAGAACAATTTTCATTCTACATGTATGTTTTCTAAGGCTTTTATGTCATATGCAAACACCAACGGGACATGCGAGCTACTGAAATTAGGCCATAGGCCAAATCACAGCAAATGAGGCTTATTAATATGTAAAAACCTGAAGTCCGTCTATCTAGCAAAACGAAAGACTAATGGAATTTGGGGGCAATGGTCAAAATAACAGTATTTTGCTATAGGCAGTGATTTCCATTAATTGGACTCTAGTGGAGTCTGTTTGGTGTTCATTCTGTAAGATAATGTCAGAAGAAAGTTAAAGGTCTGTTTGTGTCTCCTGTAAAATAAGGTTGAAGGGATTATCAACTGAATGGGGATTTAGCTGAGTCCGAACTGCACATACTATTATATATATTTGCAATAGCTCTCACTTTCTTATGTAAAATATTACAGTTCCAGGAGCAGATCACAGCAGATAAGTTAGAAATTTCATTATTATGTACAGAAAATCAATGCCCTTTTTTTAGAGAGTCTGTGGACTCAGATTATATGCTAGCTTCCTGCAGTTCATTCAGTTCCCACTTGTTTTGTTACTAATCATTCAGTAAAGTAACACAAAGCACCAAAAGATCGAAAGAGTAAACAATAAAGACATATTTTCCCAGCCTTCGTTGCACCTATTTACCAAGGGTACCACTATTAGTGGAGGAGGGCACTGTGTGCCTATCTATACAGTCTGGCCCACAAATAGGTATACAGTTGAATCAATTATATTTATCGCAACAGATTATAAGGGTACACATACACACTGATACATAACAAAGTGGCAGTTACATTTCAGTCATTTAAATATCAGTGTGGAAGTTGGAAAGAATAGTGGAGGGCAGATAAAAGAACTTATAATGCAAAGTTATATATATATATATATATATATATATATATATATATATATATATATATATACACACACTGTTTATCTACTTTTTGTCCGTCCTATGAATCTATCTATCTATCTATCTATCTATCTAAAAATGTGATGGAAGATAAGAACCATTCGGCCCATCTAGTCTGTCCAATTTTCTAAAAACCTTCATTAGTCCCTGGTCTTATCTTATAGTTAGGATAGCCTTATGTCTATCCCACGCATGCTTAAACTCCCTCACAGTGTCAACCTCTATCACTTCAGCTGGAAGGCTATTCCATACATCCACTACCCTCTCAGTAAAGTAATACTTCCTGATATTATTTTTAAACCTTTGTCCCTCTAATTTAAGACTATGTCCTCTTATTGTGCCAGTTTTTCTTCTTTTAAATATAGTCTCCTCCTTTACAGTGTTGAATCCATTTATGTATTTAAATGTTTCTATCATATCCCCTCTGTCTCGTCTTTTCTCCAAGCTATACATGTTAAGATCCTTTAACCTTTCCTGGTAAGTTTTATCCTGCAATTAGTAGCCCTTCTCTGAACTCTCTCTAAAGTATCAATATCCTTCTAGAGATAGGGCATGAGCACTTCTCTCTTTCTACTGCAAATACCTCTCCCTATACAACCAAGCATTCTGCTAGCATTTCCTGCTGCTCTATTACATTGTCTGCCTACCTTTAAGTCATCTGAAATAATTACCCCTAAATCACTTTGTTTAGATGTTGAGGTTAGGAATCTATCAAATATTCCATACTCTACCCTTGGGTTTTTATACCCAAGACCCAAGATTATCCTTCTCATACAAAAACTGAGCACATCTGGAAGCAATGAATTTATGTGGAAACAGATGCTACTAAAAAATTAAAATAAATACATATATTAAATGTATATATATGTATATAAATATTTATATAATTTTTTTAATAGTATTTATATTTATTGCTTCCAGATATGGTCAGTGTCTCTATGAGAAGCATTTGGTTGGACAGTGCCTAGAATGAACAAACATCTTAGTACTTCACATGAAGAGGGAGGATAAGCTTAGCTGCAGAACACGTAGAAGAGGTGGGCGTTTAGGGAATTAAGAAAATATTCTTGAAAAACAGCTAATTGTGTATTTGTTTTATCTATTAATATTTTAACTGCTTTGTCCAAGTGCATTAAATAAACATGCACCTTTAAACCTAGACTTTCCTTTTAAACTGTTGTGTGACCTGCTATAAAATTATAAAATAAATAGCTTTCTGCAAATATGATAACTCTGTACAGCAATTCAACTACTTTATAAATAGCATGGACATATTGACTATTAATAAAGAAGATTATTCAGCATAGCTATATTTTCAGTGGCTTAAACTTCATTCTTCAAATCTTGGGAAGAAAAGGGACTCTCTGACAAACATAAAAAAATTATCACCTTGAAGTGCTTGTAGTGTCTAGAGTCCACTGGTGCTTGCCTTCATTCATTGTGGAACTGTTTTTGAACAGTATAACAGTGAACGAGAGTCCCTGGCAGCCTGTATCCAGGCTCCTCTGTGCTGTTGAGACTAATGTTCCTGCATTAGGAGAGCCGTGATGGGCAGCGTTGACAGGCTGAGAGTGTCAGCTGTCTGCTCTCAGTCTATCACAGATGCCCATTGCTGGTATGATTGGAAATGGCCATAACTCCAGCAGGAGCCAGGCTGCGGGCACCTGGGGACTCTCATTCAGTGTTAAAAGGTTTAACAAAGGAATGGTGCCAGTGGACTCCGGGTACTATAACCATTTAAAGGGATTCTAGAGTGTTAGGAATACAGATCTGTGTTCCTAACATTATAGTGCCCTCTGGTCCTGCGCCTCCCTTACGCCCCCCTAGCAGCACATAATTGTTTTTTAAAAAACACTTTATTTACTCACCCCATTCCAGCGCCTATGTCCCTCAGAGCTGGGTTGGCAATCTATCTCCTCTGACGTCATCCGATTGGGGGCTAATTGTTTTCCTATGGGGGTTTCACTGACATTGGATGTACTGCTGGAAGCACCTCTAGTGTCTATCTGGTAGACAGCCCATAGAAGCTGTCTGATGATTTACATCACAGGACTAGGTGGGACAAGGACACTGCCCACAGACCACTTCAATGAGATGAAGTGGTCTGGGTGCCTATAGTGTCCCTTTAAGTAAGGTGAAGTGGTTATAATGAATATTATACATGTTGAAAATAGCTGTATGTTGAAATACATATCAGTGCAGTTGGTCAGTGTCTGTAAGAGAAATAAGACTCTTTAATATCAGAAAAGGGCATACCTTCAGTAAACCCTTTGGGACAGGATTAGGCAATTCTTTCGATCTCATGTCAATTCTGACACTGGATTTATAGAGGTTCAAATATATATTTCTGTCTGTCTGCCGAGACACATTGTAAAGTATTGTATAATTTCTAATAATACTTTATTCTAATGATCATTATTCCAATTAACAATATATTTGCCACTGCATACAGTTCACTTGCTCATGTATTATTTTTGATAATTCTTCTCTAGGCTTGAATTAAATAATATTACACACTTATGGGATATATAATGAACATGTCGCAACTTTCAAATTCTTACAACGCACAGTTATAGAACCTTCAAATAATAATCTAATTAAAATCATTGAGCTGGTGTCTTGCATTTACTTAAAGCAACTAAGAACTTCTTTATTTTTTATTGCTCATTACTCCCCAGGGGATTAATTAATGAATGCTTAATGATATTAGTCCACAATTAGATCACTTATGTTTAACCACATGGTTTCTATGCATACACATATAAATATAAATTTTGGGCAGAAAGATAATTGTTCAACACTGTAGCAATTAAACAGCTGTAGCCTGTCTCTTGTGTTAAGTGATGGAGCTGCAGGCACATATCGGAACAGATGGCCATATCCACCCATTGCAATGTTAAAAAAATTTTTTTTATTTTTTTACTTTTTAGAAGAGGTGTTGACAAATCAAAAATAGGCAGCTTTCACTAAATGCTAATTCAGCCATTTGCAATTTAGATTTCTTTTAAAATGATTTGCTATACTAAAAGACAGAAATAAAGCGTGTAATGGCAAAGCGATTTCATCCATCTCTCGGATGCAGAACTTTCCAGCAACATAATTATTTACTAATTTCATACAGTAGTGAGAGCCTAATGGAAAAGCAGCTGGCTTAAATTTTCAATTTTTATTTTTATATTTTTCTTCTTTGCCTTATTTTTTTTTTTTTTTTAGCTTTTCAATTATTCATGTGTATTTAAAAAAAGAGCATTTCAATAGATACTTCCAATATTTGCATTTAACAGGTCATTGTGAACATATGCTACTAGTATGTATCCGTATAGTTTATATTATTTATTATAACACATACACACTCTGTAACCTTTGGTATATGCCATTCAAACACAACTGAAGATGCATGAATATTTATATATTTTTAGTTGTGCATTAATAGCAAACACCAAAGGCTATTCGGTGTGTTTGTGCTATTATCTAGAATAATAATCGGAATGTATTGTATTTATTTATTTATAAAGTGTATTACCAAGAAAAATACAGTGAAATTTCTTTCTTTTTTCATGCATAACCTAGAGAGCATGTATAAATACAATATTACACATTCAACGAGAGATACAGCACAATAAGTCGAACGGTAACTGAAGTTGCAATTTGATTGACAATACTGTGAGGCAGACATACCCAGAGACTTTAGGCTGGTGGCGGATAAGATATTTTGTGGAAGGTTATTCCACATTTCAAAAGAGAACTACTGGCTTTGAAAAAAAATATATATATCAATTCTGAGTGTTCACTCAAATGATTAGTAATGGAACGCAACATTTTAAAAAGGGGAGACATAATATAATTATTACATTTTTGGCTCAATTGGTAGTTATTGGAACCTTGCTTTTGCTGTATTGTATTGTATATGGTTTGTTTGTTTGTTTTTATATTCATGGTGTTCTGTAAGACAGGGGTTCAACAGATTTTCATTTTTAATATGGGATGCAAACATGAACACAGTTTCTTTTCCCAAGGCACCAATTATTAAGTTTGAACATTAACCCGTGGCTGTTCTATCGATATGAGAATTTTACCATTTCACTCGACTGTGTAGGCTTAGTTTATGTCTTTGCGATCATCTATCATGAATATCTATCATAGATAATTATGGGTGGCAAGGTAGATTCCAGAGCCATAAGTGCGTTCTACTAGTCATAGGGTTACTGTGAGGTTCTTGTGTTTTTATGAATAAAACATGATTTCATTTCTATGACATAGTGCTATTTACATTTAAGTGCCTTAAAAAATATAAAAAAAAAAAATATATATATATAATATTCATCTTCTCTTTTTCTAACTGTCAGAGTAAGGTACTTCTTGTCAATTCTACGCGCATGATGCACCTGCAGCTTTTGCTCTGTTATTTCGTGATAGTTCTTAATTCTAGTCTAATAATTTGTATTAACCATTTACAATAAAATACTTGAAAGAAAAATTAAATGATCCTTGGATTGGTAAATAAGTGATGATGTTGATGATGATGTGGGATTGCCAGTTACATTCTTGCATTGTCACTCAAAGTACACTTTGTAAGTTGGCAGACTGGTAGCAAAAATAGGGTAACACATGCAGAGTTCTAATGTAGAGCTAATATCAGCATGCTGTGCAATTACTGTATCCCGGCTGACAGCAGTGCACTCTATGAATAAACTGCAATATTAATAGGGCTTGTCCTGTTGAATTTAACGCATATGAAAATTCCGAGACTATAAAACGACAGAGGTCATTCCTCCCAAGCAGGCCACAAATTAGGCTATCTCACAGGTAAATTAGCCAACTAGTGACAGCATTTAGCACACAGGGAGCCAATGACATTTTTGTACGAAAACATTATCAATGTGACCTTTATGGAAATCAGACCATTAAATAAGCTTTCCAAAACATACTATTATTATATGAAGATTGGCAATGTAGAATATTCGACTTCCTCATTAGTGAGGTTCTCCTCAGTGTTATGCATTACCTTCAATTAAAGAATTTTAAGGAAGCCCATAATTAAATATGAGTATTTATACGCACTGCATTTTATACATTTATATAAAATGACTTTGCAGTACTAACCAATGCGGAACAATTGTGCCTTAGATCCTTGTATTTTAAATTCCAACAACATTTTAAACATATACTGTAGAGTAACACATAATATTTTGTATGTTTAAAGCACATAAAATGTGGAGATCTGCCACTGTAATAGGTAATGTGGATGTCACATGCCATCTGTTCTAAGCAGAGGGTTGCTCAATAAACGGACACATCGAAAGGAAGGCAAACAAATATTTGAACTTCTGCTTCTGCCCCCCTACATACTTGAAACGTCAATGTCAAGCCGACAGACTAGGTTTGATACCTGAAACAAGTCCAATCTATTCATTTGGTATTGAGAATAAAAGTGTCGGGAAGGAGCTAATATTTAATAAATGGGTTGATATACCAGTGTCCTCCACGCATCCATCCATGGGTGGGGGAGGAAAGGCTATTTGAAAAGAAAGAGGAGGGGTTGAAATACCCCCCATCCATGGACTTTAGGTGGGGTATTGTTAAATATCTGGGGTGAATGGTGCCCCTTTCCCTACCCCCACCCAAAGGCTTCGGTGGGGTGGTATTGATTTTAAAAAGTCTTACCCACTGATCATGTGTATTGGCTTTGGGGACCCTAAACTGTCCCCTCTGCATCTAATGGCTGGGGCAGGGGAACAGTTTAGGATCCCTTCCGGTTAATGTTTTAAAGCTTTACTATGTCCCATACCGTATTTTTAAAATTTATTTAAAAGGCACTCACCCATGGCCAAAGGGGGGAGAGTGTCCTGATGTAGATATATGGACCTAGAGCAGCACTCACATATTCATGTCAACTATAACTTCTATCAGCTTTATCCACCAACGATAAGAGCAAGAGATACCCTTAGAAGTCATCAAAATAAATGCTACTTGTGCCCTGTATTTTTAAGAGGGAGAGTATTTTGTATCATGTAAATTGCCTACAAATAGTTATGGTCAAACTCAAATTTTAGTGCAGCTAAAAAAGTAGAAATAAAAACA
Source organism: Pelobates fuscus (assembly GCF_036172605.1). NCBI lineage: Eukaryota > Metazoa > Chordata > Amphibia > Anura > Pelobatidae > Pelobates > Pelobates fuscus. The sequence goes on from NC_086322.1 coordinate 105,634,863, forward strand.
AAAAACCCATCGGTGACTCATTGCTTTTTTTTCAGCAGTCTATTAAATGTTGCTATCAGATAAGATAAATCTAACATTTAGGATTGCATGTTTCCTCTAACAAAAGGAATGCTGTTACCATTACCACAAATTATTCACAGGACCTGTGAATTCAACATGGAGATGATATCTCATTCAATACAATGTGCATGTCAACAAGTTCTGTCCAAACCGGTAATAGTTTTGATCCATTTTCCGTGTTGTTTATATTATAATTCCCTAGCTGTATGAATTTCATTTTCAGGTGTTTTTTTTTTCCTTTTTTTAAATCTCCAGCATCCGAAACCCGAGGGTAATCTGCTGTTTTAGTGCAGTAAAAAGAGAGGTGCATTTAGTAGTTCTGTCTGAACAAAGAAACTGTTTCTTTGTGATCAGTAATGAACAGATTTCCCAATGTACTAAGGAATTACAATATATAACAAATAGCAGGTCTTTTGTAGTATAAAAGGGAATTACAATCTCCCCTAGGCCAAATTTCCATTTGAATTAACAAAATGTACATAGAAATCAATGACACTCCATAAACAACGCAAGAATGATGGCAAGCAGTTCTGGTCTGGAGAATGGGACACAGACTTAGTTTATCCCAATTTTACAAGTCTCAGCTGTTTCATTAGATCATTTAAAGAGGAACTGTCACTTCCTTACTTTAAGCACATCCAAACAGTTAGCTATTTTTTCTTAACATTTTAGCTTACAAACTTTGCAGGCCAAGTTAACAAAAATCATATACTTACTTAGCTCATGCAGTGCTGTACACAAGTCACGTACGTATACCTCACTACTGGACAAAATTTTAAAACGGCCCTGTCACTCCCCCTTGCAAAATGAGAATTTCATCAAGACAAAATCTTTATGAAATACTTATACTGACTGTGTTGGAATGTCACCGAAATTCCAACCAAGTCAAAAGATATACAGAGACAAAATAGGGACTACTTTGTCCCAGTATTTTTCCTACGCCTTACACTTCTTGACACTGTGCGTAGATATCGCTGCAAGAAGTGTCAATCCACCAGCCATCACCAGTAACGGCTTCAGGGAATGGTCTCTATCTATGGAGGATCCGGCAGTCTCGTGGGATCATCCATAGACCTCAATGCTGCATGCTCACACATGCACGAGAAAACAGCAGTGATGTTGGTGCTAAGGCGTCAGAAGCAGAAGAGGTTCCACCGGAAAAGGATGGCAGCGCCCATGAAGAAAATTGTCAGGAAAGATAAACTCACCTTTGCCGACCACCGTCCACTGAACTTACAGCAACAATGTCACCTTTGGGGGTCCCCGCAAAGTCCCCAGAGAGTGACAGTGCTGCTATAAGAGCATATGCACATATAAGCAATATCTCTTGTTGGATGCCTGAGTGAACATGTGCACGCTCAAAGGTAGATGTGCAGATGTGCATCAAAGGTAAGCATGCATTTTACTTACCTCTGCGGCTCTATTCACCTCAGTAAGCTCAGCAATTCAGTTTACTGTGATAAAGGGACATGGAACGGCCACTTCGTTGGAAGTGACAGTTCCTCTTTAAATTTTGGAGTCTGTACATCGTACATAAATCCTATATATGATAGCTAACATTTGGTACCATGACACCAGTTGTTGGACGGGTGAGAATTATAGGAAACAAAGGTGACCAGCAGTGTCTTATACAACCCAGTTAAGGTGACCGTCACTTCCCATGCAACTCAGTTTGTAGATAATACCCTCAAGCCTCACGCACTTTCCCTATTCTTCTGAAAATGGCCTTGTAATGTCTATTTCACTGCCTGCTGAGCATTGGACAGTCACTCTAGATTAACAGTTTGTGCTACACTGTAAATGGAGCGTGATATTGTCTGTCTCTGGCATTGGGTACTCATCTAATGCGTCCATCATTTGCAAGAAGCTCACAGTACAGCAACATAGTGACAGTGAGATCCTTCATAAATACAATACTGACCTTGTCAAACTACAGTATGATACAAATATGATACAAAAACCTACCCCTTTAACTGATTAGTAAAGAACCACTGTATATGTGTCAAGATTGTGTGTGTGTACCACAGCAGGCACCGAAGGCAGCCCCGCATGACATCATCCTACGATGTCAATCCCTAACGGATAAGATAGCCCTGATGACAGCCATCAAAGAGAAAACACTAAACGACTTTGAAACACACCGAATCACCTTCTTCCAGGACCTGAGTAGAGACACTCTCCTTTGGCGCAAGAGCATGCAGCCCATCACGACCACCCTGCAAGCAGCGGGCCTCAAGTACAAATGGGCAACCCCCAGGACATTATGGGTGACTAAAGGCGACCAACATTACAAGATCTCCAACTTAGGAGAAGGTTCGGCCCTACTGACCACCCTGGGACTGTCCAATAACGCCAGAGCACCAGCCACAACACTTCCGGGACCAGCAACCTGAAACCTGCATTGGTCACAACGCCAGCCTACTATTACCATTTACTGTTCTTATGTTTTTATGTAATTTTTATTCACTGTTTATCTCGCTCTGTTTTGCTGTCTCTTTTGAAGATGAACTAAATCACACACATCCTGTTCCGCTGACCCAACCTCACCGGTTAGTACTGACTACACGGCCCCGTGACGGTGAAACGATGGCCCAGGCCCAACCAGTGTCCCTCATCCCTCTCCCCCCGAATGCCCAGGGTTACAGGGCACAGTACACTATGGAGCCCCCAGGCGGGAACACCGGCCTAGCCGGAACACTACAACACATAACCCGAACTCCATAACACTCTGCACTCACATAGACGAGACACAAAGGCTTAGACCTTGCCCGTTACCCAACATGACACACGCTGAACCACGTGAGGAACTAAGTAATTATAAAGGCCATAACCTGTGCCAGTGTCCCAACATAGTCGTAAAGTCCCCCTGGGACGACAATAGATACATATCTAACACACACCACTGGCATGGTCAGCCCCTCGCTTCAACTACATAGCCCTTATCAATACAAAATGTGCATAGCTCGACTCGGCCCAACACATAAGACGAATGTAATGTGACTGTTTTATCGTGCATCTGATGTTGTGGCATGAATACCTATATCTGTATTGCTGAAACTGCACCAAAAATAAAGAATAATAAAAAAAAAAGATTGTGTGTGTGTGTGTGTATATAATATATACATTGAAAAGTGATGAGACAACTCACGTATTCAAGTATTTTGTTTTTCAAAAATTCAAACATATATTGTAATTCTAGAATAGGTAAGCAAATATTAATATTACATTTTATGTATTTAAAGATATATATATATTTCACTATAGCTTTTTAAAAAAAATGTTAAGGACAACTAAAGGCACCACGACTAGTTCATCTCAATGGAGCCGCTAGAGGCGTTGTGAGAACAAATTCAAACTGTGCAATCAATTGCTGCTCCTACAGCGATTTGACGCACATGCATGGGGAAGCATTATATTGGCTAAGATTGTCAGGATTCATAATCTGAATAATAAAGGTGGGATGGCGATGAGAGAGCACAGCAGCAATGGAGAGAAGGTAAGTAAACAATGTTTTGGCAGGGCACCCTAACTGCTTTTGCATGTGTTGTCAGAATTACATTTTCGTCTAGCTTACCTATTGTAGAGCGCTGCGGAATAGGTTGGCACTATATAAATAATTGGCATTGGAAACCGCATGTAGATCACTACAGCATTAGGGATACATCATTGTCATAATTGTATTGCTAACGCTACAGTGTTCCTTTAAAAGGTCAAGTTTTGTTGACAGAGAACAGAAAATTGGCATTACTAACATCAGAGAAACTGGGCTCCAAACCTCAAATATTTAAACACTAGCTAGTCTGAGACACAAAGATATCTGCAACAATATGTTCTATAAACAAAGCATTGTAAAGTACAAACCAGTAATGTAGAAGCTGTTGAGTGGTTATTAAAATAAAAATAAAAAATACTTTACATAAATACGTGTGACATATTTGTATGATTTATAGCCATTAACTGTAGCATGATATGGCTTGTATTGTTTTAAGGTCTCTTTAATGGTTATATTTTGCAGGTGCGACAAATGCATTAACTCCAGGAAAAAAAAATGTCTTGGAATGAAAAAACGATAGATCACCACTGACTTCCTAGAATGATAGCAAGGTTCCGATTATTGAAGAATTTGCACAAACCACTTTCCAGCTCCTTTTATTATATATTTCTTTCTTTCTTTATAGGATTAACAAGACATACTGACTGTAAGACAGGGACCCAAACAATGAATTTGTAGCTTAACTGAATTTATTGTAAAATATATTGTTTTGTATGGTTTGTTTGTTGTTTTTGTCTTGTTATTTGTTTGTTATTATTTGGTCTTTTTCAGTGTCCCTGATAAACAAGCCTACACAGATGACAGCGATTGGAAGTGAGATCTAAGGGTGCTGCAGGCAAGCCTCAATTTAACCCAAGGCAAAGGAAATATCCAAGTGATAACAATGAAGATGAGTACTTTTTAAGCAGACAGCAGTCACTCATCACTTGTCACATTGCACAGACAATCCATTGGTATATCTCCTGAATAATAAACACTCCATAGCTATAGATGCACAAAAAGCAGTGCCCAGATACAAATACTCTGACCACAATAAAAATGACCTATACTCATGATTTTACGTGATGTTTCATTTTCTAACAATTTTAAGTACCATAACTATTACAGAGTGCTGTATTGGTTATGGTGCCAAAAGTTCCCTGGCACAGGTAAGTAGTCAAAATTATTTTATTTTAGGTTTTACATTTACCTGGGTCTTTCATACATGCTTTATGCTGGCCTTTTTGTCATATTATCACTAATGTGTGGGATTTGGAAAGAGTTCAGAAAAGAGCTACTAAACTGGTTCATGGATTGCAGGATAAAGCTTACAAGGAAAGGTTAAAGGATCTGAACATGTATAGCGTTGAGGAAAGACGAGACGGGGGGGGGGGGGAGGGATATGATAGTAACATTTAAATGCATAGAGGGAATCAACACATTAAAGGAGGAGACTATATTTAAAAGAAGAAAAACTACCACAAAAACTACCACAACAAGAGGACATAAATTAAATTAGAGGGACAAAGGTTTAAAAATAATATCAGGAAGTATTACTTTACTGAGAGGGTAGTGGATGCATGGAATAGATTTCCAGGTGAAGTGGTAGAGGTTAACACAGTAAAGGAGTTTAAGCATGCGTGGGATAGGCATAAGGCTATCCTAACTATAAGATAAGGCCAGGGACTAATGAAAGTATTTAGAAAATTGGGCAGACTAGATGGGCCGAATGGTTCTTATATGCCATCACATTCTATGTTTCTATGTTTCTATGTTTCCTACTTCACCAACAATCAACATTTATGGGGATTGAATTCACTAGCAAACTGCAGATAGGTGTTACTTTCACATTAGATAAATCAGGGAAAAGGGCCAGACTGGAGATACCTCGTAGACCCAGATAAGTTGCAAACCATCCAAAAACTACTTGAGCGATAGCGCAAGTGGATCCCTGACACTATAACCACTATGGCACACTGCAGTGGTTAAGGTAATTAGACTGAGTTCTTAAATATTTAGCATGTTACAGCACAATCCGATTGATTCCAGGCACAGCCAGTGCACACATTACAAACGAGGAAAATAAACATTGTTTCATTTCCCCACTTCACTGCAGGCGTTCTCTCTGCTGAATGTCAGGGGTAAAGAACACAGCTTATAATAATGATTGCTGGGGAGATAATATGGAGAGGCCCAGTCTCAGGATAAAGAGTTACAGATTTCTGGATTTTACTTTAGTTTGTACACCTCACAAATACATATTTACTTAAAATGAAGGAGAAGTGAACATACTATTAGAAATGTTTTAAAAATGACAGATTCCATTTTAAGATACTTTAATGTAACGGTTAGATATACTTTAATGTAATGGTTAGATATACTTTAATGTAATGGTTAGATATACTTTAATGTAATGGTTAGATATACTTTAATGTAATGGTTAGATATAATTTGGGGTTTACTTTCTTCTAAAATTCTACAATGCAGGGACATTTGAATTCTTTCCAGTAGGGTACTGTATAACTTGCATATTGCAAGTAGTAGAAAATATCAATCAACCAGTATGGGGAGAAGCAATTTTTTAACCCCTTAAGGACACATGACATGTGTGACATGTCATGATTCCCTTTTATTCCAGAAGTTTGGTCCTTAAGGGGTTAATCACATGTAAATATGAACTATGTTAACTATTCACTTAAAAAGATAATATCTATGAATTTTCTTAACTAGTATTGAGGAACTGTGTACTTTTCATAATAATAGGTTGTGAATGGCACCTTGCTTGAGAGAGCATTCATAAAAAGGTATGCGTAAAAGTAAAATTCTCTATTTCCGATTGTAGAACGAGTCCTAGGTAGGTGGACACGGATGGATATAGTAGTATAATTTAGTCTGCAGTGAAGAAGTTGGGGGAAGGGGAGGTTTATAAATGGGAGAGAGAAAGAAGAGAGAAAGAAGAAGGCGAGATAGATGTATACAGTACAAGTGTGACAATTAAGGTGGATCTGTTTTATATTGGGCTTAACATGGGTAGCATTTCATGAAGAACCAGAAACCTTCAGAGTACAAGAGAGTGGGGTGTAAGGCACCAGATGATCTATGTGGATGGGATGGGAGGCCATTTTCTGTCTGCCTGTGGTAGGTAATTTAATTAATCTTGTATCACTTATTTTAATATGCACATGATATTACAGTATAACTCTCTATAAAGCTACATGTCTTTATAGAACTACTCATGGGCGAGAGAGATGTGCCATTTCTATTTTGCTTTTGGTTCAATATGTTAAATTAATGTCTACCCTTACACTGGTGGTTTATACATATCTGAACGTATCTAATGTATTGGCCTCCTTCAACACACACTTTATAAGTAATGTACGTTCTTTATGTACCATACTTCCCAACATTGGGAGGTATTTATGAAGGACAGGAAAGATCATCAAGAGGACATGTAGATGACTCTGATTGCATCACGTGATTACAAACACACCCATCAAAGAGGGGCTTATCACTGTATGACGAGAAGAGCTGACCACTCCTTTACCATGCACAGAGAGCAGATGAAGCCCTTTTGCTTGGGGAAAATGTGTTGAGTGAGTCTAGCACAGCACTCACACATCACCTAATATACTTGTAATATCACTTACTGATGACCACAAGCCCGGCACCAGAACTCACAGGAGGGCGGCAGAGGGCCCTTACATCAGGGTTTTCTCACAAATTGTGTGAAAGCAATGGACTATACTGTACATCTATCTTCAGACAATTGTGAAATCATAAGGAAATTAAGAAATTAAATAAAACCCCTCTTTTCTAGCCAAAATGTGTGGGAAAAGCATAATCACGCCTAAACTGATGTTAGGTGGTAATGAATGTATGTTTATTTATGGAAACATTACCAGATTTAAAGTATGCTGGTTTCCAAATAAATGATAGCATACTGCATGTATTCCATACCAACAAAGAGCCCCATGGGTAGGCAAGTTGGTCACACTATTCATTTTGCAGCAGTGGAATAAATATCTATCACTGGGAGTTCTGTGAGCCTGGGAGTTATGGAAGTTCACATTCATGTTTCAGCCTGTTATGCACTCAGAATCTGAATGCATGTTGCAAAGCTGCTGATACATAAATCTAGCATAAAATACTTCCAGGACAGACATGTACCGGCAGCACTGATGAACCTAATTTCATGGCTTTGCATGTGAGTACGGAAGGTTCTACTATTCCAGTGTCACTGTTAGTGCATTTTTTTCTCCCTTAAACATCTTTGTGAGAGAAGTTGGTTGTTTTTAATAAATAAAATTATAATACATATGAGAATATTTACTAATCCCTGGCACAGAGGTAAATGATTCAGAAACACAGCATGAGAATTGAATTAGAATAAAAATAAATAAATAAAATATGTTGAAGGTTGCTGTAAAATGTATGCAATGAATATGGGGTATACACTGTGATTTTATGTGAAAACATTTAATTTAAGTACAATAACCAAAGAATACATGCAAGGCATTCATTGAATGTCTGCTGCCATGTGGTTGCCAGGTGGATGCCTTCTACTGAAGATACTTTGCCTTCCGATAGATGCCTTACAACATTCCATAAAACTCCTGAAAACCTCCTTATTCCAAAACCTTTTTTTTTTACCCGAGGCTACCAGATTAGTAGATTTGAGGACCCCTACTGGAAAAATATATACATCAGGGCTATATTTTATTTACTACGGCCCTGAAATGTTCGTATAACATAGGCAATCCTTAATAAGATCAAGATCCAGCAACCTTACCTTGACCCCAATGTTCACGTATATTTATGACCCTATCTGACCTCCTCACCGGTGCCTCGTAGTTCATCCATTCTGACTTAATTACCATTTACATTTTATTCTTTCTTCCCCATCACTGCACTGACATCTAGTTGCCAAGATTAATCTAGTCTGATTGCATCGGATTTCAGTGTTTAATGTGCTTATTGATAACTGCTAATCTATGTAAAGCGCCCTGGCTGAGCACTCTATATTAGGAAAGGAAAATAAATTCCCCTGAGTTATGCCCCTCGGTTTAGTTTTTAATAGGGACTCAATTTGCAATTTGAGAAAAGCTCAGACTCATTTGTCCAACAGTGAATTTGCCTAACTTGCCATCTAAAGAAAAGTTAAGGGTTTTGCCAATATATCATTGGAGAAGAAGGTTGGGGGGTTGGGGCAAGAGTAGAAATTGTACCAATAAATGAACAAATTATACCAATAAATAAATAAAAAAATATCTTATAGATATAGAAGCTTCTGATTGATTAGAATTTGGAGCACATGAAAATATGCATTAACAAGCATTTTGTGAGAGGATAAGGAAACAGTCACCAAAATATCTGAGCCATAAGGTTTATTTAAAAAATAGTGTTAGCTAAAATGTAATTCCAAAATGTAAACCAAAAGTGTTAATTGGACAGTGTATCTGTAAAAAATCCAAAATGTATTTTAATGAAGTGAAAAGGTTAAAGTAGTAGACATACCTTTTCAAATTTAATGTAGAGTCATATGAAAATGATTCACTAAAATGGTAATAGGGATGAATCAGAAAGGGAAATACAATTTTTTTGTCAAAATGGGCATCCTGGAAAAATAGCTTTCCCTGGCCCTGTAACAGGCTCCTTGCACACAGTTGCTTATAATTGCAGCGTTCCTTCATATTCCCCGCAGAATATGTTTCGGCTTGTGTATGTTCAAGTACCTAAATGATCTGTGAAGGAATTTGAATTGTAGATTTTATCAGCTTAGGCAACCCCATTAACTTTATCTGCTGAATGGAACTGCTGTCAAGTGCTGAGAACATCGTGATTGGCTTAGCTACTTCCACATGTAGGAAGAGATTTTGAGGTTCCACATATAAATCCACGTGGAACTGGATCTTCTCCTTTGTCTCTTTTTCTCATTATGGGAATCTTTTTATTTTTATTTGGGCAGTAGAGTGACCTTTCAATGAACAATCCCAACCCCTTGAAGGACTATACATCTGAAGGTGAGGTTATACTATGTACTTTGTTAACTTGATGGCTCTTAAAAATATAAATAATAATAAAAAAAAAAACAGTATCACTAACCAAATTACACTATGCCCACTATTTAGTGGGTATCTCTAAAAGAAAGACTAAACCCATACAACTGGAATGCATCATTAGCATTAATACCATCGTGAGTGCATAGTGTGTCTGTTAAATGTGAGTAGGACATCATATATTCCTCCTGTGAACTCTAAACAGCTAACAAACGGAAATCTCTATTTCTATAACATTGTTATTGTACTGATTATTTGATTATATTGTTTCTAATTCTACTTCACTTGTGCTCTTATCCATGCTGTTGTATTATATCTGTATATCTGTATTATATCTGTCGGGATGGGGGTTCCCTGGATCTACTTATGTTACTTTTGATACTGATGACAAGGAGTTTTTTCTCTTTAAATAACTAAATAAAGAAATAATGGGACTCAAGTCAAATTCTGACAAAGTGAATGTAAAACCAACAGACCACTTGCTATAACTAAAATAAAACTATAAACAACATTAAGAAAAAATATAATTATTATGATTACCCTTGAATTAGGCCATTCTATTTGACATATACATTTTCTAATGTTCATTATTGTATAGCCCACGTGCAGATTACCGGCTGGTTTTGGTGAATCCAGACTTTGGCAGCTAATGAATTAATATACTTTTAGTCTGCGTTCTCCGGGTAATTTGTACTGCATTTGTATTGTATCATGCCTTCTAAAGTGATACAGTAATCTAATCCCCATAATCAACTAAACAGTTTATTCTTACAGTACATTAGCCTGCAGTGAGAAAACAATGTAGCTAAAGGCTGATATGCTTTTATGAATCCAGAGATGTTATGGTAATTATTAGTTACTACTTAAAATATACATTGTGTTTTTAAGATATGTTCTGTAACATTTCAGATTGTAGCTTTAACAGCAGAAAAGGGAGCACCTGTCTCTGTAAAAACATATACATAAAACAGAGCATCTGCTGTCAGTGCAATAAATTCTAACATATGCTAGTTACAGTGGGATGATGTAGTCAATGCGGTATACTGTTCTAGGGGAAGCGTATCATTTTAAAATAAGTAACACTTCTTACTGGAAGGATATAGCTCTTGCCGTGGCTGTCAGATAAGATTTAAATAAAGTTGCACGCTGCACAGGAGAGAAATAGATAGAAGTGTAACCTTATTTCAAACTGAGATTATTGGTTTACAAATGCTGCAATGAAACATATCAGAATATAAATGCCAATGGAAACACAAGTCCAGGGATTCTAAAACATGTACAACACCAGCTGCTATTCTATTGATTCTTTTAATCAGACAGAGCAACATCTTGTTGAAATGAGTGGACATTCAGTAATGAATTAGCTGGGTTTATGTGTTTGTCATATATGTTAGCTGTGACCTTTTCACCACATGCTTGTAATGAAATGTATACTTCACTGATGCATTTGGAAAACGGAAGGCTTCATGCTACATTGTATTTTGTATTTATTACTGCTATTAAGTGTGGCTATCCAATTATGAGTGTGGTTTAATGACGTCCATGTTCATGTTGTTTCACATCATGTGACTATGATCGTAGTTTAATAATGTCCATCTTCATGTCCTAAATGTAGGAACTGCAGGTTACCATGCTGTCGGAGGCTATTTTGAACTTGCTTTCTGCATTCTGATGGTAAAGCCCAGTCTGTCCATATGATGAATTCACAAGTTCCCAATGTGAAATCAATTAAAGGATCACTATAGTGTCAGGAAAACAAAGCGGTTTTCCTGACACTATAGTGCCCTAAGGGTGCCCCCACCCTCAGGGTCCCCCTCCCGTGGCGCTGAAGGGGGTAAAACCCCTTCAGCAGCTTACCTTATTTCAGCGCCGGGCTCCCTTGGCGCTGGTGACCTCTCCTCCCCCGCCGACGTCAGCTCCCCCGTCTGACATCAGCAGAGCTGAATGTGCATGCGTGGCAAGTGCCGCGCGCGCATTCAAAGTGTCCATAGCATTTCTCAATGCTTTCCTATGGACGCTCTGCGTGATGGAGGCAAAATGTGCCTCCAGCGTCGCAGATGCGCCTCTAGTGGCTGTCTGGAAGACAGCCACTAGAGGCTGGCTTAACCCCAAATGTAAACATATCAGTTTCTCTGAAACTGCTATGTTTGCATCTGAAGGGTTAAAACCTGAGGGACCAGTCACCCAGACCACTTCATTGAGCTGAAGTGGTCTGGGTGACTATAGTGTCCCTTTAAGTGATCATGCTGTCTCCTTTGAGGTCTCAGGTATTATTAGGTCACTGATTCTAATTGTGGCTCATGAATTCCACATAGTGCTAGGTTGGACTTTATAAACTAATCCAAAAATCATAAAGTGTCCTGTAAAATGCCAGTCTGGTTACAATACCCATATGAGATGTGCATTGATCCAAGTCTGCTTTGCAATGTGGATGAATGCCAACACTTTTCTCATGAGCTATTATGAAATCGAACATCCCACGACACTTTGTGAAACTACAAGCTGTTAAAATTTGAAATAAGAGATATATCTAAAATGGCCAGAGAGCTACTTGCTGACTATCCTTGACATTTAAAGGAGCACTATAGTGTCAGGAATACAAAAATGTATCCCTAAAAATATAGTGCTGAAATAAATGTTTAGATGATCCAGTCCCCCCTCTCTGTGGATTTAAAATGTTTACTCACTTTTTCTTCCATGCCATGCCAGTCTTGCCTGTGGCTGACGCGCCTCCGTGGCTGAGATCATCAATATCGATGATCTCAGCCAATCCATTGCTTTCCCATAAGAAAGCATTGTGAGGCTTCGGCGCATGCATGGCAAAAAAAACATGCTGCAGCAATCAGCATCTCCTCATAGAGAATCAATGTGTCTCTATGGGGAGCATTCAGCGTCTCCATGCTGAATGTAGGAGCTGCACACTGTGCAGCACCGGACTGGACTTTGAAAATTCAGCGTTTACATTGAAAAGCCTGCAGAGACACTACACATTAAGCTGTAGTGGTTCTGGTGACTATAGTATAGTTTTAAGATAAAAAGATGGTCAAAACACTCTTCTTTAATAATTATCATGATGTTTACTAAATGCTAAATACAGGCTCTGCAGAGGTACCAGTGTGAATCTCAACGGATTAAAGCTATGCACTGATATTACGCAACATGTATATGCAATAACATATTAATTTTAGTCATGAACCCATTTTCCCAATAACAATTAGATTAGTTTAACACCCATAGTCGGCCTGTAGCTCTTCAACTGTTACTGGAGTAAAATGGGACCTGTAGCTTAGGAGCAGGTGGAGCGCTGATGGTTTTGTTCAGTGTGCACTACACCACAATGTTTAAATACACAAAGCATGATAAATGGAGATTAAAAATAAATAAATTAAAAACTGGAATGTTGACAGTTTGTGAATCTGCTCAAAGGAAAGAAATAGTTTCAAACAGCAGGTGGCAAGAAAACAGCTTGTTGCTCCTTTGACATAGTGGATGCAACATATAAAGAGTAATTCTGGAGAAGATTTGTAATTTTGGAGCAATGACAGAGTTCAGTGCGCCTTCATTCTTAGAACATTCCAACAGAATGTCTCTTTATATACAACCCATTATATCCTAAAAACAACTTGTAGTTTACTGTACAATCTTTCTCCATACATTTCTATCTATCCAAACTGCTGATTTATTTTGTTTCATGTGACTGTGATGTATCCACTCTCTACATTTAAACAATGGCTGTAATCAGTGCTTGAGTAGAAATCTAATCAAATGAGAAAATCCCAAATAAAAGGAAAATAATTATACCTCTATAAAACATATCACTATGCACATACTAAAAGAAACAAAAGACTCAGTTACATACAAATGCCCCCAGACTTGCCCCATCTTACCAATTGTGCAGTGCTCTCCATTCCAGCCCTGGTTGCATTCACATTTCCCATCTTTACAGGTTCCATGTTCCAAGCAGCGAGGATGACAAGCTCTTTGGTTGCATGAAGGGCCTGTCCAGCCTTCTTCACAACGACATGCCCCACCCATGCACACACCATGGGTTCCACAATCAACTGCACAAATTTCTATACATGGAAATAAATAATAAAACAAGTGTTCAGGTTCAATACATAAATGTTCTAAAAGTTAAAAGGTAAAATGTTATTCACATGTATTAGCTCAAGCAGGACCAGTGTACCTGGTGGACCCCTGTCTGGACCTTGACCACTGGCTCAGGCTGAAAGGGGGCCCTTCTTAAGAAAGCATTAGTTCTTTGCTCCTTCACTTCTTTGAGGGAGCATTGTGGTCTGCACCTCTTTTTGGGTGCTGATCACTTTAAGAGTTTCCTTGTGATCCCCTTGCACTTCTTTATTGATTGAGTGCTGAAACAGTGAGGGATCTCTTAAAGTGTTCTACACCCGATATTAGGATTCAGCTACCCCTCGTGCCTTCACTGGAACACAAGGGATTATACCCCTTTCCTGCCAAAAAGTAGTCAGGAAGGGGCAAAATTTTGACATTACACAAACACTGAGCCACACTCAAATTTATCTACACACAGCACACACAGCACACACAGCACACACAGCACACACAGCACACACAGACAGACTCAGCCGCCTTCTCAAGTACTATGTACTATTCTTAGCCTGCTCCACTCACTACACCCCATTAAGGAGCTACACACTCTCACACAAAATATTCAGCAACTACAAACAATCTCATAAAAACACTCTTTCCCACACACTTACAACACACAGTCACCACACACTCCACATTTACAAAAAACATAGCTCAGGGTTCTAGGAAGGGGTGCTAATTTGGCACCCTACTCCAGCTCAGAATTCAAGTTTGCTATGTAGGTCTTTGGATTATGTGAAACTAGATCTCGAATGAGTCTTTTCCAGTGAAAGTAACAAGGGAGATGTGTTTCCATAATGGCTAGGGACCTACCTATGGGATCCTTCGATCTTACTATAATAATAAAGCGTTATTTTTCACTGCAAAGAGAAGTTGTGAACAATTTGGGTTGTAAGCAGACCCAACACAATCCATTCAGTGAAAACAATCCAGATTGCCTAAATGATGTGATTAGAAGAAATGAAAAAAGACACACAAGTGACTGTAAGCAGAAATATATTCTGCATAATCCGTTACAGCAATCAATGTACAATGAATGGAAGTTTGTCATTTTCTCCAAAAGAGAGATTTGTTAGATAGCGGTGCGTGTATGATGGATGACAAAGGGAGCTAGGTAATAAATGATGACAAATGAAATATTCTAAATCTAGAAAAGATACTTTATATTTGTCTTTTCTGAAGCACTAACAATTTAACTCAGGAATTTGCTCCAAATTCAGTAGTAATCATAATTCATTCATTGTGACACTCTGCATAATCAAACATGTACCTACTGTTGTCAGGAATTTAAAGTAATCAGACCAAAGAAACCTCAGATAAGATCACATCGCAGATCTACAGAATATCACAAGTACAAAATATAGGCTTCTATAATGTTATAGATTCAAGTGAGATATTAGTAATCAGATAATTTAAATAATGGTTCATTTTGGGATTAGAGTAACAAGTCACGTTCTCAACTGATTTAGGGCAACCACATGGATAGCTTTATTGAAAAAAAATGTGTACATGAGGGCTGGCTAAGATATAATCAAATAAATGTAGAAAATTGATGGAAGTGCACTCCACCCCTTGCCAAGGAATCCAGGGTGCTTCACTGGATATGTCCCAGTACCCAAATGGACCAAATATAATAGTGGAAATAGAAAAATAAATCAAGCTTGATAAGCTTAGGGGTTGAAACGTCACTTTGTAGCTGCTGGTTCCAATAAATTGCCTTTTTCTTGGAATTCATTTGGAGTGCCTGGATTATTTTTTCTATTTCCACTAAGATATAATCAACACTGTTGCTTGCTGCCGATTATAACCGTGAGACATGCATTTCTGTAAATTTCCCTGTTAAAATCATGAATGTGGACACCCTAGTCAGAGTTACCCCCCTAAAGTCACTAACTATCATGTTTTCAAAGAGTAAGCATCTGCCCACATACACGTGTTCACTAGAGGCATGTGCTCGCACTACAAATATGCATTTTCATATTTTTTATATGCTTTTTCATTTTGCAATGCGATTATTGATTTTTTTAAAAAACATGTATTTGACAAAAAAGAGGGAGAGAGAGGGAGAGAGAGAGATGAACCTCCTGACACTCTTGTGTGCGTTCCAGAGCATGAAACTAACAACAGATTACTGGTGTCTTCAGGGAAGGTAGGGTACCTAAGAATTCTACACCTACATGCACGTTAGGTATGAATATATGGTCCTGGTCTTCCTTCTCCTGAATAATGTGAAGACCATTCACACAAAACACAGGGATGATTTCAAAAGTACAGGTAAAACAAGTATAGAAAGATGTATTCCAGATCTTAAAATTGGCATGTTGACAGAAAAATCCCAGTCGGGTTATGTAGTCAAAAGTACTAGCCCAATTTGGAAATCTAGAGGTACACCTAGTGACAAAAGCACAAGCTGCACTAGCAAGAAAGCATGGTTTCAGCTTTTGGAATGCATCTGTCATTTGGCAGTTCAAAGACCTCGATTTAATATTTATGGATAAGCTTTTCAAATTATTTAATATTTTTATATAATCTTTTCAAATTATTTATCATTTCACCATTAAACTATGTGGACAAGTACACCACTGCTTTCAAATAGCAACAGTACATACCAACATACAAAAACATTCAAATGCCAACACTACACACAAATACATATATACATTCAGACACAAACACTGCTCACAAACACACCTTTGCAAGGATGGGCACACGATACATCCCCAGCTGGAAAAGCTTGCACCAGACCCTTCTATACATAAGTTCCGCCACTGCTTTAAACCCCTAGCATGTTCTAGACGGCATACTACCTGCTTCCATAACCAGCAATATAATTATCCTACAATATCCTATGCAGCATTTGTGATGCTAATAGATTCAGCTGATTTCTAGTGTTACAAAATATGCTCATTAGGGTGATTAATAATTGGCTGACGAGGGACAACAAACTTCAGTATTATTATTATTGGAAATGTGATTATTATTGGAAATTAAAAAAAAAAGTATCCACCTATCTCATTACATCTAACTGGTTTTTAAACATAGTTTGCAGTTAACATTTTAAGTTTATAAAACTTTGCAGACAGTAATTTACAGAAACTCTTCACGCTCTTACAGTATCACTGACTAATACAAAGCACTTCTTGAGACCCAGCATTGAAATGAGAACTCTGGGCTAACAGTAAATATTTCTATTAGTTGAATTTAGTTCACATGGGACTGCAGTTTACAATTGATTTGTTTTGCAGGTAAGCTTTTACCGTAAACATAAATAGGTGATTGTACCTTATAGTAATTTATTGCAATAACACTCACACACCAAGCATGAGCTCACAAAAGCCTTGTCTGTATAATTACAGCTCATGGGCAAACCTTGTCACAAATAGAGATAAATGGAATGGGCTGCAAGGGGGCCGTAATGTGCTGCTTAGCTAGATGTACTCATTAACCTTTTACTATAGAGAAAATAATGCAATCCAGGTCACAACACCGTGAGTTCATGCCGTAAAAGCCATAAATAGTGCTGGAAATGGGATAGATGTGATCTACGAAGATTCTAAAACAATTATCTCAATAATACGTTTTTCGTAACTCCCTTGACTCAAGTGTCAAACTAGGACTTGGGAGCCAGTTACATCTTAACCTGTGACCTTTATACAAAAGGTCAGTATCCCATTAAACTAGAGGTGGGCAAAAGGCTAGTAAAGCATCATGGGAGTTAGCCTACAACAGAGTTCTAATTTTGGGCACCTCTGTTTTAAAAGAAAATGGATCAATACCTTATTGGGGGGAGAATGGGGGAAGCCTGTCTTTATAAAGAGTATTCAATAATGGCAGCCTTTCAAAAATAAATCTTTACTTTATAAAATTTATTGTCCACTCTTTTGGCACTTAAATTGTTCAAAGTAAGCATCATGTGGCTGTAGAAAGCATACCAATCCCATCATATATACATATAGCGGTTTAGGTCAGAGAATACACCCTTTGCTTTATGCTTGTTGTATTTCACATGACCTACACACATAACCAACATGGTCACGGAGAATATAATAAGTTGTGTTCATTCTCTCACATGTATGTGTTTGTATATATATCGGTATGAACCCTAGCCATTATTCAGGACAATCATTTAGGATAGGGGCCGCATCTACAGCATCGAGCCAGGACGTTCCAGTCCATATCATTAAAACTCTAGGTTGCTGGAAGTCATCAGCATATACAATATACATACCCCAACCGGTACAAGAAATACAAAGGGCATTCGTTAAAATGTAATCTTAATGTACTTACGTTGTATTATGATATTTACTCAATACATGTATTTTGAGCATGATTTGTATTCCTTTTTGCCCACTTTATTTACTGACCTACAGCATATGTCGGTTTAGGCACACCTCAACCGACTTTTTCGTATAACAGGTTTGTTAACAACAGTCTTACTTCATATCATAATCAATGTTGCCCCAAACACAAATTGTAAGGCTTGGCCTGAAGTTGTGGGAGGGGCTTATGGACCTTTGAAAGGGACTTCCCCCATTCCTACCCTACTGTGATTGGATGGACGAGCTGCTGCCCCACCCTTCACTCCCTTTATTCATTATACTCTTCTAGTGTAGGCCCACTTTATTTACTAGCCTACAGCATATGTCGGTTTAAGCACACCTCAGCCGACTTCCTCCTATCACAGGTTTGCTAACAACAGTCTTACTTCATATCATAATCAATGTTGCCCCGAACACAAATATAAATATATATATATATATATATATATATATATATATTACATAAGCCTGCCACAATTCCAATGTAGCCAATTTTGGCAGGTCCTGCTTATTTATTTATATTTCTCCTTCCGTTTATACTCTTATTATATTATCCTAGAAAATGCACAAGACAATTCCAGCACACGCATATGTAGGTATATTGTTTTTATATTGCACCTTGAATTAGGAGCTCCTATAAATTATTTATAATGCAGCCTGCAGTATATTTTTTTTTCTTGAAACCCATAAAAATGACGCATTTATTAAAGAATTAACCCTTTTAGGCGGTCAACCTGGATGATGACGGAGCACAGAACAGCTTTCATAAAAAAATAATAATAAAAAAATCATATCACCAGGTTATAATTTAGTCATTTATACTGACTTACTTCCTTTAGGAACACAAGTTTTTAATGGAGGTTGTAAAACCATATGATCACCCACACCGCTATTTATGATATTCAGTTATTATATCGTCAATAGGATGCTTTAACAAGGCACTTATTTTCAGCCTGGAGTTGAACCAGATCATTTGAATCAATACTATTCATGGTGTATAAAGAAAAATACAAAATAACAAGCGATATTTAGGATACAGCTTCAATTTGAGGAGATAAAATCTTGGAAAGGAAAAATTTTAGTTTCCTATAAACCTTTATGTTTGCTGTCTCTCAAATGAGCTACACACATAGCCGCTATGGCCACAGAATGTATAATATGCTGAATACACACACAGACCATCTGTTGGGGAGAAAGAATGCACCTTCATGGCGATCCTTAGAAATTAGTGTTTCGATTAATCATTATAAGGCAAAAACAAAGTATTAGAAACACTAACAAGTTCACCTTAGTATAGATTAACTGTATGCATTATGCTTGTGAAAATAAATTCACAGTACTGCCATATGGCCTACCTTTGCAAACGATAAAACTACTGTTATTAGGGCAAGGCAGAGAAGGGAGGTATGTCAGATGATATAATGGGGGGACATCTGTCAAAATGTGTTCGTCATGGATGCCGATGTGACACTCAAGTTGCCAGACAGCCATCCAGATAAGTCCAAAATCTTGATCACAGAGGAGGTTAACCTCTGAGACACCCTATTATTAAGCCAAAGTAATGTTGCACATAAAACGTTTACTGTACCAAAACAAACTATGCTTGTGTTTCTTGTTTAGAAATGTGTTTTACTTTTGTCTTCAAAACTACCCACATTAAGTAATTGTGATGCATGTCCATATGTGAAAGCAACTTTCAACTTTCCTATTTTTTGCCAGGATAAAAAAAAAAAAAAAAAAGAACAAAATAAAAAAGTTCACTCTACAGAGTCTCAGTTTCTGATTAAGAGACCTATGGTGGTTTGATTAACTTCAAAGCGCCAGAATATAAACTCAACAGTGGGGAAGCAAGAGGTTTACTTCACTGGTCCCGTTTTTGCTCCATCTAATCAATTTTTCATTAGGGTGAAGGTGTTTATCAGATTTTAGCACACAAGCTTTGAACAGGGGTGCGTCAATCTTTGTAATGAACTTATTAATTAGAGCTAATTTAATTCAAGTGCAATTGAAGGTCTAATTAATTGAATGACTGCTTATAAAGATAGAGGAAAGCTGTGTTGATCTTCAACCTATACACTGGGAGGGAAATAACTCCTTCCCTTTAGCGCTAGAACAACCGATTCTCTACACTTAGATTTATTACATCATGATTACAGATGTCTGAAGGTCACCTTAGAGCGTTTAAAATTATTTGCACCTCAAAGGTTACACTTAAAAGAATATCTACAGTCTTTTTAAAGCAGCATTTGCTTTCTCAATAAAGGTTAACTGTAAAAACTTTGTTTTTGTACCCGGTTGACAAGGAAACAGAACTCATCAACATAAGATTCTATTCTATGCATCCTAGATAAGCAATTGTGATTCACTAAAATAATTCTATTTTATAAAATGAATGCATCTTTGCTTTTATTCCACAAAACCTTGAATTGCTTGTTATCTGAAGCTTGTCGAAAGTAAAAGAAGAGGTGGAAGTGGTTTTCTAAGGGAGCTGGCAAGAGTAAGGGAATATGGAGGAAGAGAAAAGCACACAGAGATTTCAGGAAATAGGATACAAAAGGCTATATCTAAAATATAACACGAAGGGACAGAAGTAAAAAAAAGTAATGGAGAGAAAAAACAAGAGAGAGATATACACGGAAACATTTGACTCATTCTATGAAAGTCCAATCAGGATGCCAAGATCAGCAATATTATATAGATCATCACATACATATAAGCCGTGTAACACATCTGACAAGCTGCTTACCAGTAGAGCAGTCAGGACCTGTCCAGTTGGGATCACAAGTACAGCTTCCAGACTCTTGGTCATACGTTCCATGGCCAGAGCACTGATCAGGACACATGGACTTCAGTATCTCACAGTTGGTGCCACCCCAGCCTTGGTTGCAATGACATTCACCATGAATACAAACCCCATGATGGGAACAGAATGTGTCGAGACAATCCGCTATTGAAAAAAAAAAAGGAAAACATATATACATGATAATTCATTTACAGATAGATAGATATGACTCGTAGTAAGTAACTTATTTATTAAAAAAGCACTGTAACTTTAAATTTTTTTTATTACCTTTACTCATCCCTATATTTCCGAAATATGCATTTGCGAGGTCTTAAAAGAAGATTAAACACAGAAATGCAAACCTCTTTGTCCTGAAACTGGGTACATTGATCTTAGATCCCTGTCAGTCATTGTTACAAGCCTTGCCCAATGCACCTAGCAATCAGCATGGAACAAGCATACATATAACATGATAAATTATTTGATCCCCTGCGGATTTTGAACTTTTGCCCAATGACAAAGAAATGATTAGTCTATAATTTTAATGGTAGGTGTATTTTAACAGTGAGAGACAGAATAATAAAAAATTTAAAAAATCCAGAAAAATGCTTGTCAAAAAAGTTATAAATTGATTTGCACGTCAATGACTGAAATAAGTATTTGACCCCTTCGACTTAGTACTTGGTGGCAAAACCCTTGTGGGCAATCACAGAAGTCAGACGTTTCTTGTAGTTGGCCACCAGGTTTGCACACAACTCAGGTGGGATTTTGTCCCACTACTCTTTGCAGATCCTCTCCAAGTCATTAAGGTCTTGAGGCTGACATTTGGCATCTCGAACCTTCAACTCCCTCTACAGATTTTCTATGGGATTAAGGTCTGTAGACTGGCTAAGCCCCTCATGAACCTTCATGTGCTTCTTCTTGAGCTACTCCTTTGTTGCCTTAGCTGTGTGTTTTGGGTCATAATCATGCTAGAATACCCATCCATGACCCCTGGCTGAGGGAAGAAGGTTTTCACCCAAAATTTGACAGTACATGGCCCCGCCCATCGTCCTTTTGATGCGGTGCAGTTGTCCTGTCCCCTTAGCAGAACCCCCCCCCCTGCCCAAAGCATTAAGTTTCATATGCAGCATTCCTTCTCCTCTAAACACGTCGAGTTGATTTGATGCCAAAGGGCTTGATTTTGATCTCATCTGACCACAACACTTTCACAACATGTTCATTGGCAACTTCAGACGGGCCTGTACATGTGCTTTCTTAAGCAGGGGGACCTTGCAGACACTGCAGGATTTCAGTCAGTGGCGTACACACGATCTATGGTGC
Source organism: Pelobates fuscus (assembly GCF_036172605.1). Taxonomy (NCBI): domain Eukaryota; kingdom Metazoa; phylum Chordata; class Amphibia; order Anura; family Pelobatidae; genus Pelobates; species Pelobates fuscus. The sequence goes on from NC_086322.1 coordinate 105,657,063, forward strand.
CCCGGTGCAAAAACTGATCCGTGCCCCCCCCCCCCCGGCGGTTACTCGGCATGTGCCGGGGTCACAACACATGTGCGCGCAGCTCTTGACGCGCATGCAAATTCAGAGCTGAGAGGCAGATCGGGGCGGAGAGATCCCCAGCGCCAAGGGAGCCCGACGCTGGAGAAAGGTAAGTGCTGAAGGGGTTTTAACATACATACACACTCACTTACAAAACATACACTCTCGCAGACAAACACACACTCACTAACAGATACCAAACAGACTCACTAACAGACACACACTAACAGACACACAAACTAACACACTCAGTAACAGACACACAAACTAACACACTCAGTAACAGACACACACAAACTAACACACACACCGACACTCACTAGCAGACACACACTCAATAACAGACACATACAAACTAACACACAACTAACACACACAGTAACACACACATACACAAAAACTAACACACTCACTAGCAGACACACATTCAATAACAGACACACACTAACAGACACATACACTGACACACAAAAACTAACACACAGTGTGTGGAGTGCTGAGGGGATTCCAGCTTTCCCTGGGGTCCAGTGGGGCTTCTGGGCGGCCGGTCCTGCAGGCAGCGAGGGAGCACTGATCCTCTTGTTCAGCTCCCTTGCGCGGCGCTTACTGATGCCAGAGCCGGAATGACGTCATATTCCGGCTTCGGCATCACTGCAGTATGCGCGAGGGAGCTGGGCAGAGAGAGCTCAGGAGAGAATGCTCCCTTGCGCGCCCACTCGCCCACCAAGTGACACCACTGCCAGCCATGGGAGGCCTGCGGTGGCCAGCTCTTGGGACCCCCAGGAGAAGAGGCTGGCAAAATATGTCCGCACTGGCATACATACCCGGGTCACAGGACGGGCCCCCTGGTGGGCCGGGCCCGGTCGCAGCTGCGACCCCTGTGACCGCGGAATGTAAGCCAGTGATTTCAGTCCTTCACGGTGTAGTGTGTTACCAATTGTTTTTTTGGTGACTATGGTCACAACTGCCTTGAGATCATTTACAAGATCCTCCCGTGTAATTCTGGGCTGATTCCTCACCATTCGCATGATCATTGAATTTCCACGAGGTGAGATCTTGCATGGAGCACCAGACCGAGGGAGACTGACAGTTATTTTGTTTCTTCCATTTGAGAATAATCGCACCAACTGTTGTCTCCTTCTCACCAAGCTGCTTGGCAATGGTCTTGTAGCCCATTCCAGCCTTGTGTAGGTCTACAATCTTGTCCCTGACATCCTTGGACAGCTCTTTGGTCTTGACCATGGTGGAGAGTTTGGAATCTGATTGATTGATTGCTTCTATACAGGTAACGAGCTGAGTTTAGGAACACTCCCTTTAAGAGAGTGCTCCTAATCTCAGCTTGTTACCTGTATAAAAGACACCTGGGAGCCAGAAATCTTGCTGATTGATAGGGGATCAAATACTTATTTTACTCATTGACATGCAAATCAATGTATAACTTTTTTAACATGCGTTTTTCTGGATTTTTTGTTTGTTATTTGGTCTCTCACTGTTAAAATACACCTACTTGTTTGCTCTGGTTGTTCATTGCCCAAACTTGAGTATGACATTATTTGCTAAATCTCTAATAGAAATTAATAGAAAACACAGCATTTAATAAAAAAAAAAAAGAGTTAACTCAAGTTATAGGCGATTTTTAATGTTGTATTCAGGGGTGTAAATGGCAGACCCCCTTTTACATATAGTTACATAGTTACATAGCTGAAAAGAGACTTGCGTCCATCAAGTTCAGCCTTCCTCACATATGTTTTTTGCTGTTGATCCAAAAGAAGGCAAAAAAACAGTTTGAAGCACTTCCAATTTTGCAACAAGCTAGGAAAAAAAATCCTTCTTGACCTCAGAATGGCAGTCAGATTTATCCTTGGATCAAACAGTTATTACCCTACATTGAAAGATTATATCCTTGAATATTCTGTTTTTGCAAGTATGCATCTAGTAGCTGTTTGAACATCTGTATGGACTCTGATAAAACCACATCCTGATTGTTCTTACAGTAAAAAAACCTTTCCTTTGCCTTAGACGAAATCTTCTTTCTTCTAGTCTAAATGCATGACCTCGTGTCCTATGTAAACTATTTGTTTTCCAGTAATACAACCTCAGAGAGTTAACCATTAAATTGATTGTTTAATTGCTTCTGCACTCCACACTTACAACAAATACAGCAATAGATTAGTGAAGAATCAAACCTTTTTTTTTGGCTACGATTACTTATATCTATGCCTTGTTTACAGTCTAGGTGACAAAAAAATAATTTGTTCCTGTGTCACTGTGAAACTACACATTGGCTTCTTGAACTAAACACAATTGTTTAATAAGTAATTACATGTGAATTAAATGCTGAAGGATCATTCAGCCAATCAGGAATTGACTCTTCTGTTCTGCCAATGAGGGCGCAAAAAAATAAAGCATTCCGTGTCAGAAATACAATTAATTGACCAAAACTCACTCTGACAGCTTCAATAGATCTTCATACCCCCTTTTATGCCTAGGCTGAATACTCTATATCTTTCTTAACTGCCATTAATGTGTTTTGGATGATGAGGCTTAATTCAGCAATTTGACTCAATAAAACTTTACACTTGTAGGGTCAGTGGTCTGAAAATTTAATTCCAGGGGCTTAATTGCATTGCTTTGCACATGCAGATCAATACAAGCAATCTGAGTGAAGAAAGAAATGCAGTTTTTTTCCCCCTTTGTATAAAATAGGGCCAAATGGACTGTACTTTACATAATACGCTCGCAGGTTTCCTAATTACATCTGGTAATCCCAGGGCCAGTTATCATGTTTCATTATGATTTACAGACGGGATGTGAATACAGTGCATGGAATGTTATAGGACTGCAGTCCAATAGTGGATCTTCAGGAAGTTACATTTAAACAAACAAATCTATGTGTACAGCTTGAAGCACTGGTGGCCTTCCCTGCTATTTTACAGCAATAAAGATATACAATGTATTATTTCTATCTTGCTGGCAGCTCTACTGCAGGCTACAAATAAAAGTAAGAATGAATGGCGCAGGGTACAACATCTTTCTCTTTCCTAAAATTTGTGTGTATTTACTTTTGAGATAATAGCTTGTCCAGCACCTGTACTAATGACCATAAATATTTGCAACTCGAATAACCCAACAGAAAGTTTTTTTGTTTTTTTTTAAACGCCACTGCTAGATAAAGTTGAGATGAGAATACAAGCATGTATTTCTTTCTGGATTCTAATTTCTACAAGGCATGCAGGGTTATCTAGTAAAATAAGAATTGTTGGGAATTCAAAATCAATTTGAAAAGGAACACTGTAGAGTAATACAAACATGCATTCATAACGCTAGTGTTTGTAGCTATCTATTTTAGTGTCCCCATGGCTATGTGAGGGTTTGAAAGGGGATGCTAACTTACCGTTCAGCTCTTGCTGCACCTGTCTCCATTCTTCCACTCCACCTCTTTGGTTGAGATCATAAGTGTAGATGATCTCAGCCAATCCAATGTTTTCCCCATTGGGATTTTTGGATTAACTTTTATTAAAAGATTTCATATTATGATTTCATATTATTAATAATAACCAAATCCCATGTCCAATATCTACATAATCCCCATGGTACATTGGCTGTTCAGGAGATAGACACCCTTCGGTACTCCAGATACTGTGGACCACATCTCTCATATTGCTCTTACAGCCATATTACTGGCAAGGCATCAGAGAAGATGTGGTGCACAACAACAGGAGTGCCAGCCACTGGGAAAATTTCTGGATACCACCTCTTTGATATTATAGTGATCAAATGGGCAGTAGTACAATATTAGGAACCTATGTCTTCAGTACTATGTGAATGATACATTACCAAATGCTTAGTCACTGCAGAGTAATTTGTCAGTGTTATTAGTAACCTCTTAATAACCAAACTAAGTAAGCTTTTCTTTACATTATAGTCTGGGATTTTTTTTTTAATCAATTACAGGCACAAGAAGAATCATTAGACTAAAGAACTCTGGGTGCTTTGCCTTGGGTAGACTGACTAAGATTTGCTGTCTTCCCAGAGAACCGACAAATCCTGTAACGTGAAGCAAGTCTGTCCTGCCTTCCTTTAAAGGATATATATTTATCTCAATCTCTCTCTACATTTGGGAAAAAACTTATTTTTATTAATCTTCCAAGTTGACACAAGACAGAAATAAACAATCTCTGTTTATAACGTGATTATTGTATATGGTCAGTGCTACCAGACATTTCCCAAAATCCCTCATGGTCTAGTTGCAGGTGATGGCAATACTAATAATGCAGTAAATTCAATAAAATATTTTAACCCTTGTGTCCTGGAGATGGGCGGCCAGAATGTGGTAGAGTGAACAATAAAGAATGCATTGAGGATGGGGCAAACTGAAACGTTTGTACTGCATGTCCTCCATTAAAACACTTGTTGTACTCTTGGTATACTTTGCATCTGATAGGGCTGCCGTCATTCATTCATCTATGCTAGAGCAACAGAGGGAGAGGAGCGAGCTGAAAATAGTAAACCGTTTCATTGAGTTTTTCTAGGTACTGAGGTGAGTTTACCTATATTCTCTATGTGACCACATATAGATCAATCTACCAATATATGTAAATGCTCACACTCAATATACTATTTATCCATGTATTGGCCAATATATTGAAAAAGGAGGTGTTTTAGGAAATAATTTTGTTTAACCAATGAAGCCGTGAGAGAATTAGGAAGCCGTTAGAAATTGCTAATGTACCTTCTTCACAGTTTTCTCCTTTATATCCCGAATTACAGACACAGGATCCCATAATGCATATTCCATGGCCTCCGCAAATTGGATCCACACATTGGGTACTGGGAACGTCACATTCTGTTCCTTTCCATCCACTGTAACATAGACATCGACCCTTGGCATACTGGCCATTACCACTGCACAATACCGGACAGGCAGCTGTGAAACAGAACATGAAAGAAGAAAAATTAAGCGTCTATATATATTTATATAAAGAAGACTAATTAAAAACAATAAAAGTTAGATTCTGGAAATAGTGACAATTCTTCTACCCGTCAGATGTGGTAAACAGACAGAAACCAGCTTGTGTACCTCTTGAACAATCAGGGCCTAGAAATCCAGTAAAACAATGGCATGTACCAGACACACAATCTCCATTTCCGTGGCAATTTCGGGGGCATTCAACAACGGACTCTGAAAGAGAAAGAACTCATTGAGTTTGTTGACAGAGGGAGACCTACGGAGGTCATGAAATAAATGAAAGCTTCTATTTTTTTTTTATTATTTTAGTTGGCTATTTTTATTCACAGCTTGCTCAGTAACTCAGAAGAAAGTAAATATTGACTTATTTCCGATAATTACTGTCCGTGTTAGACAGGATTACGAGTTTCAATTTCTTATGACAAGAATGTCCGAGACGCGGGATATTTTTAATGCGACTTGACTAGTTTGAAATTGCATTCTTGCTCGCTGCTTTAGCAGATAGAGCTACAGTAATTAGCTAAGAGTGGAAATGCATGTCAGTCACTTTTTAAACAGTGCAGAAAACTCAGACCTCAAACTCCATATAACAGGAAGGCAGACAGGTGGCTCTATGATTATGGAACAGGGCAAAGCCTTTAAGTCATTGACCAGAATAATGAACCACTGGTACAAACCACATCATGCACATCCAGTGACAAAGCATAGAAGGACAGAAATACATGTTAGATTGTGAAATAGATTGCTAAACTTATTAGGGCATTACTTATCACTGATGTGGAACTAAGAAAGAACATAAAACCAACAGGGAAGGTTGTGCTGGCCTACTAAATGCTATATACAAAATAGGTGATGAACAACTGCCCCCTGGATCCAATCACAGTTTGAGGTCAGTAAATTATTCACAGCTGCAGATAATCTTGTTTTATTTCCCATGGGAGGTTTCACAAATAATGAGTCTTCAATCTACAGAAAAAAACTAAATGAATCTGTGCTTTATAAATAAATGATGGTAACATAACATAGAGATCTAAATATTTACTAGGGCAAAACTAAAAAGTAAAAAAAAAACTACAAAAACAGATCAGGTTTTTACAATTCACACTTACCTATCACAATTGTGTTAAATGAAACTGGTTCTGGGTTTTTGCCGTCATTATAAAAAGCAATATGCCAGATCCCAGAATTTAAGTACTGGATAAATCCAGCCTCATGAAGGCTTATTGACCTCGGTAATCGAGTGGTCTTCTCAGACTCAAGCAAATTGCGTTTTTCTCTCGAAATTAACCGGCTCCCTTCCAGAAGTTCCACAAAGTCATACTAAAAAGACACGTAAAATGCAATGTAAATGTACGTTTTTCACACTTGGATGCAATTATCCCGGTATATAAGTCAAGACTACAGTTTTATTTTACTGATTTTCAATGCACTATACGCAATATAATTATCATCACAATATAATGAGATATATATTTATGAAAAAGCACAAAACATTTATAAATCTGGGCTGCAGATTTCCAAAAATACTTGACAAAATAATAGAAGGCATTGAATAATATATCTTTGTAGAATATTGATTCTCACACACCATAACCATCAACAAAAAGAATGTTCTTCAACTTGGAATCTGCAAAAATAACGAGAAAACAAACAAAAGCCATGAATTCTTTTGCAGATTCCCTTTAACAACTATCTGATTTTCAAGGATTAAAACACCCAGAGATGTATTTTATTTTAATGATAAATAATATTTGTGATTTGGCCTCTGCAATATAAGTTCTTTAAGAGGGGACAGTTGGAAGATTTGTAAGATTGTTTGTTGTTTTGCTTTTGTTTTGCTTTTTCGTGTGTTTGTTTTTCACTTTATTTTAATGCTGCGCTGTCTCACTGTTTGTTAGGTGCCCTGTCCCTCACCTTCTGTGGTCCACTGAGATGGAGTATTAGGCATGCATTGTTTTCTAAGGGAATTTATATGCAGCACGCACATTTCTCTTGAAAACAAAAGCATAATGCAGAGACCTTGCTGCTAATCAGCTGAGGTGGCTTTACAGTCCCCTGCTGGATCTATTTACCTTGCCCATATTAGTTATCATTAGGAATTTACTCCACTGTGAGAGGCTTACACGATAGATGCATTATGGAAACAGCATACAGTGAAGGCCTAGCAGCATACAATCACACTAACATAAGCAGATAAAACTAGCAACTGTGAATGAACAAGGAAGAAGTGAGCTGATGTTTTACATTATGCTGGGGAGATTTTAATAGTCTGTCTAAATCTCTGGGCTTTATCAGAGCAATATCCATAGACATTTACAGGTTTATTCACTAAAGTCTGGAGAACACCATACTGAACGGGGCAAGACCATTCGGCTACACAAAAGGCAATTTCGACTGCACCCACTATTTCAGCTGGACCAACACAGCCAGACAGCTGAAATTAGGACCAACTGATAGATCACTGTCCACCCTCTGTCCCCACCCGTGGCCAACTCATTTACATTAAGTTTTGCAATGCAGACATACACTCCAGAGGTTTATCTATAGGTCTGCTCTTTGGCTAGCACAAGATATAGGTAGAATTTTCAGCACTACGAATCACTCTTCTTATCATTTTTGTCCCAACAGGGTCTCCTTTTAACTGAACAAGTGATAAAATATATATCCTGTCATCCTGTATTCTGTTTAATTGGTAGAAAATGAACATTATTCATAGGACACATAAGAAAGAGAGACCTTTGCGGTTAATGTTTGAAGTCAGGCCAATGGCAATGATGTCTGCTTGCAGGACGCATTTGAATACATGGTCTTGACCTTGGTATCTGATCTGCTCAGAAGACCTTTGTATTTTTCAAACATCTGAAATTCACATTCTCTGAAGCCTTACACTGCGAATAATTTCTATTTATAAATGTTATTAGAATAGAGACCTTTCTTGACCACAATGGCAATTAAAACAAGTCTATAGCTCTCAAAGTGCTTTATAAGCCCACACTGTAACAACATATGAAATATGTACCCCATCAAAACAAAGGAAAATGCTTCTGCAGCTAAATAATTACTTGATATGGTTGGAAATCAAATGATGAACAGAGAAAGATATTTGAGAGATAAATCTCTGATTTGAAATCCTCTAATTCGTTTAGAAGATATATAAAACAGACAAGTGCATATTCGTTTAGAAGATATATAAAACAGACAAGTGCAAACAGCACTGGCCTGCTGTATAACCGAATAGGGTTAACTGAAGTCCAATGGTTTATGCTTGCTCCAAAGGGGCAATGAAGCATAGAGACATTCAGTGATATTCCTGATGGAATTAGAAAATGAAATCTTTTCTTCTCCTTTCTTGCTATACTTGTCAAAGAACGTGCAAGCTTCACAGCACAAAGTCACTAACCATTAACTCTAAGGATCACTATCTACTGCAATAATGCACAATGCTGTTTTGTATGCTTAGCTGCTCCCACAGTGGAGTGTGGTATATTGTATAAAGTGAACTATACGGAAATGCACGTTCTTCGAGTAGTGAATAGTATGGTGACCTTGGGCAGGATCTATATAAACCAAGGGAAGATGGAAGGGGGAGGAAGTATGGTACAGAATTATTACTTGAAAATAGATGATAGTTCTAATTCTCCAGTAGGCCTAGCGCAGCCGTTCTGACATAACATGACATAACCCAGAGGCGTACACATGCAGACACAGTGCAAATAGCTAAGCAGGTCAAGTGGAAGGATCCCCAAATGGAGTTCTGCTCTATTACAGTAGCATCTTATAATGTATCTTTAAACTGAATTCCACACAATGGTCACACACAGACTTTGTGATGTGCCTATATTCAATATGAATAACCAGTAGGGTAAAATGTTATTGGGATTTATATTTTTACTCAGTGTTACAGATCCCGAAGCAGCACAAATGAAGCCTAGACGGTTGTCTCTGGATGTCAAATGCACTAGTAATAGAGATGTTAAATATATGTGCTCGAAGCATCTTTTGATGTCCTTGTCTCTGCAGAATTTCTGCAATTGTGTGTCGTTATTATCTGCAATTTGAGCTTTCAGTCTCAATTGAATGTTGGGAAAAATATCAAAAATGTATAACTTTATTGTCCAAAGCAGTTACAGAGATACTTGCGGCACAGCAAAGCTTTCTTTTGTAGGCATAGTCTGTGCCATAATTGGTGACAAAACAAATGTACACAGAGTAAAAAGGTATACAAATAAAACACAAAAAAATGCTTTCGCCTTTTGTGTTAACCCTTTCAGTACTCCACTTCAATACAAGAATAGTCTATTTTCCATCAAGCGGCATGTTTGGAAAGGAGACAAATTCTAACATTACTTGTTTTAACACATAGTTACTTGGTTATAATATCTGCGAAGAAACAGATTAGCTGGCACAGCTAATATTTAATACACAAGGGACTGTTCTGTCTTCTATTACTTTACAACCCACACAGACATGTCCCGCATCACAACACAATTAATTGTTTGCTATATAATTGTTCGACTCTGTCAGAGTTATTTTTTTATTATGATGTTTTGAGTTGGTTTTTTTGGGTTTTTTTCAGAAAATCGTTGGTCTTTCATTTAAACAGAAAAATAACAAGATTTTCTTCTAACACACTTTTCTTTTTTTAATGAAGCAAATTCATTATTTTCTGTGAATAAAAAAGGATGTATGTTCACCTTCATTTAATTTTGCTTTAAGCAGTCAAAGTCCTTTGTTGTATCCAAAAGTCTCTTTAAATAAGCATATTGATCTTTGTGTTTCAATGATACTGACATTTTAGCAAGTGTCACAATAGACTTTCAGTCTAGCATTGATTGCTTTGGAACCGGTGTCAATTATTTGTGTCTGATGTATTTGAGAATCCTCTAAACTATCCTGCATGTCCCTGCCATGCTCAGTTTTATGAATGCCTTACCAAGTAAATAAGACAATATTTACCCAATATTGCACCCTGCAAAAATATTGTTTGTTGCATGGCTCGTGAATGGTTGCATAAAGGCACACTGTAGCATGGAAGTTCTCCCCATTATTTTTAGGTAATAAATTAAAAATGCAAAAAAAATCTTAAAAATAGCAATATATATATATATATAAAAAAGATATTTACATTAATAGATTCTGAAACTGTTCCTGGCACAGGCAAGTTACCTTGGTCCCTCTGGCGAGCGTCACATCCATTCTTCTTTAAGAAAAGCTGGATGTATTCACTGAACTAAGCAGGTCTGATACAGGGCGCTGCGCTTTTTGGCATAATTCGCTCAATTGAATTCCTGTTTCCCAGAAGACTTCCTATTTCCTGTGTGTTCCTGGTTCCTGACTTCTGGCCTTGTCCCTGACTCCACTGCTCTCCATTCTCCTGATATTGGCTCGCCTGACTACCCGCTTTGGTGCCTGACCCCTGCTTGCCTCCTGGACTTTGCTTTTGGTTTATGACATTATTTGCTATTTATAGTAAAGGTGTTTTGCATCTACGTTCTGTCTCTGCCTGGTTCCTGGTTCCTAACAGGATTCCTTTAAAATACAAATTGAATATTTTTCACTTTGAGTGAATTGTTACCCTTAAGACTGAATAGATTCCAGGATTGGTGGAAAACGGCTGTTAAAACAACAACTAGAACTGTTAATGTTGCATTGTCACATTCCATATAATTATAGGTTTTTAATCCCACAGATATTACACGTTTTACATTGTTTAAGGTCTATGCTTATTTATACATTTCACTTAATAAAGCAACACTTCTGTAAAAAGGTGGGGAATATTTCATACAAACTGATGTTTCCCATGATCCTCCAGTAAAATAGAATTAGGTCATCATGAATATTTTGCTGGTTTCCACAAATTACCAGATCTTATAAATAGTGGAACACATTCATCAAGACAAAACCATGTGCTATTCTGGAGCAAAGAGATACATTTGGAGCAAATACCACAGAAACCTATAGAACAATTGTTACTATTTAGCACTTTTTGCATGAAGTAGTACCTGCTTTGCCTTTATAAATCTCCCCCATTGAGTTCAGAGAAGCATTTCATGGCATTCAGATGTTTTACTGATTTACTGAAAAGAGGTCAAACATTATAATCACGAGATTCTATTCCATCCCTTTTTAAATTTCTATAGTGTCCAGAAAATCGAGAGCACGGATTAAACTAATGTTTTGTGTCATCCGCTATTAAAAGAACTGTCTCTTTTAAAAAAAATCCTGAGTGACTATTGTGTATATTTTCATTAGCAGAGAGCGCTGCTTGGTCTGGCATTGAGCAGTGCCATGCATGGTTACATTAGGACAGTGAGAAATGGGCACACGCAATAAGAAATGGCAACAATGATGGATGCAGAAGGCAGAGAAAATTGAGGTTAATCTCTACACGGTATGAGACTACAGTGTTTCCTAACCTTGGCAAAGTAAACTCTAGACACAATATAATGGTTCACAGTTCTTTTAGCTGCACTGGCCAGGGGGAATAAGAAATACTATTGGCATTGGCTAGTTAACATTTTATAGAACATGCCAGGCCTAAAGAAACTTAATCAGGGCAGCGGAATTTTACCAGCTTTTTTATTATAATTGTTGTTGTAGAAAGACTAAATAATAAAATTTATGTTTAACCCTTAAAAAAAAACATTTAAAAAAAATAAAACCTGGATTCCTTAAAAAATGCCAACATAACGATTTTTTAAAGCATTGCTCATCTCACTGACTGGAAATGACATTACAAATTCTGAATTATTTTCATTTAAACTCAAGTTCTCCCTTAGATATTTTTATCTGACATTCCAAGTAGCAGGTTAATCAAGAAAAAAACATTGCAGGCTAGTTTTCCCAGGACTAAGAGTTGAGAAGACTTAACTCCACTATTCACTGAGCTTCATTAGCAAGCTGCTGGGAAGAATGTTTTTTTGTTGGAAGGTTACATTCATACATTTATAAAATAGAAAGAAGCTGTTTGTGTTACGCTGGCTAGGGAGCCTATTTATTCAGGAATGTTTAAAATTTATATATTTCAGGGTTCTGCAAAAGCAAGGCTTAATATACGCTGAAATGGTTACTGGTTATCAAAGGATTAAAATGTTGGTGCAGGGTTAATGAGAACCTATGAAGATATGTCCTGAGCTACCAGTAGCCTTTGAACTGTGTTGGGATCTGTGCTGACAGTTTGGCTCTTGAGCAGGTCTGCGTTCACCTTGTAGAATCAGGAAATTGTGGACTTTTAGCTGATGTAAGAACATTTTCTAATATTTTGTAGCTTTTTTTCCCCAAATGTTGATGCTCGATATTTGCTGTAATGTCTTCAGTAAAACCAAGCAAAATTCCTCAACCTGTGGACCACCGTAAGTCTAGGTTGTAGCAAGATCCAATGCAATGTTCACTAAGGTAATCACTAAATAAAAACTGATGTAAAATTTTTAAAAAATCTGTACATGGAATCGTTTTCAAATTTACTAGACAATAATTTTTGTACTCCCTTGGTTTGACTATAGGGGAGAGAGGACAAGTAGGAGAAGGAGTGTCAGGTGATTAGAAACAGGAACTGAAATTGCAAGCCACATAAAAAGACAAATCATCATCTTAAAATTGCATGTTTCCATTAGATTATGCAAAACACCTTGACCCTTCCTCCTGCCATTACCAGTGAATGGAGCTTTTTCCATAAATAAGCCCTCAGTGAACGTAGTGAAGTTTTAGGACTTTTTTTTAAGGTTTTTTTTGTCTCAACTAGGTTTTGTTTACCAGTCACGTTCATTGACTCCATAATTCTCTTAGCCACAGAAAGTTTAAGTTTGCATCAAAAAGCAGATGAGCATGAATCGGATCAATTTCGTGAGAGAGTTACCTGAGTGTGAGAAGGTGGCAGTCCCTTCCTCCCATACACCCCAATGAGTGCATCCTTCTGAAGAGTAATGTTGAATTTTAGAAACTGTGGTTGATCTACAGCTAGTTGTGATCGCCAGAATACCCCTGGAGGAATCTCCTGCAGCGCTTTTTGGCCAACGTCAAGCTCTCCAGAGTCAATTGTGTTGTTTTCTTGAGCAAAACCACCAGATTTACCTAGAATAGTCAAAATAATGAACATATTTGTAATCTTACAAATCTCAACTTTAATTAATCAGAATAACAAAGTGAAATATAAGTGAAGAATATTAACACACTGGGGCAGTAATGAGTGACTGGTACATTATACAGATCTCCAAGAAATAATTACTTGCAAAAATGAAGAAATATACCAAAATATGCTACTCTTCGGTATTTTCATTCGGCCAGGTAGACTGACAGCATATGCTCCAAATAACACATTAGCTGCCAGTCGTCTGGCGAGGATGGCAGGAGAATATGACATGTGTCTTCTGTTAACTAATCAGTGAGTCACACATCAAGGTGAAATATATATAGACAATCGATAGCATGTGCTCTCACCCATTGACATAACCTTGGATCCGAAGCTGGTGCTACAGAATGTCTTAAGGGTAACATATTACATGTTTGTGTTGCAAATAACCACACAACATGACTTCACACTACTGATATTATGTACAGCACAGCAACCTGGGAGAAACCAGACACCTTTTGGTGAAAGGGAATGAATCAATATTCATTTAAAGCGATCTAATACAGCAAATTCAGCTACGCTTTGCAGAATGGCAATTAGAGTTGGATAACCCCTTCCTGAATGAAGTTGCTCTCATGACACCTAGAATGTTAACCATTGATAGATCAGTGGTGTTCTACCTAGTCCTCATGTTGCACAAGCGGTCTTGGATTTGGGGATATCTCATTTCTGTTTCAAAGGTTCCAATGACAATACTTGGACCATTGTGGTGCATGGAAGAAATCTGATAGGCTTCTTCTGCTGTTATACTATGTTGGTTTTAATTCTAAATTCAAATTGGCTTCTGCAAAAAACATATTTTTACAAAAACAGACATTTCACAACATCTTAAAAAGTTGTTGTATGAAACATGGAGACATGGTTGTTTTGCTACATTCACAGCACTGATTTGTGAGTCTTGCTGCTTTCTATTTTAAATCCCTAGGAGACTCAATAAATACATGTTTTTAAGTAAGCTATATGTAAGTTATCTTTAGGCCTGACTATCCTCAATCGACTGGAGGCAGTGCGCGTATTCTACGTTCTGTTGAATGTGTCATGTCCATAAAAATGTGTTAGTTAGTGGTTAGCCAGAGGAAGATAAGTTTTATGGGATCAAAAAGTAATAAAGGCATCTTGAGGATAGGGTTATTACCCTTCAGCTATTATTTTAGTCACTTATGTTCAAACCATCAGAATGGGAAAGAAACAATATGACTCTCAAAAAATAGCTATAATGCTGGTACTCACTTGGGTTGCCAGTACGGATATTGAGGCATACCCACCACAACTGGCTGAAAAAAATGATATAGTATACAAAATAATACCTCACTCAGGTTTTGTCAGAGACTAAGATTATTCACTTTGTATATGTTCTAGAACGCTTGCCATATTATTGCCATATTATTGTAATATACGAAAGACTTTCAGTAATTTTTATATATACCTATTTCTGTTTTCTTTTACACAAGGTAGTTTTTTGTTGTGTTTCTTGCACTCTATATTCAGTTTAAGTGTACCCCTGGTATAATACTACAACAGTTTTTTTTTTTTTTAGGTAAAAGTTCTAGAACACACACAAAGTGAATAAAGAATTATCTTAGTACCTGACAAAACCTGAGTGCAGTATTATTTTGTATATTAAAAAAAAAATGCGACTCTAACCATGGAATAATTGTTGATCCCTGTTAGAAGCAGCTGAGCTAGTAGGATTTTCAGATGATGGGATAACAATCTGGTGTGAACAATCTGAATGCCCATATTGGTCTAGTTTTGGCATTTATTAGGATCTCTTTATACCCTCTGAGTATCATTTAGATGCCATATCCTACATGAAAAGTTTTGTTGAAAGTGTTTATCATGTTATATCACAAATCCTCCAATAGTTATATCCAAAAAGATAGCATACTTTGTCAAAAGCATATTACATGTTAAGTATGACTCTAATGATCTCAAAAGTCACCCTCTCCTGATCTAGTAGAGCACGTTTGTGGTGACGTGATACATAGCATACATCTTCAGCCAACAAGGGTGCAGCAACTGCAACTAACATGTGAGAATGAATCAGAATCCATAAAGATTTTTTCCAGTACTTTGTTTAATTCATTCCATGAAGAAATCATACGGTTCTGGAGGTAAATGGGGTTCTACTACTTATTAGGATTTATCTGATAAAGTGGCCACTATATGTTTATCTGTAAGGCAAATAGTAATTTCTGTAAAAATGCTTTTGCCTAGAAAAATTACTTATGTGTAGGCAAATAGTTATTTGGGCTTTAAAACACTACTTGCAAAGGCAAAGCCTTTAGCCTAACTAGTATTTAGGGAAATAATCTATTTCTTACAGGTTCATTTTCTTTTATTTCTTTTCAGATTTATTTTTTTATCCTTTTCAAGCTGCCTAAGGCTGCTCAGGCAATAAGAGAAACTGACTCTTATTCAGCAATAAAAAAAAAAAAAAGGCATCCTTGTACAATGGCACTTGGCTTGTCAATAACCGCCTTGGAAACTGTCAAGTAAAGTGTCCCCTGCTTGTAAATAGGTGACCAGGAACACCAGGAAGGTGGCCTTTGATGCCCTAGGTGCTCCAAGAAAGTGGTTCCCTGCTCTCTAATACCTGGGGAAAATGTCTCCTGCTTGCCAACAGTAAAATGGCTCAGGCTCACAAATACACACCCAGGTAACCCAGTAAAGTGGCATTAATAGGTGCTTTGGCACACCAGGAAAGTAGATTTTGGTTCACCAATAGCCAGCCAGGATCCTTCAAGGGAAGTGGCTCCTGTTTAATAGTTTTCTCCCAGGATAGTGGCCCCTGCTCCTCATTAAAATCCCAGGAACCCTTGGAAAGTGGCCCCTGTTTCTCATTAGGATGCCAGAACACCCTTAGAAAAGTGGCCAACTGGCCAACTGGCTTCCCGGTAAATTGTCTCTGCTAGTCAATAGGGACCCAGGCAACCCCAGGAAAGTGGCCTCTGCTCACCAAAACATGACCAAGCACCTGAGAAAAGTGGCCCCTGGTAGAAAAAGTGGCACCCCTGGTAAGCGTCTGAATACTAGTTAGACAAAAGGATTTTGCAAATGGCGTTTTAAGGGTCAAATAACAATATACCTGAAATGTCTATTTGCCTACCACATATATTCAAACATTATTCAAGAATTAAGACCTAGTAAATCAGTGACAGAACAAGCCAAAGCTGTCAGGTTCCTTCTTGTGTTGAGAATATGGAAAGGTATGGCAGGACCAGAACTAAAGTGTCATTCCAGAGTGCATGAATTTCAAGATAACAGGCCAATCAATAAAGCAGACAAACGTGTTGGAGTCCATGTAGGCTCAAAACCTTTTGGAGCTGTGAATTGTGGAAAACTGAAATATGGAATGCAAAATGTAAACACAGTAGTTACACATGAAAAAAATTACCCATGGCAGGGGCTTTTCCAACATATATATTGTGACTGTGACTTTAAAATATTGTTATCAGTTACATGCAATTCACTGATGAGTGAATAACATCACCCTGCCGGCATTATATTAATTACTAACCCAACAGTAAAGCTGGAGGTGCAAATACAGCAAACACCAAGCACACAGCTGGGTTACATAGATCCATTTGAGACAACAGATTAGTTGAATAGAGCTCTTTTTTATTTGTGTTTTATCTTTGAAATGCTTCTTTAGGAGCCTCGGAGCAGAGGTGGCTATAAACCTGCATACTGCTCTGTATGTGCTGACAGTGATTTCTACAGCATTAATTACACCGTAAACTCTTTAGTGCACAGATTATTTTTCACATTCTATACATCAATGCTGTTACCCCCGTTCCCATGGCTAATTTAATTTTAACTCTGTTTTATTTTTATTTTTTTCAACATACACTGCGGAGCAAGGATAGAAAGCCTCAGGCATTCCAACTGATGTGGGTGACAACTCCCATTGCGCTTCCACAAAGAATGGCAGGCTGGCTTGGCATGATGGGAGCTGTCAACTAAAACAGCTGGATTGCCAGAGGCAGCCTGTACGTGTTGCATGACTGCTCTGACTGATTCCAGTGGGTACACTTCTCTAACGACACATCGACCCATATATTATCATGCCTGAAAGATATATACTCAGCAACAGATGTATACAACGTATTATGGATTGCTTTGCACAATAGTTTAAACAAAACAAAACTGTTTATATACACTCACACACAGATATGTATCTCTATCTTATATTTAAATAGAATCATTCTTACCCGTATCACCAGAGGGCACATATACAGCATGTGTTGGCACCACTTCAGAATTGACTTTTCCATTCTCAAACGTGTCATTTTCTGTCTGTTGTAGCTGCCAGTTGAGACCAAACAGATGCATGGCTGTTAGGGAAAAATATATATTGTTAAAAAATAAATAATCCTATTTGGAAGAATAACAGAATAACTATGTGTGTATATGTGTGTATATATATATATATATACACATACACACACACACACACACACCACAATATATTATGTCTATAGATGATAGATAGGACATTTAAATCAATGCAAATGAAAAACTCCATATGTTTTATCTACTATACATTGAAATACAGTGAATTCAAAATTAAAATTGAAAAAAAATTAGGCCAAAAAGCTGATTTAGAAAAATTCACTAGCTATTTTGCAATTTGCAATACACCACAGTTGCCTTGCTGAATAAATCTTGGCATGTACCACTTATATTCCAACTAATAATGTGTCAGTCCTAACTTGCAATTGTACATCTCATTATTTAAATATTATACATAGACGGCACATAGACTACTGATACAAATATTATTAGCAAATTCAGAAACCAAGATTCCCTGAACAATCCTAGAAACAAACAAGAAATATCATTCAAAATATTCACTCAAAGGGATCTATGTATGTATATATATATATATATATATAAAAAAATTCTAACTTTTGCACTCCAGCTAAATGATACCAGGTGCCCAGGCACACTGTAATATGGAAAATAGATTATTGCTGGCACTCCTGGATTTCAACAACAATACGGTTTATTGTCATGAGTCTTGACAATAAACCGTAGTTGAAATCCAGGAGTGCCAGCAATTCTCTATTTTATATATATATATATATACAAACGTTCCAAATATAACAGAAAACATTCTTGTGAATATCATACATGGTTCATGTCACATTTCATGAAACGAGTTAGACTGATTATTAAAATGCTCTGCATCTCTAACAAACAATGTAGAAACATGAGCAGATCATTTTACAGAGGAAACACAATGCAATCAAAATGCAAACAAAGCAGGCAATCAAGTAAAGGTGCTTACGTATGTGCTAAAATAAATGTATGTGTGTGTAGAGGTAATGTTTACCTTACATGGATGCATATTTTGACACAAAGCTTGTAAAGAGACTGAAAATCACACATAGAGTGTGTACACACACATATACATAAACACACTACGGGATTAAGATAGAACCATTCCTAAGAAAACATTATGACAAAGCCTTTCAAGTGTATTTGAATAAATCCGTTCTTGGCATTCAAATTATATAGCTAGAAAAATTCATAGTCATTCACATGTCTGTCTGTCTATTGCTCTATATATCGGTCGATCTTTCCTCCAATCGACCATCTGTCTTTCCAACCGTCCGTCCATCTGCCCAGCTACTGATAAATCTGCCCACCTATGCACACACCCATTCCTCTAGTTTCAGGAAAACTCAATACTCATTTATTGTCACCTGCTACATCTGGCTCATGCTGCAGGCTATATAATCACAAATTTTGGTGCGTAAAGGATAGGATGTTCTGCTCAAACCTTTTTACAGGGGCACAGAATCACAGAAAGGAATTTAATGGAATGGCATTATTAAGGAATAGGGTCTCTCCTACTACAGATAAATAGGAGATTCTCTACTATCAATGTGTTAATTACTATATTTTATTGTTAAATGTGGAGTATCAAACAATTACCTCACTGTTGTGTCGGTCATATCCAGGCAACATATTATCCTAAAAAATAGCCTTTATGAACTACATCTGCACTGTGGACTCTGTTTGAGTACTCTTTTTGGCCTTTTACTCTAGTGGGACCATTCACTAATTGTCTCAGGTTTACCAGAATATATTAACGGTACCGCCACACTTTGAGTGAAAATAACATTTAAAAAATGTTAGCCTGTTTTATGCTTCATGCTTAATCATCAATATTGTACTCCTAAACTGTACATTTTTTAGTTTGAAATGAACTTTCAGCACAGGTAAAGCCTTCTGTATTCTTCGCGATCTGTATAAGGTGGTTTCTGTAATAATTATGTACCTCTTTTCTGCCTTCAGGGTTTTTTATGAGCCTGACTATAGAGTGAGTGACTTCGGCAGTGCAAGGGTTCACACAGGGTGATAACGTATGATGAGAGCGTTTGTAACAATCCCAAATCGTCAATGTAAGATGAGAACATCTGTATGTAAGGATTACAGTGTTCTATATGGTTCCCAGCAGAGTCAGGCTTTGATTAGGAACACATATTTTTCCATAAATTAGCTTTTGTTTAGAATTTCCTGCTGTGTATATTTGCCACTCGTTGACGTGTGCAGGTCTATTACAGGTTGCCATGTGTCCATCTGTAACTGCTCTACCTAAATAAAGTATTTGGTTTAGAAACCGCATACTCAATCTAAATAGACTGAAAATTGAAGGGGTGACACCTTTGCACCTTCTTTATACAGTGTCTGTGCCAAAACACTGGACCACATCATACTACTTTGTTTTTAAATACTTTCTTTATATGGCTCAAATTGCACATGTCACGCAAGCAACCGGGTCCGCTTACCGCACGCGTGGCTAGTGGCTAGTTGGGTCAAAGGAGTGCCACAGCAGACTTCATTGCTGCGCAGCAGAGCCATATAAAGGTTCCGCCTACAATTATGATTCTAACATGCATGCGACATCACAAAATTCCAAGGTCATGTGATGACGAGTAGCCAATCACAGCCCTCTTTTAGCTATTTAAACGTAAACTGACAGTTATTCGGTCTCCTGCCTTGGTTTCCCATTCTGGTTAATCTGACAGTGCGTTTATTATTTTTATTGCCATTTATATAGCGCCAACAGATTCCATAGTGCTTTACAATATTGATTCCTCTGTGTATTTGACTTTTGGCTTGTATTCTGACTATTCTGATTTCTATTATCCTTGAACTTGTCTTGTCTCACCGTGTACCTTCTCTCTGTTATCCTGACTTTGATTTGTCCTGTTTATTCTAGTTTTAACATTAAATCTGGCCCTTCTAAGGTCTTGTAATATGTTTAGGGCTTTTCTGTTTGCTTTATTAGGTTACTTGGCTCCTGTTTGTTGGGTGTCTGTCAGTCCTAACAGCAAACATCTTGTTGCATTGTAATTATTTTTCTGCAGTGTCTGAGGATAGAACCTACTGTGCTTATAGTATATGCTGACTGTCACCCTGTCCCACTCATGAATAGGAATACTATATATCCTCTTTTACCAATGTACTACATACTAATGAAACATAAAGGCATGTGCGTCATCTACAATCCATCCACATTGTTTCCTATTTGCAAATTAACCAAAAAAGCCTGTTCTAAAAATGAACACATTAAACAGAATAGGGAAATAACAGATTCCACTATTCTGGAAAAAGAAAGTAGGAGAATTTGCCAGTTTTTGTGAGGCTATTTTATCACGCTGCCTGTTCTTGTGTCTATAGGATTTTTTTATCTATCTTTTCCACTTGTCTCTGCAATAACATCTTTTGTGTGACAAGCGTTTTGGGACCGCCAGTAAAGGATGCATGGCACGGCTTTGGAAGTTATTTAACCGCATTTTGTGTTCGCAATCTATCCATCTGTTTTAGTTTCTTTGTTAGTGTGTCAAAGAACAAACTTGTTAAATTTGTCTGCCAACGGTTTTTAGAAAACACATTTTCATCATGCCGTGCCAAAAGCTTCTGATGGTTGGAATTAAATACTTTTTAAAAAAGTGAGCATTTCAGCAGTAATTTTTTTCCCAGTGCTTGAAATGATTATGTGCTCCTTATCAATCTAGAAGAGAGGATTTGCGGTATTGTGTTACACAAATCCCTATGTTACATCTTTCCAGCCCCATGGCAGTACAAACTGGGAAACCCATGGTGAGATTACTTTGCTAAATCACAAGAAATAAACATAGTTTGTTTCAGGTGCTCCTAGTTTGAATATGTTTTACTGTTGGTGACACTAAAGAGGTTAAACAATTTGATGGGGCATAAAGATCAGTCAAATTATACGTTACTGCATGGGATATCAGCTATTCATTCGCTGCATATTTGGGAATTGCAGGGAAGTGACAGTGGAATTGCAAATATTAGGTTAAAATAGACCAAAAGACCAAGCGTAAAAAACAGATGAGTTTTAGCAGTTCCCAAATCGCCTTCTTTGCACAAAGCTAGAATTTCCTTTGTCGAGTCACTGCATTTTCAAGTTAAGTAATTACAAATAGCGTATGCTTTGTTAATGACTTGAACATTCGTTGGGTTATTGGCTAAATTCAGAATTACATTAAAATAAGAATGGCACAATTTAAGCAAAACTGGCTGAACTGGACAATTTCTCAAATTCTGCAATAGTTTCAACCCAGTTATTTTAGCCTAAATCATACCCCTCAATATTGGAGTGCCAAAAAGGGGACGTCGGGCCTGGGCAGGGTGAAAGGGGGTGTCCAGTGACACAAATACTGCGTGCCAAGCTAGGAGGCCAGCCCACTAAAGGTGGACCATGCTGAGCAAGCTGTTTCAGGACTCTCTGCAGAGTCCTAGTGCATTGAGTGCAGCACAAATGAGTCTAATGATGAGCTCGCACTACGCTGTTTAGGGACACCGGGGAACAAAGTTGGAATGGCAGGACTGCACCCTAAAATCAGAACTGTCCCACCTAAATCAGACTGTTTTTTTTTTTATCTTTTAACCAATATGTTAGTAATTATACACATAAAGAACAATGCATATATTAATTGTCTTGTGACAGGTGACATATATTGAGATAAAGTGTGATTTACTTTAAACTAATCAAAAAAAAAGTTGACATGTTAAAAAGAAACACAAAACACAGATTAAAAACAATGCAAACAGCTTTAAAATTTGCGTTCATTAGAATACAACCCCCGTCACGCCATCGAATCTTATTTAAATACTTAAGTACTTTATTAAGTAAAAATTTTAAAAAATGATTTGATTGATCACGTATCTCTAGTAGAAGACAGCATGTAAAGCACTAAAAGTGATTGGTACTGAAAGTGTTAAAAGCATACTGGGTTTAATATGTGGAACTGGTGTCTGGCAAATCAGAAGTTCCTTGTGATGAGGTTTATCCTTTAGTTCTACAGTGAAAATACAAAGCCGTGTATTGATTTAGCATTTTTCATTACAATTGTGTATCCAGGACTTTGTCAAGTTTATCTAAAGGAAATTGTGTCTGTCTGAATTGCCAGGCAGCAAGGTTTGCAGCGGATTTGCTTACGGTTTGATAACAAAATAAGGGCACGTTGTGAATAATTCAAAGAAAGGCTCTTTTATTAGTTTGTTATACGGGAGCTTATTTAGATTATAATGCAGGATGTTAAGAAGCATTGTAGAACATTTCTTCAACATTTGTTTTGTTGCATATGAGGAAAACTAATTTAGGTCATGAACTGAAGGTAGTAGTTTTGTCCTGATGAGAGGGAATAATGCTTAGCCCTGTCATGCCCCATCTTTTTGGACTTGAAAGCCTTCTTAATGCTCAAACTGACCCCAGACATTATTTTTAGGGCTATGCTTTCAGCCACCAGGAGAACATTAAGAGGGATGTCTCCAGAGCACTGATTTGGGGAGAATCCTGGGATGTAACAATTTATATCTGGGAACATAGGGAGTGCAGTGCCTCAAAGTGTCTCCTGTGGGGAGGAGAAGATCAGTTGTGGCAGTACAAGTGGTTAGACCTCACACAAAATGGGCTGTATACCAAGATTTGGTGGCAGAGTGTGGACAATGTGAAAGAATTACCCACTGCCTGCCTAAAGATTTCTAAACTGTCCGGGAAGTTGGTAACTATGACTTGTATCTTGATAGCTGGTTGGAATTCATGTAACATGAATATGTCATCAGGGTATTACTTTATAGATAGCACAACTTTATCTATATAATGCTAAGCAACATAAGGATAACATATTATCTCCAATATTTCCATTTATATCTTAAGCTGTTGCATTAAGATATAAAGCGCAGCATGTAATTCCCGAATGAAATTCTAGAATGGCATGACTGTCCACTGGGCATTGTGTGATTCTGCAAAGCCTTGTGGAGACACACAGCACACTACAGAAATGAAAAAAAAGATAAGAAATCGAGATCATTGACATTCATATGAAAAGCAAGTTTACGTTTTAACTTCTTTTCCCTCTAACCTGAGCCTTTATTTTACAACCTCTCACCCAATGTCTAATTTGTCCCCTTCTCTCCAACAATCTCTTGCTCCACCTCTCTCTTACATCTCTTGGTCCCATTCTCTCACTTTATGCCAGTACCTTCTGTGTTCTGTGTTACCTACAACCCGTCTTTTATCTTGTTTCTTATGCATCTTTCTCTAGGCATGTTTTTAAGCTCTTTGCTGCTATCATCATGCTTTATGAACTTTGCATTTCATCCTTGAACCCCCCCCTCTCGAGTGTAATCCCCATTGGTCTTAAGAGAGAATTAGTCAATCAGTATAGAAAAAAGTTTGTCAAAGGAATATACATCTACAGGTTATCCTCGGTTACGTTAGTGTTGCTATTTTGTCTGTATTTTTTAAAGCCTCTTTACTGTCATTATAATTATCATTCAACTAACGCACAACCAATATCGACGTTTCCAGGTAAACTTGTCAGTGTGACATACAGTCTGTTGGGTTTGTTGATAGTGTTTGTAAATGTTATACAAATCATCTATCACACAAACACATATTCTATAGTAATGCGTGATTCACAGTGCTAGTGTTGTTATTTTTACAGACTTCATCTTTTACTTTGACCACCTTCAAAGAATATCTTCTATTTAAATATCCCTTAACAAAAAAACATCTGTTATTTTCCTTAAAAAATTACCTGCAGTGTGATAAAATCCAAAAGGTAGCAAACAGAACTCCGTATAGTAAGTGGCAGAGATGGACTGATTCATCAACTTTAAAACAAATGACTATCGGGACTATATATCACATCATGGATTCTTCTCAATTAAATCTGATGCAAGTCCCCATTAAAGGTCAGACTAGAATTCAGCTAGTTCAACTATTATCAGGTTTTTCATTTTTTGTTAATGTAGGGATTTTAATTTCTAACTCTTAATGGTCTCTTCTTCATACTGTCACTGTTTGGTTCCAAATGCATACTTTATGGTAACCTGAATGGTGAATGAAAAATGCGCCCCTCTAGTTCATGGTCTATACATTACTTTCTTGACATTCCTTTTCCATCTCATTCTCAGAGACTTAGCTGGCCAATTTGTTATCCCTAGTCATATACCATGTTTCCATTTCAGGCAGTATATAATAACAAACTAACCTATCTAGTCTCTCAGAACCTTAGCTTACTTCTGAAAGCCATTATTTTCTCCACTGTTTCCCTGCGGTTATTTACAAGTATGCCTACAGGAAATTTATGCTACACGTCCACTAATATTTCAGCAAAATAGTGTTTTTTATTACTTACGTCTGTTCCATGATAGCTATATACACATGTATTTATTACTACATCCATTTCTCTATTACCTTTATTTTCTCATTGGAGGGGTGTCAAGTCACATAGCACAAAACCTTTACCAGCTTGGCAGGTAGGATTTATTATTAGCCAATTACATGATACTCCTTTAGTCAAATAGAATCAGATTGATCCCGTGACCCTGAATTCCACAATTGATATGTTAATCAAATGATCTATCTCATAACCTATAATTATTAAAAAGATGTGGGGGGAAAAAATACTATGCTAATTATCTATATTTTAAACCCACAGAGGGTTACATAAGTTATATATACGAGGTCTGTCCTAAAAGTTTCCAGCCATTTAATATGAAAAATAGAGACATTTATTGAAGAAGATACTAGATACAAGAAACATTGGACAGAGGACAATGACTCATCAGTACCCTTCAAAGTAGACACGTTGGGACCTCACACAGTTCTCCCATCCCAGCGTCTCTTCCACTGTTCAAAACACTCTGAAAAATCCTTTGTTGGAATTGCCATCAGCTTCTACTTCTTACACTGCCAGTCATCGATCTTTGTTGATTGCAGCACGTACACGATCAACATTCTCAGGTGTTCTGCTAGATGCAGGCCTTCAAAAATGTGGAGAACATTTAACAGATTCTCTGCCAACTTTGAAGTGTTTGTGCCACACTTTCATTTGTGCTGCATTCATTGCATCGTCCCTGAAAACCTTCTGAATCATCCAAATAGTTTCCGCGGAGGAATGTTCAAGCTTAACGTAAAATTTGATGTAGATTCATTGATCTACTCACTCAGTAATTTTGAATGTGACGTCCACCCATGCCCACTCAATGACATCGTCATTGCTAACTCATGCGCCATCCAGTTCATTATCCTTGGCTGCCAGGTTACATTGATGTCATGCAATACTTATCTCGTTGTATTAACAATGGCTGGACTTTTTCCCGACGGACCTTGTATGTATTTTTATATATATATATATATATATATATATATATATATATATTCAATGTTGTGCTAAAACCGAAAAACATATGCCTGGAATGCACTGACCACATATGAATGAGTTAATGTTTATTTTCTTTACTTCCATTTCTTTAGCATCTTATTAAATATTTTGTTATCGCCAAGCCTGACATAACAGCCATTTGCATTGTCAATTAAATATTAATGCGGCACAGCATTAAAGCATTGTAAATATTTTGTTATGCTTTGCACTTAGCATAAAAGAGGGTTCAATTTCAGTAAGTACAAAATATTTCTGAATCCAAACATACTGTATTAAATTACAGTAAATGATAGTCAAAGAATGGGAAAAGCGATTATATTTTAATAGTTAATGTGAATGGTTCGGTCGTTAGGAACAGTACGGAAAGTTGGTAACCACATGAGAGGAGCTGCAGCTTCACAATTTCCTTCTTTTTATGGAAGAATATAGTGAGATTTTTATTTCCCTTTTTTTTCCCATTCTCACACGTTTTATTAGCAGTGCTAATTCATAAATCCCTAGGAACACTTGTATACTGTTAAAGTATTAGTAACAAATGCAATTAGGCATAGAACTATGATAGGTAAATGCAGTCTTAATTGCAATCTAAGCAAATTATAAAATCTGTGTTGTATTATATTCAGCATTTAACAGTGAAGTTCCTTGTAGAAAACAAAGAAAATATAAAATTAGCAAAAGCATTTACAGACATAATTTCCCTTAAAATGAAATGGATCAATCATGGAAGCAAGCAATTAACTTTATTATGGCTTCTATGAAAATTAAAGATATTTCCAGTGTGTATTAGATTAAATTAGCATTTTACTCTGTAGGTTCTCATTCACTTGTATAGGTACCATCTGGGATAATTCTGCTGGGACCAAAAAGTATGAAGATGTCAAATACATCTCAGACGTTTTTGGTATTTTTCTGAGGAGTTGGGCTTTCCAGGTACATGGCCCAGATTTAATATTGATAATCTGAATTTGAGTGCTGGTTTACTTGAAAGCTTCCTTATACATGTAATCAGCACAATTTTCCCATTACCCTTATGGATTCTGTTGCATATCTATGTGGACAGGAGGCTGTTTCATGATCGGAGAAGGGAAGGCAATAGTTTTGTCCTATTATGTCACACATCTAGTTCCCTTTTTGAGTATGTACTAATGTCACGTTGATACAAAATATTTAACCTTTTCTGTTGGTAGTCAGTGCATACATAAGTTTGGCATTGCATTGTCTTGCAACCTTAGTGTAGCCAGGTTGAAGAAAGGTTTGATTGAATACTTTTTTCTCCTACAAGCAGCTATCTCTGAATAAATGGTAACTGGGCACCATAAACACTGAAGCACACTGTAGTAGGTATGACACAAGTGTCACCTGGCGCTGTTTATTAGTAAGTAGTCAAACAATTTTCTAATGTTTCAACACTTACTTGGGTCACCTGGATACCTCTTTACTTCTTTTTGGATAGCACTCATGTGGACGTTCCATGCCATCTGATGCTCTTAAATAATGAATTTCATCCAAACATTGACATGTAGGGAAGGGAAGCTTCCACTTTAAATATAGCTGACATACAGATCAGGGGGACCCAAGTAGGAGTCAAAATATTTGAAAATGAAGTGACTAATTACTGTGGGACAATGTCAGGGGATTCCTGGCACCATAACCAATACAGTGTTAGATGTAAGATATGAATAGAATTGTGTTTTGATGGTTATAAAAAAACATTTATTGTATTCTGCAAGTTTCATGTTTGGCAAAATCAGTGTTAAACATATTTTGTTTAACCTATGTATGTTCCATGACACATCACAGAATACTTGTACTTCTAATGGTGCTAAATTCATTCAGCACACTGAACCTACCAGAAGTGGCAAATTGGTTCATAGAAATCAATAGCCAACAATAGACATTACTGAAAAAGCCTCAATATGCCCACACACACAGTTTTACAAGTTTAAAGGCAACTGGTGATGTAGCATCATATGGAGGATGACTAATTAAGATGATCAGTTCATTTTGAAAAGTTTCCAAATCTGAGAATATCATCTGCCAATGTATATTAACTTTTCTGAGAAATATGTAATACTATCCCTTTGAGAGAAAAGCCTGGGGATATTTTACTATTAACATCAGTTAAGTTTTATAATGGACTAGGTAGGCAATCAGACAACGTATTACAGGCAGCTAGACTGAAGAATGAGGGGGAGGAGGGGGGTGGATAGAACTTTCAGCTAGCTCTTGTTATATAAGGAGCTAATAAAGTGAAATAACTGACGTAATAGTATAATTACATAGACACATAATATCCATGCACATACTAGCTGACTCAGATAAACCCTTAAAACTTGCTGATTATGATTAATACCGTGCTTGAATAGGTGCTTGGGATGCAGTTTCAAGATGGTAAATGTCTATATTTTGGTACCTGTAGCAAACTACTATTTGTTTAAAGTAGATACAAGTATATGAATGTAATGTATAGTCTAAAACAGTATATGCACTGAAATATTACCAAAATAAAACCAAGCAAAAAGAGATTTGTGATTCAAGGATTTTGCCCATTTACGACTCTGAGAGACATTAAAATAGTATAAAATTCGCAAAGTAGTGGGTGCATGTTTAATATTGACTGCATTGAAGGGGAAAACAAGATTACAAATCAAAGTATCAAGAAGTTCTTTAACGATGTATTTGTACACCCCCATACACACGGTAAAATAATGAACAATTTCAAACCTGTACTGAAGTGTTTTATATTGCAAGGTGACCTTGATAATAGTCAAACAGGCTTAGTTAGTACAGTGAGAATTACTGAAAATTCTACGTGAATTCAGAGTTCATTTAACATTAAAAGCCAGAACAGTCAAACTGGAAGCAAATCTGACTCGGAGCATTTTAAAGTTTGGCTACTTTGGTCTTAAATGTTTTTGAACTGGTCTGTGAAAATTGTCAGTAATTAATAGTGAATTCATTTTAGTAAATAGCCCTGTAAGTACTCTTTTTTTTAATGCGGCACTGACCACCATGGCTGTTTGTGCAATTTTAACAACAGATTATAACATTTTGGAAAAACACAGACGCTGGACAGTTTTAGATGCCAAAAATGGCAGAACGAAAAATTTAAGAGATATAAATCAATCATCTGATACAGAAAGAATTGCAGTTTTCTATAAATGGAATATTATCAAGGATTAAATTGATTTTGGGCGCTTTGGCACCGAATCACGAAATAATGTTACTGGAACAGCGAAAAACACAGAGTTTGCATTATGAAAGATTGAAGTGCACCAGACTGCCATGGGGGAAAGCATTTAACTGAATTCATACATCATGTTAGGTGTATATAACTATGTTCACCCAAAAGGTTAGCAAAGTTCCTCCTCATTGTGTATATTATATTGATAAAGTGCCAATGCATTCTGCAGCGTACTGTGCGTGATAAAGCGTTTGATCAAGGAAATCTCTACCTGCTTTCTACAGCAGCTATTAATGCGAAATATGGGGTTTAGTGAAGATAACATGTGAAGGGCAATCCTGGGAGGGATTTGAGGGGGTTTGTGCAGTCTTTCTGTTGTAAGAGAATGAGAGCAGTAAAGGGGTGGCGATATCAGATGACCCTCAGGTTTATTTGTTTTTTTTAAACTTTTATGGAAGGTCCCTTTCTAACATACAACTCCCCACATTGCTGGTAGGCATAATCAGTGTCATCCCTTAAGCTTTGTTAGGTCTGCACCATCATAATATATCATACTGTTTTACCTGAAAAAAAGCATAACTTCCAAGTGTCCCTATTCTAGAGTACCAGTCCCTATTTACGGCCCAAATCATTTTGTCTTTCTTTTCTATCCTAATGCCCCTATTTTTCTAGGATCTCTGCATTGTTGGTGAGTCTGAGGGTATAGCAGAGCTCCACAGCAATAATATCCCAGTAATGTGCCTTTAAACTACAATAAAGGTCAGTGTAAATAAGATACATTGTTCTTGTTCTAAATTACATTTTTGTTGCATTAATTGTTATTAGTCACCTAAAATTTTCACCGAACAGTCTGCCTCTGGCCACACCCTCACTTAAATTCCTAAAATTAAAGTGTCCCTCTTTATCTATTTAAAATATTGGTTGGAAGGTATGTATAGAGATTCATCTAAGGCAGGGGTTCTCAACCCAGTCCTCAGGACCCCCTACCAGTCCATGATTTGGGGATTACCTGGGTGTGTCTAAGGTGTTTAGAAAAAGACACTTTAGACACACCTAGGTAATCCCTAAACCCTGGACTGGTAGGGACTGGTAGGGGGTCCTGAGGACTGGGTTGAGAATCCCTGATCTAAGGAATCATTTTGAGGCAACAAACTGCATCTTTTACCTAATAAATGCTTGAAGGGCAACTATAGGCTAGGAATACAAAATTCCCCCATAGTGATGAAAGGGTTAAAAACCCTTTTGTCACTTACCTGAATCCACTGCCAATGTCTCATTTGCTCTGCCTTCGCTCCTCGTTTTCTGACGTCGGGAAGTGCCGCATTCGCATTAGGACAACCCCATAGGAAAGCACTGAATCAATGCTTTCCTATAGGGCATTAGCTGACATTGGATGTCTTCATGCAGAGTGAAAAAGTCACCTAACTATCAGGAAGCGCCTCTATTGGTGCTTTTGGTGCTTTTGCCATGCATTTATGTTACCACAATTTTCCCCCTTTTATTTTGATATCATAAATGCATATATAATGCTATATTAAATAGGAAGAAAATATTAAAATATGGGGAATTTTTTTTCTTATCCTTACATGCAATAATTGCTACACACCAAGTGCAAACTCAAAATACATTTACTAATTAGTCCTGATTGTTAAAATGCCCAATATGTGTAGGATTTCAATTACATTTTAGAAGTCATAAATCAAATACTGCAATGAGTGAATTATGGTTTTAAAGCTAAAACTGTGCAAAATTTGGCATGCTGAGATTACACGTTTAATATTAGTCACAGAACCCAAAACCCCTACTCAGAGGTATATATTTGTAGAAAGTATATCCGGCAGGCTAAGTAACTAAAAGCATTTTGAAATCTTTAATTTAACCATTTTATTGCAAATCTAGGCCTAATTAGTTAATTGTTTTCTGGTTTTATTTCCACACATGTTTGATCATGGGGGAATTCCCAGACCTTGAATGCCCCACTACAGCAAACACCACATATTTGTATTCTACTGCTGTTCTTGAGTGCAGTGATACCCACCATGTATACCTTTTCCTCTTATCATTCCCCTAATCCAACCCTTCATGTAACCGTTAATCCAATTCCTAAACCAACCTTTAATCCAATTCATAATCTTACCCATAATCTGACCATAATCCTACCTATTATCCAACACTAATCTGATCCTAATGTAACCCATAGTCTAACCCATAGTCAAACCCATAGTCCTTCTCATAGTCCTACCTATAACCTCAATGCTAATCCCAGTCCTTATCCCACCCACTAATCCCACCTTTCTTTGAGCTCTCTGTACAGTGTGAACGCAGCATGTAATGGAGAGCTCACTCTCATGCTGCAGCTCCTCACACAGAGATCGGTGCTCTGTGTGAGGAGAGCACAGGATCGATCCTGCTGCATGGAGCAAGCAGGGAAACCTCCCCAAGGTATTTTCAGACACTGGTGGTCTCCCTCAAACCTGGGGACACTGTGCCAGGCTGCTGCTCATCCGGAGCCACTGAGGTTAAAAAGGGATTTAACCCCAGCTGGTACCGTTACTGCATTATGGCATTGATCTGTACATGGTTAAAATACATTCATTGAATGGACATGCTATTTTTTGTTTAGAAAATACTTAAAAAAATACAAATTTCATGCTGACAAGGTGCAGCAGTTGGATGAATTAGGAAATAATATAAATATAGTATAGTGTTATTTTACTTTAAGCGCAGTATTAATGGATTCTTGTTTGCATCAAATGCAATCTTGACTACATTAGTCTTGCAACCAGGTTGTGCTGTACATGGCTTATCCATTCTGGCCTGCTCAATAAATCTCCCAGAGCTGTCATGATACTGAGGAAGAAAAACTGCACTGTGAAACCACAGTGGTCAAAGCAACATCATAAAAGAGGGATCTATACAGACTTGACAGAAATGTGGCAGTTTGCGAATAAAACAAGCACAGAAAAATGTAATATAGAAACTGACGAGCCCCAGGTAAGCTACAAACGTTAGGTAACCTGTACAAGACTAAGCGCTACGGAATCTGTTGGCGCTATATAAATGGCAATAATAAATAAATAAGACAAGACGCCATTTCAGTTACCTGTCATCACACGGATACCATGGAGAAGGTACCCATAGTTATTGTATAAGGAATGAGCAAGATTATAAACATTAGTCCCTTTTAAATTACATTAACAACCATCCACACATGCATTATTTTTCATCAGCTCCATACTGTGTTTCAAATACATTAAATGTTCCCTCAATAGCAAAACACCAGGTTATAAGATTTAAATGGTTATTTACTAAAGTGAGAAAATTTAATGTGAAATCAAAGTGAATTTCAAATTTAAGGTCAGAGTAGCCGAACTGAAAGCATAGTTCGACTATTGTGACCTAAAATTTGAAATTCACTAAGAATTCACCTTGAATTCTTACGTTAGTGAATATCATGGCCTATTGCCAAATGTTTGACACTTCAAAATGGATGCTTTAGGCTCAAGACATATATTCTGGCAATTGGAGTGGATAAATCAAAATGGCAACCGGTCAACATTGTATCTTAAAAGCAAGCCACTGGCACCCAAAATGTCTAAATAACCAAAGGCATTCCATTTCAGATAAAAAAAAAAAGGTGATTTAACTGTCATAAATTTTTTTAATAACACA
Source organism: Pelobates fuscus (assembly GCF_036172605.1). NCBI lineage: Eukaryota > Metazoa > Chordata > Amphibia > Anura > Pelobatidae > Pelobates > Pelobates fuscus. Next base: position 105,689,792 of record NC_086322.1, read on the forward strand.
ATTTTCTGTGTCGAAGCATACCTAAGATATGCTTATTTTTATATTTACAACACATGGGATGAGATATCCTTAAATTATTGCTGGCTGCCAATGTTCATTTTCCTCAACGTTCCACAGAAACAAAAAGCACATCGACTGCCAGTAAAACAATACCCTTACATCAATTGTCATAGAGGCATTATACATCCGCACAAATTCTAAAAGATAAAAGAATTTGCAATCATAAGCCTCACTAATTTTGCCTGGATTTTTTTTCTATATCGTCATTAAGAAGAAAATGTTTTGACTTTATAAATAACGACATTAATAATAGTAGTTCTTGGCAATCCTTTACTAAAACACACAATGCGCATGTGGAGCCAAGACCAACAATAACAAAAGGCCTGGAATAATACTTAAGATATTGGCCTTCGAGTATGAATGAATTAAGAAAATGCTTTTCTTGAACAGTCGCAGTACTTGAGATTCAGTGCATGGTGGGCTCCTCCTTGCTAATTAACTCTAAATTAAATATTAACTCGGCATTACAATAACACCAGTTTTAATGATGGAGAGCGTTTTGTCTTCTTGCACAAGATTAAAAAGGGACAATTCTCGCTTTGATTGCTGCTAAACTTTACTTCCTGTTAAATTCACTGTGATTTCTCAATATAGGGCTTGACACACAAGATTCTTACCTATAAAATATGATAGTAGAATTGCCAGTAGCACAGATACCCCCACGGCACAGAGCGCAGTGCATTTCCAACTACAGTACTTAGAGGACTTTTTGAATTTAAAAGCACTTCTTGACAGGGTGTTCCGTGGAAGTGGTCTGGTGGGTGGCGTATAAACCGTGCCGGATGCCATGGTGTATCCTGGGGTAGCAGTGCTGAACAGTGGGGTTGTCCCTGTTCCTGTTTTGAATAGAAAATGCCTGTGGGGAATACAAAGTGAGAATGAATTAGATATGTGCTTTATAACTGTAGTGTCACACTTACTTTATTTTTTTTCTTCAAATAGTTTTTATTGCTAAATGTTGATAAAACATAACATAATTTTGAAAACAAACAAGTAATGAACATCGTACAACTAAGAAAAAAAAAATAAAAAGTAGAAAAATAAAATAAAATATAAACGTAAGACGAAAAGAAGGGTGGGAGGTATCTTTTAAGATGAATATTAACAATTTGCCATTACTTGAGATTTACAAGGAATTCAAAGTGAGTTTCAAATTTAAGGTAAAAAATATCTGTGGAAAAATTCTCCCAATCAGCTGTTCTTTCAGTTTGGCCTTTAGTTTGAAATTCACATTAAATTCACATTGAATTCCCAGCAATTCTCACTTTAGTAAATAACCCTGATAATTTCCCTTTTTGTTATTTGCGAGGTGATTTTAACTAGCCTTGTAAGATTTATAACTGTATTTTTCTGTAAACTGTAATTTGTAATATGTATAACACCATTATGTTTGTCCTTGAGTAATATGTAAAGTTTTTTTATAACAGAAGTAAAAAACACATAGCTTTCTGGCTGTTGATGAACTATTTTTCCTCAATATTTTCCAGCCTATGGTAAAACATTACAGTTGGAAAAGTATTGTGGGAGCTTCTATTATACAACTACTGGTGAACTTCATTAGTGATGTCCCGAACAGTTCGCCGGGAACCGTTCGCCGGCGAACATAGCGTGTTCGGTCCACCCCCTAATCGTCATGGAGATGTGAGGGTCTGGGAGGGAGGGTCTGCTGCTGATTGGTTGGAATGTGTCTGCTGATTGTGAGGTACAGGGTCAAAGTTTACTCAATGATGATGAATAGGGGGCGGACCGAACATCGCGCATGTTCGCGACCGCGAACACGCTATGTTCGCCGGCGAACGGTTCCTGGCGAACTGTTCGGGACATCACTAAACTTCATTTCTACACAAACATGAGCTTTCATGATAGTACAAATCAACAATGACACTACAAACAAACACAATCTACAATCTGTGGAGTTATTTAGTAAAGACTATAACAGCCAAAATAGAAACTGGTTATAATTAGAATTTTGGTCTCTAACTTACAAATCCCTTTGCAATTCCTCAAAATTCCCATTTAGTAACCTCAATAGTGTTTGTTTTAGTTGTCTACTCTACAGTATATCTTACATATAAACAATGCAATTTCACTCTAATCAAAACTACAACAGATATTAAGTATGAAAATAACACTAATATGAAAATGGAAGATACATCGAACAGTACAAACTGTGTACATGTAAAATATTGCGTCATACAATGCGGTGAAGCAAAATAACAAACCTCTTTACATTCAATTTTGGCAAAGTATAATAATCATCACAACATATTATGCCCATTATTTCTTCAAAACCAAATTCTGCTACTATCAGTTGTCTCCCACACAATTTTCTATCAGCCATTGGTTGCCAAAGAATTATATAAATTCTAGTCTAACGATTTGCAATAGATAGACCCCACAATCCATAAAACAGCATACATACATATGTGTTTAATGGCACATAGGTGAACAAGCCAATGACTTGATGGAGCAATGCTGTTCCATATAGCTTTCCTTCCTCGCATATTAGGGAATATGACTCTAAGGTTCTCACTCCTTGAGATCTGCATGTGGCTATTAATCATGCAATCTGCCTCAGGATCTCCCTGTCCCGGATGCATTCTTTTGCACCTGTAGCTCACACATCCACGTCGCCTTGCCTAAATTAACTAATAATTAATCATTTTATTCTACCTCCTGCTTTGCTGCATACTGTATTATGAAACCTATTATGAATATCTGTAGAATCTACAAAAAAAAAAAGTATGCCCTCCTAATCAGATCATTTGTGAATTAACTAATTAACATCTTAAACACAGGGTCATGGCTGAATCCCAAAGATATTACTCTAGTGACCTTTCCCTTCTGTACTCCATTAATTATAGCTCAACGTCCCACACTATTTAACAAAATATATTATCTGTTCATGTAGATGGAGGGAGATACCAAATCTTATAGTTTTGCTGTAAAGTAGGTTTAAATATCTTACTAAGATTAACTGTGTTTGTGTCACTGACTGATTTACTTGTCTATTTAAAGTAGTATTTGTAAAAGTGCAATGTGTAATATTTTTGCGATCCTCTCGACCATTTTGAAACTGTATTTAAACGGAATCTCTAAGCAACATAGCCCCTGCATTAACAATTCAGTGGCTATGCTGTGTAGAGTTCTGGTCCAATCCCCTAGTTCCTATCAAACCATGTATAAGTAGTTCGGAACCGATACCTGGCACTACAGACATACTACAGCAGACATGATGGTTTTCTTCAGGTAGGTTCCTTCATTATTAGTGATTTCAGAACAAATTGTTTTTTTTTGTACTGTGACTTTCTTTACATCATGGGTACTGCAGGTGTTTTAGTTTATAAGGAAGGTTGGTAACTTATTTAGACTGATAAGTGACAGAACTGGAGGATTATGTATGAACATGTAATACACAATTTGATCACATATAAAGGATCACATATAAAGCAGTAACATTGTCGAGGTATTGTCATAGAATATAAGAGCAAAGCTCCCAACAAATCCATTTTCGAAACCAGAGCCTTCTGGGACTGGCTGTCAACAAAGCATGTACAATCTGGTGATCAGTATTCCTATCAGTAGGGTACTAATGTGGGGAGCGGCCACAGAGCACCCCCTCTCACCAGCGGCAGTTGTAGATTCAGACCTCACTGGTAGGCCTCAAGGTTGGCAGGGGAACTGATGGGATGCACTGACTGCACAGCTCCATCATCACCCTGTACTAATGCCAATGCTGGGATAACATCACCCCAGCACCGGCGTTAGTACGGAGCTGCAGGGAACTGTGCATTCATTGCACAGACTGACCCCAGCATCAAACCACTGGATACCAGTGATAATGATTTATTTAAAAGTCAAATGTGTGTGCATATAAGTGTGATTATGACTGTATGTATGCATATGCATGTGTGTGTATGCCTTGGAGTATATGTATATGAATGTTTGTGAGTTTATATATGAACATGTATCTGTATGAATGGTTGTATGTGTAGATAATATGAATGTGAGCATGTGTCTATGCATGTTTGTGTATCTGTATATGAATGTGAGTGTGTGAATATGCATGTGTGTGCATATGAATTTAAGTATGTGTATATGAATTTGAGTGTGTGTGTGCACATATGTATTTCAGTGTTTGTGAATTTGCATGTTTCTGTGTATATGAATTTTAGTATACATGTAAGAATATTTGCATGTATGAATGTTTGTATGTGCATATACCTGTATGATGAATGTGAGTATGTGTCTGTATGCATGTTTGTTTGTATATGAACGTTTCTGTATCTATATATCAATGTGAGTGTGTGTGTGTACATGAGTTCAATAATGTGTATATGTTAACATGTACAAATATTTGTGTGTGAATATGTGTGTGTTTATAAATGTGAGTGCATGAGTTTGTAATGTAATTAAGAAAAATATGTTAGGAGCATTACAGAGAGACAAAAAGTCTAAATTTCATTGGGGGAGTAGGGGAGTGTGCCAGTATACTTGTCTGCCCTGGGTACCAGATAACCCAAGTATGCCTCCAATTCCCACAGTTCATGCTGCCTGTGTCTTTTCATTGGACTGTGTATGCTTGGGTCTGTTCATTGGACTGTGTATGACCATCACCAAAGTCTATTCAAGGTATGGAATCATGAAATTCAAGATCGGCTATAGATAGACATAGGTAGAAATTTGTATACTTGTCAATGTTTACTTTTAATGTACAGAATAAAATAGTCAGATATATTTCTGCTACTCATCATGCATTTTTTAAACAGACTTATTCAAGCTACAGTCATCTCCACTGATTAAATTCATCGAATAAATCTCAACAGCATCATGCAATTATGCAGAGGATACAAAACTGCAAACACTATTACTTTATAGCACTGACCTTTCACAAGGGTGCTTGGTGCATTAGGGTGGCCTAACTAAGCAATTTGTAATGCTTCTCATCTGCTAAAACAGCACTTTATGCATTTGAAAACATAATCAGTCCAAAATAATATTTTGCTATTCTTTTCCTTTTTTTTTTCTTTTTAAGGCTCATCCATAAAGCATTGATGAAATAAAATATGTATTTAGTTTGTATTAAACCAGATTGAATTGTGTAAGTCAGGGCTCGAAAAATCCCAGGCGCCAGGTCACCATGGCGACTAGAAACTTTGCCCTGGCATCTGGGATTTGTCAGCCTTTTACCTAAAGTGGCCTGCTGGGCAAACAATGGAGCCGGCCGACTGCCCGCCTGCTTAGGGAGCATTGTAGCCGGCCGCCCTGGGAGGTATGGAGGCGGCCGGCTCAGGAAGCTGTGTAGCCAGCCACTCGTGGAGGCATGGAGGTGGCCAGCTCAGGAAGCTTTGTAGCTGGCCGCCCGTAGGAGCAGAGAGGCGGCGAACCCAGAGAGCTTTGTAGTTGGCCACCTGCCCACCCATGGGAGGTATGGAGGCAGCAGACTGGGGCAACGTGCCAGGGAGCAGTCTTCCTGCAGCTCCCTTGTGCTGTGTAACGATGCCATGAGACGGAATATTACGTCATTCCGGCCCCCAGCATCACTGCAGACAGTGGAAGGGAGCAGAGAGAAGACTGCTCCTTCACGCAAAGGAATATCAGCCCCACTGGTCCCCAGGGAACGTCCACTCAGCTCTCCCAAAGGTAGGGAGGCTGGGTGGATTAGAATTAAAAATATAAATGTGTGAGTGTTAGAGAAAGTGTGCCTGTGTGTGTGTATATGTCTGTGTGTGTATATGTCTGTGTGTGTCTCTGTTAATGAGTCTGTGTATGTCTGTCAGTGTGTGTATGTAAGTATGTCTTTGTGTGTGTGTTTGTGTATCTTTGTCTGTGTGTATCTCTGTCTGTGTGTGTATGTATCTGTGTGTGTGTATGTCTGTGTGTATGTCTGTATGTCTGTCAGTGTGTGTATCTGTCAGTCAGTGTGCGCGTGGGTATGCCTGCCAGAGAGTGTGTGTCTGTTTAGGTCCCTGCCCCCTCCGATCACATGATTGGTGATGGGTGAATGCACAGCTCCATCATCACCCTGTACTAATGGCAATGCTGGGATAACATCACTCCAGATTGGTGTTTTTACTTAGCTTTTTTCCCCACGCCGTGCTGATTTTGCTGTTGCTTGTCCCGCCTCCAAAGCAAAGATCTTAATGATCTCAGCTAAGCCAATGCTTTCCCATATGAAAGCATTGAGAGGATATTACGCATGTTCTATATAGGTAAAATTCAGCGCCTCCGTGTAGAGCACTGACACAGGACTCTAGTGGCTGTCTGAGTGACTGTCACTAGAGGTCTTAGTCGGCAGCAATTTAAACGCTGCGTTTTCTCTGAAAAGGCAGTGATTACGTTGAAAAGGTTACAGAGATAGGCTATAGGCACTAGAACAACCACATTAATCTGTACTGGTTCTAGTGACTATATTGTCCCTTAAAAAAAAAAAAACGGTCTCCTTACTTTTTTAACTGGCTCCTAGATTCCAAACAAATGTGTCAAGCCCTGGTGTAAGTGTACAAAGGTTGATGATTCAACTCTCTCTACAGTAGTATTTATCAGCATATTACAATAATTTTTCAGAACCACGGATAGCAACTGAGAATCTCTAATGCTTTGTGCTTTGTAAACAATAACCACTATAAACAAGAGCAAAGCACGCAATACTAAGGACTTAGTAAAAGAGAGAGATAGACAAATATAAATATGACAGATAGAAAGACACATAGATAGATGATAAAAAGAAAAGGATTTAGACCCCTTAATTTTTTACTTATTTTGCAGCCTTATGCTAAAATTATTTAACCCAATTTTGTAACATCCATCTACACTCAATACACCATAATGACAAAATACAAAAACTAATTTATGAAACCTAAAAAGATAAAACTGAAATCACCCAATGACATAAATATTCAGACCCTTTGAAATTTAGTTCAGATGCATCAATTTTTTCTGGATCATCTTTGAGATGTTTCACCACTTTGATTGGAGTCCACCTGTGGCAAAATCAATTGATTGGACATGATTTGGAAAAGGCCCACACCTCTATGTATAAGGTCTTACAGCTGCATGCATATCAGAGCAAACACAAAGGTCAAAGGAACTGCCTGCAGAGCTCAGAGACAGTATTCCTTTGAGTGTACAGAGAAGGCTACAACAAAAGTCTGGCTGCATTGAACATCCCCAAGATACCAGTGGCCTCCATAATTCTTAAATAGAGGAAGTTTCGAACAACCATGACTCTTTCGTTGCCTTAGTAAGAGAGAGATGAACAAGAATCCTGACGGTCACTTTGGGTAAGCTCCAGAGCATAAGTGTGGAGATAGCAGAAACTTAAAGCAGGACAACCATCTCTGAAATGCTCCACACTCTGGCCTTTATGGCAGACTGGCCACATGGAAGCCTCACCTAATCACAAGACACATGAAAGCCTGCTTGGAATTTGACAGAGCTTGAGAGAATCAACTCAAATCTAGGTGTCAAAAGCTTGTTGTATCATACATAAAAAGACTTAAGGTTTGTAACCACAAACCATGTTTGTCCTACTACTACTATTAGCACCGAATATTTGCATTCTGATACTGATCTCGAGTACAATTATACCCCACATTCATACCCTTTCCCCTAATCCTGCTGCTATCCTTGCCCCTGCTCCAATCCCTAGTTCTACCCATAGCCCAAATCCTAATCCAATCCTACCTTTGAAGGATTCCCTCTGTTGACATTAGTAATGACATAAGAAGAGGGATTTCCCAGCTCACACAGTACAGAGGGCACTGTGAGCACTTTGTACTCTGTGATTGCAGCATGATAAAAAAGATTTCCCTCTCGTGCTGCTGTGATCGGTTCTAGGCAGCTGGCAAAGCCCTGCAACAATCACTGGGTAGAGGGATATGAGATGAGACCTCTCCAGGGTCTTTTCAGACCCTGAGGGTCTCCTTTATACTGAGGTCACACTCAAAATACCCACCGGTGAGTGTATTCGCTCAGTCACAGTATATAAATTAATGTAAAGGGCGAGGCGCAGAGCTCGCTTTGAGCACTGCACATAGCTCATCTGTCAGCCACTAACTGTGAACACTAAGAATCAGCAGGGATTTAACCCTGATGGTACTTTTAATGCATGATGGTTTATGCCAGAGGCAGGCAAACTTCAGCACTACAGATGTTGTGGACTACATCCCCCTGATGCTTTTCCAGCATTATGGGAGCTTTATGGTAAATGTAGTCCAAAACATCTGGAATTCCATAAAGCCCTGCGCGATGGCATAGGAATAAAAAAAAGTGAAAACAAATTAAGGTGTGTGTGTATGTGATAGAAAGCCTTTACAGAGACATTTTCCATGTTCAAAGTATTTAGCAATTTTACAATTCAGGGTCTTTTTAATATTGCTAGTAAAGAGAATGTAACAGCTACTATGTGGGACACCAAAGAGAACCTTAAAACTGGAACAGATATTTCTGATTAAATTGCTTCACTGCATTCAAAGTATAAAAAAGCCTACAAACTATGGGAGTTATTTATAAAGAGTAATGGTGTTACAAAGCTCTAAAAGTGGAGCAATCAGCAGGAACATTGAATTGTTTGCAACATGATTACTCCACTTTTATAACTTTGTCCCAGATTTGCTCTTTATTCCTAGCCCTGTAGGTGTCTACACAATAGTAATGCACAGAACTGCGAGCAATTCTCTATTACTGAAGCTAATGTTATTTTAACTGACCAAACAGATAATTATCTGAGATGGGCAGAATCTCTGATTTGTCTTCCGTTGCTGAAAATTGACATATTTTTTCCTTGTATGTACATGTTTTTAAAGAGTTTCAGAATCTAAAAATGTGTAAAACGTCAACGCTATATAGTATTCTAAAATGTGTGATTGCGTGTACATTCCATGTAGAAGCTTCACAGAGAGGTGAGACGTGTTGCTCGTCATGTTTCTTCTTAGAATTATAGGATTAGGGTGTGAGATTTTGCATATCTAAAACTGGTCTTGACTTTCCTTTTTGAGGTAGTCATCAGCAAAGAGTATTGCCATAAACGAGAACAGAAAACCAAAGAACAGAACATATAGGAGAGACTCAGAGGCCTATATCCATAGCAGAGGAGCATAGTGGCTGACTAGAAGACAGTTTAATCAAGGGATTCATTTCCATTCTGCTACGCAAACTTTTTTAATGTTTTTAAAAGAAGTGTTTTCAGGTGAAAATGTGGTAAAACAAACACATATATTACCTCTTTCACAAATTCACACAGAAAAACCCAGCATGACGGGTCCCAAGACTTGCGCTTCTCGAAAACTCGCATTTGTATATTCAAACTGAGAAAACACATTTCCGAAGATTTTGCTAAACCATGACCCCAAAGAATCACATTTATCTCTCTATCCACACATTTTGAAGGCTAATACACAAATCCTTGTCAATTTGTTTGACAACATGTCTTTACCGTTTACAGACCCACTTCATTTGGCTACTCCTGTCCCACGTGTGTTTTAAGCCCTAAAGCTAGGATGATTTTCAAATTACCAGTGATGTTATTACAGATGTGTCAAATTTGATGAAGTCTGTCGAGGAAGGTTGGAAATGGGGTATGGATGAAATGTGAGTGGCTGTGTACTGACATGGTAACTAATCACTATTTAGAAACACTGACACCTTTTACATACTGAGTAAAATCTATCAATTATTATATTTCACATTTATGGCATCAACATAATGCAACTTGACAGACAGAAAAATACAAAGAGTGGCACCTCCAGATAAACGTATAAATTAATGTAGCTGATGTACCTAATAAAAAAAGACAGACTGTTGCCTGTATAAAAAGATTCTAAGTTTGCATATGCTTGTATGATAGGCATTTTATATGCAAAGGATTCAGTTAGAGCTTTTATACTTTTTATAGCAAACAGACTTAATTCTAACAGATTTAATGTCAGGTTGATTACAATAATGCATAGCAACACCAGTGTACATGGGATTGGTAATTCACGCTCATTCCTGTAGCAGTTGGGAGTTCTACCTTGTATATTCTACTAAAGACGTAGGCAATCGTTATCACTCCAGATGTTATGGACTGCATCTCCCATGATGCTTTGCCAGCATTATGGCAGTAAGAGCATTCTGGTAAATGTAGTTCACAACATCTAGAGTGCCTAAGGTTTCATACCCCTGGGCTACTAGAAATGATGCAGACTGCAAAAGAAAATACAGTTAAAAGTGAATGTGAGTGTATATAAGACAGATCACTGCTTGGCTATTTCCCCCCACCTCCAATAAGCTTCTCAATCAGTACAGTATCCGGTGTGTAGCCCATTTTCATATGACACAGTATTAAAATCATTGAGGCTTCATTAGGTACAAGTTTACCAAATAAACCTTTCTGCCCCCAAAAAATGTAATAAAAAAAAAAGAAACATAACATCATGTAATTGCCATGTGTCTGTCTGTGAATTATGTTTAATCTAAATACAAGTTCACTATCTTCATAATATACTGTGCTTCTTTCTACATCTTATTTTCTCCTCAGGAAATTTGTTTAATGTCATATCTTTGAAAACTGTCAAACTTTACAACAACCGACTGCATCAGTAAATTAGTTGAATATGAACATTAAAATACTTGTCTGTATTACAAATGCTGGCAAACTAATTTCTTCATACATTTGATTTTTTATCTAAAATGACTTTCCTTGCACAATTTGGATGCATTGTAATTGGGATTAAAAAAAATGAAAAACAATATATAATATACCATATATATATATACACACACAGACTCTATGAGGTATTGCACTCCAGCCTCCCAGTGTTCCTTGCCCAGTGCTCATCTGTACAATTTATCCCATAGCATGCAAAGCCAGCACTCAAGGTTTTCTTAAAGTAGATAATTTAATCCAGAACTTATTCCAGGACATAATGTCCAGGAAGAAAGTTCATCAAATGAACTGAAATGTTGACTGCACTGGCTTTTTACCTAGATTGAGTTGAAGATGTGCACAAACATTTGTTTTTGTGGGAACGTTTCCTGTTTATAAATACCATAATAACATCCCAAAATATACTCTCTCTTTAATCTAGTTCTATTAAAGGGACACTATAGGCTCCCACACCACTCAATCTCTTTGAAGTGGGCTGGGTGCAATGTCCCTGTCCCCTTAACTCTGCAATGTTAATTATTGCAGCTTCTGAGAATCAGTCAGACAACCACTAGAGGCACTTCCTGGTGGCTAGGGGACTTTTGGTCGCCCTTTTGACGCTGGGTGTCATTACGCTCTGCATTAGGACATCCAGCACCAGTAAATTCCCATAGGAAAGCAATACAGCAAAGCTTTCCTAGGGGCTGGGGGGGAGGAGGGGGTAATGCGCTTGCAGCGTTCACCACATCGAGTGAGGTGATCGGAAGGTGTAAGACAAATGAAAAGAAAGGATCTGTGACTGACAATATATACCCAGGATATTAATATACTATCCTAAATATACATACCCAGTATATTAAAATGTGTATATTATATATATATATATATATATATATATATACACATATATATATATATAGCATCCAACTATATATATATATATGTGTGTGTGTGTATGTGTGTATATATATATATATAATAGATATTTAGTATATTATAGATACTTAGTATAGTATATTAATATACTGCATATATCAGTCATTGATTCATTCTTTAGAAATATTTGTTTCACAACTTCCTATCAGCTCTGTGGGCAAGATCAGAATATATATACACAACACACTGGGAAGAGATTGTCAAAAATACAATATTTGAAATGAGAGGTACATCCAAATTAAAAATAAAACACAATCTTTATATATATAAAAAAAAACTATAAAAGTACGATTTTTTCTTTGTTTTTTTGTATGGTTCTATGCATTTTCTATCATATTGTATAGACTGTTCTTGCTAAAGTTAATTAGAAAGCATTCTTGCCTGTCTTCAGGTGCCAATAAAGAGTCACAACTCTGGGGAGTTGGATGATACATGGAATTCAGAACAGTAACTTTCAATATTTGTAACCAGTGTCCTTAAACTGTGATAAACCTTTAGAACAGTAGCTTTTCAATTTAAACTACTGCAGTTTAGAGTTCTGGAATGATAATCAGTATTGATAAATGTTACAATGATTTAAATCAAATCAAAAGCTTATGGCAATCATATTAACAAGGCCACCTGTGGATACATATATGTACATAGGAAATAAAAAAACGATCTATCTATGCAATATACCATAACATGAAAAAGTTGGTCAAAGGATAGATTTTTCTTTTGCATTGTATGTTGTAGAAGATACTTCGGCCCAAATGCAGAACGAGTAAAAAAATATTCCTCATAGCTAGATGCCAAATCTACCAGTCAGTTACTCTCTTATTGGCCAATTTGGTAACAAAAAGCTAAGGACATGTGTTTGAAGTGAGTGTAGATCCACCCACCAGCACCAAATAATTCCCAGACTCATGCATTCTGCGATCTAAGTTAATTAATTGCACAGAGAAAAGTATGGAAGGGTTAAAAGGCCAACACAGCATGCAACCCACTAATTATTTATAAACTTTTTATATGAATTCCCTATGGGCTTTAAGCCAAACTGCGATGACAGGTGATGCATCTAATTATTATTCTACATTTTATTATTCTAGATTATTATTATTATTATTATTATTATTATTATTATAGAGCATACACATACAAAGAAAACCAGAGAGAGAGAAAAGCCGAGAGAGTATTTTAAATCATACAATACCATTGATCCAATCACAGCTAATGTATAAAATGAAAGAAAAAAAAATGTTGCCTTTTGGATGATGATTTTTGTTTAGATTACCATTATCTGCAAATACATGGGTGAAAATCCATGGAAATCAATTGTTTCTGAGATTCTCACATGATGATCAAAGTTTTTAGATTGTTCCCAATTCTCCTGTTAGGTCATGCAACAACTAAACCTCTAGACCATGTCTGCGTGATTTATGAAATGAGGTAGCGATTCATGAAATGATTCACTATTTGACCTTTTGGGTTAATGAGCTGGTGTACATCATAAGGTATTCACTGAGTATGCATATATGCATGCATATAAACACGCAAACAAATATATACACATGTAGGAAAAAAATTCTAGCCTTTTTTTTTTTACAGCTACATGTCAAAGTCCTATTTTTAGATCTTGCAATGCATCCATAAATAAATATACACATGCACAATGAATATACATAATTAAAGCAGAATATATTATGGGAAAAGTATCTGGATTTCAGCATACTAGCATAATAAACGTAACTTGCTCAGAAATACATGGACTTTTATTTGAATTTTGAAATGCTTGAAATCCATCACCAGCTATGCTGGGTTTCTACTAATGGGGTTGAGAAATTAGCATGTTTATTTTTATCAAATGCCATTGAGATGTTGAGATGTGGAAGCACGAAATCAGTGAGCAATGCTTTATTTTAGTGGTTGCTTTCACTGGTGCTCCTTGCTTGAATAAAGGTGGATAAACTCACCGGGGATTCTCGGTGGAATCAATACTTGGATAACAAGCTTGAATACCATATCTGTTACTGAATTGTGTGATACACCAAAGGCTTAATACCTCCACTAGACCACTAGCCATTGGCGAGTGAAAATTTAGCCCTGGTGAGTAGAAATTCATTCTTGACAAGTGTGCCATGGACCTTCTTGACTTGTACCGGTGAGTCTTAGGCCTATCTAATAGTGTAGGACTTGGAATTTTGGGCTCTCTAGCTAATGCTGGAAATGAGACATCCCAGGAGATTCCCAGGAATAGCTACACAAAGCTAGGGGACTGGTACATTGATAATTACTAGCTCATCTTATGGGTGCAGATCAAATATATAAATTGTTTAAACCAAGTTCAACGTTCCCTATCCATGTCATAATGTACACCAAAATAATATTAATTACTTCAATTACTTAATAGTAGCCTTCCTTTGAATGTTATTGCACTAAACAAACTGTCTGTTGGCTATTGAGGTGTTAAAAGATCCGATTAATATTTCTCAACATATTCACTACTTCTCTCTTTTTTTTTTTCCTATTAAGACTCTTCCCTGAGAAGTGTCTATTTTTACAACAAGAAAGTGTGTCTCTTCCTCCTTTACATTCGTTTATGCTATAATGGACGAGGCTTCTGAATCTGGGTTCATACTAATGGCTTAGGTAAAATAATGATGGCATGGGTGGAAAAGTTTGAAGCTCAGATTTTGAACGTAGCTTTGCTTATGATTATGTAGGAAGGGGATCACAGAAGATATATCCTAGCGCAGGTACTTATAATTATATTAAAGTCATAACCCCCAAGCAGCGAACAAAAATCCTTCTTAAACCTGCTTTAGTTCATTTTGTTAGACTGGCATTACACCACCAATATACATATTGAAGGTTTCTTTGATGTTCTTTATTAGACAATACATATTTGTTGTATTTAGATTCTGTAAAATATGATATTATTTAAAAAGGATTTCTCGTTACAAAAATTCATAGAAAACCACAAGCAACATAATCAATGGTAAGCCCTCTAATGGCATCCATGAGACATCACAGGCATCTCCTTGTACAAATGATGCACATGGCATATCTATACATTTGTAAAAGAAGTCATTTATGGTCTTTGTGCATGTATGGTAGAATTTTGTAATATGGTTTTGATGAAGCACCTGGTAAGCACGGTTGCTAAAATAAAAAAATCAAGTTAGTGAGGAGGCAGGGGAACTTTTCCATAGGTTTGAAACATTTCATTTTTTTTCCCCTCATGTTTTTCTTTCTCATCTGTGTATATTTAAAAGAAAAGTGTAAAATATATAAGTCTTCACACCTCTGCTTCGATGTTAACACCAATTGCCTTATGAAGAATTTTTTTTCGTCAAACATTGTTGAGATTTTAAAAAGAGCTTCTTTAAATAGATTGCAACATCTCCTTGCTGCCTTCCCGACATACACACCTGAAGATGTTCTCATTATCTTATTCAGTGAAATGCAGGTCCCTTCAACAATGAAGATATTGAAAGGCTAGCCCTGGGTTCAGAACAGTCAAAATAAAGAAGGCTAGCACAATTACAGCAAATAAAGGAAGAAAAAAGAAATAAAAAAAAAAAAACCTAAAAATTCACATATGGCATCAATATATATTTTAGGATCTGGGATCAGCTTATCTTTAATACGAATAAAGTAATAAATGCCTATCTATATGAAGAAATGCGAGCTTATTTTACACTGGTTCACCTTTTTAACAGCTGTCAATGGAATGACAGTATGTTTAAGTTAAGTATTTTGCATGATGGCTATTTAATTATTTAGACGTTTAAGGTGGCCCTGTCATGTTTTTGTTAGTGGCATGCTCAAATTCTCTACTAAAATCTGGCTATATGTTATCTTATTGTATTCATAATGTGTCTCGGTTTGGGACTATACCAAAACCATTCTGTTTATTTCACCGGCAAAGCGAGCAATGTGTCAGTCAAACTGAGCCTTCTTTGATGGAATGAGACCAAATAACTGTACCAGACTATGCAGTTTACTGTATCTCAAAGAGATGCTGTGGCCCTAAATGAAGCACCCATGTCTAGCAGTCCCACTTTAGCCTTGATTGTAAACTAATCCTGTGATTTTAAACCCACATATACTAAGTAATGGGTTTAATCATTATTTTTCAGGCTGTTTAAGACTGTCTTTTCTAATGTCTTTTTTTCTAATGTCTTTTTTCTAATGCTTCATTCCAAGAACAGGATGGCTGCATTAGAAAAAGACATAAATCATGAACCTTTTAATAGCTCTTCAACTTCGAACATTTGTATGTAACGACGACACAGGTGACATAGGAAGAAAAGTGTAAATATGTAAAGCTCCTAGCTGTGGAGCAATATGCTTCGGAGACTGACGAACAGGGTAATCATGCAGTTAACGGCCGGGATTCTGAAATCTATTATGCTTTCAAACTGATGCACGATTATGTTTGGACAACTTTCACACCAGGAGGTGATCGCTAACAACGTAATTTTAAAAATGAAAAGCTTACAAACAAGATAAATTTCATTGCTATGTTACCTGAATTAATATCACCTGGCAGTCATTTCAACGAACGCAAAGCTCTGGGAAAGATATTTCAAGATTGCTGCTCGGTGGTGTAAACAAGTGCAATAAACGCCAATCTGCATATTCCATACTTAATGAGACTTCTGTATATGAAAAATAATAGACGGACTATCTGCACGAAAAGTCAATGGTTCTAGTGGGACACATGTCTTTTTCACCAAAGAACAAGCTTACGTTGAACAAACTGAATACCATTAGTTTTGCTATAAACAGAGCCTGATTACATTCCTTTAAGCAAAAGAAAAATCCCAAACTATGTTTATTATTGCTTTTTTTTGCTATAGAGTGCAATCTACAATAATAAGCTTTAATATAATATATATTTTTTTTTAAAATAATGCTGAAGGATCATTTAGGGAGACATTTCTTTATTACTGTAGAGAAATCAGATTGGGTGAAACATCCTTTCTGTAACAAGTAATTATTTCATTTTCTGTGTTCTATAAATTTGCAGCAGCAGGTAGTCTAAACACTACATCTAGGAGCCTGGACGGCAGGAGGAGGATTTGGTCCCAGACAGTAAAAATTACTTCTTCAAAGGAAGTATCGGCAGAGTACAAAAGGGGTTCTCGGAACCGAGATTGCCATTTCTAATTTCACTAGCCTGATTTTGGACAATGTGGGAATTCATGTTGGCAACATGCTAGTTGCTAATGTAATGTTTTAGATGTGGCAAAATATGTTTTGATGTCATAAAAGATTACATAACGGGGCGGGGCCTGACAGCCATCATGGCAGGACGTGCTCTATGAGAGCTCCAGCAAAAAAGGGCAGAATCCTGGCAATCCCGGCTACAATAACGATGCCAGCACCACAAGGGATCCAAACACGGGTCCAGAACCTTACCGGGAACAGAATGACACCCGATTTGCACCGCTTCACACTGCAAGCACAAGCTCTGACCATGCGGCCTAAACTGGAGCGAGGCCCGAGGCCTGGGGGAGGCGGCCGATCCCCCGGCTTAGGACCTGCTCCCAAACGCAACCAGACGACTGCCCTGCTGCCCCCCCCTCTGGACCGGCGGGGGTTATCCCGGTCCTCGCAGGGGACGATTACCACCCCCTCACAGCACCAAAAAGCGACGGAACATGAGGCTACCCAGGAATACAAAGGTCCAGTCAAGATGGCAGCCAAAGCACGAGCGGCGCTACAACGCTCCCTCACTAAGCCACCGGAAAGCATCTGGATATTCCTTGAACGGATCAGCAACCACCTCTGGAGCGAACTCCATATCAGAGGCCGGCACCTCCACTCAGCTATAGGTGCATTGGCGGTATGGATACGACCAGCAACCCGACGCCAACTAGGCAGTTACTTAAACCCAGCCACTGGAGCGGTCTCAGGTCAGCAAAAGAACCGGGGACCGAAGCGGCGAGTGCGGACGACATCCCACCCCGAAACCAGCAGACGGTCCTACGACCACCAGACCGGCACAAGCGAACCCGCCCGACACACTCCCCACTCAGAGGTACCTGACCCTTCCGACCACCACAGCGCAACCTGGCATATGCAGACCCTCATGGCAGATCGGGGATCGGCACAGCCTCACACCACCAAATCTGTTCAGCTCCAATGCCCCCCGCGACACCCCATCGAGACCGTTTGGCCACAGCATAATGCCGAGCGGTTTCTTACTGCCGGGCGACGGGCCTCAAGGACTGGCATAGGCTGAGGGCCTAAGGCGGACTAGCTACATGTGTCCCATACCTACCTGTCACTTCGCAGGGATACTTGTTGCTCCTACCTACAAGGTGGCCAGGTGCACCACTGGACTGCCGAGGACTCAGTTTCCTTTTCTTTTTCTTTTTGTTTTGCAACCTGCATCACTCATTGAGGTGCTCCCCACCCGACTACTTAAATACCAACTTTACTTACCTCAGCAAAGTGAAGCAGGTACCAGCGGACCGTAAACTTCCTCATGTAGTACTTTCCCCTAGATAGCTTAAACCACCTGCATCTTGAGTTATTAAGGCCAAACTTGGCAATGTAGTCAATAAGCCTAGCATATCTTGTTGTTGTTTTTTTTTTTATGATAATGCACAGTCGAATGCTAATCCTATAATAGACCGTTTAACATTTCAGTAGGCTTGCATACAGTCTCTTCACTCTTTTCTGAATCTATACCCAGAAAGAAGTATAATCGTATATAAGCAAGTCTAGAGTAGAATGTCTCACCTGTCCACTATTGTGCAAATGCCTGTAATTTTATAATCTTATGATTAACCATTCAGCCTGTTTAACCCTTAATGAGCACCTGTCTGGTCTTAGCCTGTTAGAATGAAACCAAACGGACAAAGCAGATTATCAATCTTTCACTTAACTGTTCTTATGCCTGAATACTCCAGCATATTATACCATATAAGCGTTGTTTCATAGCATGTTATAGTTCCTATTAACAAAAATGTGCAAATGTCAAATGTCACAAACATGTCTGCATGAACCTGCCTGTGTCTGCTGTTGTGGCTACATGGGCCTGCCTGTAAAATGCTTTGCACCAAAAATAAAGAATTTAAAAAAAAAAAAAAAAAAAGATTACATAACATATATATACATATATACACAAACACACACTCATAACCACCAATGAAATCTATACGGCGGATATACAGACTGAATGAATGGTGGAAGAATAAAAATATGGCATAAACTATATAACATTTTATATGCTTATCAAACATTGCAATTACTATAAAGTTGCAAATGAAAACATAATGGTATGTAATTAGGATAACATCCAAATTGTCTGCTTGCCAACACCAGAGTTTAGCTTCCAGCATGGCATCGTAGCGTTTCTGAATCTTTCCTGTAGTTTATGGCTCATGCTTTTGGGGAGCACTGGTTTGCAACATCACTGCAGTGTGTTGAGACAAACACATACCTCCCAACATACAAAATGCACTCTATTTAGAGTGTCACTCTATTATTAGCGAAGACATGGACAAAATAGCTAGCGCATGGCAAAATGCTAATGGATGGCAAAGAATGTTTAGGCTCCTGCTTGAACTATTTTTGATTCATTTACATCATGGGTCGTCAACCTGGTCCCTACCGCCCACTAGTGGGCGTTTTAGGATTTCAGGTGGGCGGTAGGGATTTCCAGGTTTTGACGACCTGACGACTGGGCGGACGACCGGGCGGGCGGGCGGGCGGGTGCGAGCCGGCGGTACCCCTGCGACTGGGTACCGCCGTGACAAATTGCGGCTCCGGCCCGCGCGGCAAACCGCCGGGGCTGCATATGGAGGGGTCCATCGGGTGGCCCATGCTGTCAGGGCCACCCGATGGATGTGGATTGTGAGGGGGCTCGGTCAGCGCTGGGCGCTTTAACAGCGCGACCGGGCCCCCTGTGATGACATCGCAGAGCTGGGAGGAAGTGACTGCACATCACTCCTCCCAGCTAACACTGAGAGCCGCGCGGGAGGAAGACCAGGGAGTCAGAGTGGGAACTCTGACTCCCATCCACCTGAGCCACCACTGGACCCCAGGGAAAGTCACCCTCCTGAATCTAAAAGGTAGGAAACAGGAGGGTGACTTAAATATAATGTGTGTGTGTGTGTGTGTGTGTCTTTGTATGTATGTCTTGTGTGTGTGTGTGTGTGTGTGTCTGTATATATGTGTGTCTTGTGTGTGTGACTGTCTGTTGGTATGTGTGTCTTGTGTGTGTCTGTATGTATGTGTCTTGTGTGTATGTGTGTCTGTCTGTGTTCCTGTATGTGTCGTGTGTGTCTTGTGTATGTGTATGTGTGTGTGTGTATGTGTCGTGTGTGTCTGTATGTGTCGTGTGTGTGTGTGTGTGTATCTGTGTCTGTATTTGTGTCTGTATGTGTGTTGTGTGTGTGTGTATGTATGTATGTGTGTGTGTATGTATGTGTGTCGTGTGTGTATGTATGTGTGTCGTGTGTGTATGTATGTGTGTCGTGTGTGTCTGTATGTGTTGTGTGTGTCTGTATGTGTCATGTGTCTGTATGTGTCGTGTATGTATGTGTCGTGTATGTATGTGTCGTGTATGTATGTGTCGTGTGTGTGTGTGTGTATGTATGTGTCGTGTGTGTGTGTATGTATGTGTCGTGTGTGTGTGTGTATGTATGTGTCGTGTGTGTGTATCTATGTGTCTGTATTTGTGTCTGTATGTGTGTTGTGTGTGTGTATGTATGTCGTGTGTGTGTGTGTGTATGTATGTGTCGTGTGTGTGTATGTATGTGTGTGTGTATGTGTCGTGTGTGTGTGTGTGTCGTGTGTGTGTATTTGTCGTGTGTGTGTGTATGTGTCGTGTGTGTATGTATGTGTCGTGTGTGTATGTATGTGTCGTGTGTGTGTATGTATGTGTGTTGTGTGTGTCATGTGTGTGTCTGTATGTGTGTCTGTATGTGTGTCTTGTACGTGTGTCTGTCTGTTATAGTGGACTATATAGTAAGTGGGCTACCTAGCTCAGCCTTCCTACTGGGCATTGCTACAAGGAAGGTTAAAAAATAGAAAAAAGGGGAAAAAAAAGGTGGGGAGGGGAATTGAGGAGGGAGAGGAGATGAGCTGACGCACAAGAAAAATCATAGAGAGATAATATGAGAAATCATATTATGCGCAAACAGAGAAGTCGTCTGAATATCACTGAAAGAGACCTTCGTTTGTTCCTTACGAAAATCGAACCAGATAACAAATATTTAGTCTCGCAGCATCAACCTCAA